>NC_082686.1:103972482-104288982 GCF_949987515.2 Delphinus delphis | reverse complement strand
GGAAAAGAATCTAAAAAAGAGTGGATATATGTATATATATATATATATGTGTAACTGATTCACTTTGCTGTACACCTGAAACTGACACAACATTGTACATCAACTCTACTCCAATAAACATTAAAAAAAAAAAAAAAGCTCCCCAAGGGTAGGGACTCCACCTCTCTTGTTCACAGCTGTCACTCCTGGCACCCAGCACAGTGCCTCCCACTTACTAGGCGCTCGATAGATATTCACTGAACAGCAGGGTGATTAACTGAATGAATGAATGAATGAACAACATTCAGTGAAAGGCTATGTTGCCCAATCTTCTCTTCTCAGTGCGCTCCCAGGGCATTCCAGAAGAGGACAGATCCTCTGAGGCTGTGTAACTAATGGTTCCAATGCAGGAAACAATAATATTAATACAACTAATATAAACAGCCTTGACAGGGGCTCAGTCACTCCCCCTCCCTCCAGTCCCCCCAGGTCTCTCAGGCCTCCTCAAGTGCTTTTCCAAATCAAGTGGTCCCAAAGTGCGGCCAGGTCTATAGAAAGCTCTGACTGATAAATTCACACAGATCGTGAGCAAAACATTTCCCTGTAGTACTATGCGAATACCTGCCAATAATTGCTCTAGGATGTGGCCTTTGTGTAGTTCTATGGCCCTGGGCCTATGATGCTCAGAGATGGACAAGGATGGTACTTCTCCATTCTTTTCCCCATGACTGGTGCCCAGCGAGTATCCCATCTGCGCCCTGGTTATTTCAACTTCACTGTGCCCAATGGTGATGTCTATGTCCGAGTGTCCCCTGCAGCCACTCTTTCAAAGTATCCAGCTGGTGAAGCCAAGCCTTAAAGGGACCCTGTCAGCCCAAAGCTCAAAGCTGTGAAATGAGAGCTTTGTCCCCGAGGCCATATTGAGAAATGAGAGAAAGGAGGGTTCATTCTTAGACAGTGCCATCCCTTTGGACAGAGCTAAGAAAAAGGGCATCTTCCACTGCTGACCAGAAGAATGTATGAGTTACAAAGACTAACCTCAGTCCTACAGCTCTAAAGAAGGCCTCTGTTTAGAATATGGTTCTCATGACAAACAGCTTTTGTGCTATCGCAAAGTATTTAGGCAGTTTGTTCTCAGAGAGTTCTGAAAAATTCACTTGGGACTGTCACTTGAACATAAAGATTTCCCTGTTCTCACCCTGTGGAAGACTTTTTTTCTTACTGATTTCGAAAGATACTATAATCAGTATTAAGGAATTCCAGAAAAAGAAGAAACATCTCTTGCTTTTAATTTATTCATGAATGTAACTTTTGTTCCCCTGGGCTACACCAGCTGTGGAGGAAATTCACAGATGTGGGTTCTAATCACAACAAGAATTAGTTTCCAGTCCCTACCCCCATTTGTTACTGGTACTCTCACTCTTCCTGCTTCCATCACTGTCACCCTGGGGCTGCCGCCAGCCCCTGCCATGTCACCCGTGGGTCCCAGAGGACACCATCCTCAGCTGCTATCAACAGCGCTCCCACACAGGAGAATGTCAGCCTCGCCACCCCCCCAGGGTCACATGTCTTTCAGCCAAACTCTGGCCTTTTGGTCTTATTTACTCCCCTTTGTAATTGCCTGGTTTGGGCTGCAGGAGTGGGGAGTTAAGTTGAGAGACTCCTTCACCAACACTGAAACCAAGTCTAGAAACAGGGCCGTATCTTTGTCTCTTGCTTCAACAGAGTTCTCCACTTTCCTCAGTCTCCTAAAGACCCCATGGCCAGAGGCAGCCGTTATTTATTTTTCGTCACCTCAATGCTGACTGTAAATTCCAATTCCCACTTACCTGTTTATGCTAAAGAGTCTTTGTGCAGCTAGGAATTCTGGTGGCTGCTTTGCAGACCCCTAAAAGCCTACAGAGCTGCACTACCTCGATCTCTCTAAGCAGAGAATAATTAACCTAAATTCAGTCACACTGAAAACTAACTATTGGGAACGTGACAGAAGAAAGATTTTCTTCTCTCAGACACACTGTATAGGGATCGGGAAATTTGTCTAGAGAATTAACACTCTATGCTTCAGGGACAAATGGAGGCTAACAGGCATTCTGTGAAGGAGCCACAGTTTTAGCCCTTCTTCATTTCATACAGCCTCCAGCCCCTCCCCCAAACTCAGTAGCTCTGCCTGAATGCTTTGGAAAAGACCTCCAAGGTCATCAGTTTCATGACTTAGCTCAGAATGGATTGGGAGGTGGTGCCCCAGAGACAGTAGGTCTTGGTGTGTTATAGGCTACCTTGATCTTACGCAGCTGTCCTTTAAGGCAGTGGTTCTAAAACTGTGAGCCGAGGATCTTTTGGCTGGGAGCATTAATCTCCACAGTCTGTACTTTAGGGGCATGAATTAATAATTAAGTTGTGATCAATTTACTTGCGATAGCCCTTCTTGGTGTCTCATCAGGAACACCACCACCCATCAGGAGCCTTTTTGTATCCACAAACAGGAGATTTGGGGGAGGGAGGGAGAAAAGAAAAAGGAGTAGTCCACAGACAAACTGTTTAGAGAGATCTGTGACCCAGAGTGCTCCACTAAATGCTCAGGCCTCATTTAGAGAATGCTCTAGAGTCATTACTGGGCCTGAGCCCTACACGATTCACCACGGGCGATTTCCCCAGCCTCGTTTAAAAACGTGGAAATAGAAAGCCGCCATTTGGAAAACACCCACGGTAATCATCATTGCGGTCCAGAGTCATCAAAGGATACCAAAATCGGTGGACAGAAGTGTGAGGAGAACCAGCACCTCTACATATTCCTACAAGATACTTGTTAATTATAAAGGGAAAGCAATAGGCACAGAGTGGAGAAACCTGCCAGAACCACCTTAGCCAAGAGATCGGCATAAGAACATCGTTAACGGCACGTGTGGACATCGTGCACCCTCTGATGTGATGCACCAAGAAGGGTATTACTGGCAGAAATGTAAAACCTGAACATAAGCAAGAGGAAGCATTACACAAACCCACTCTGAAGGACATTCCACAAAAGAACCAGCCAGTATACTTCCAAAATGTCAAGGTCATGAAAGACCAAGAAAGACAGAGAAACTGTCCCAGGCTCAAAGGGACAGAGTTTACAGGTAGCGTGACAGTGCTGTGATTGGGGGGGAGTGACAGCGGAGTAGGGAGAGCTTATCCTTTGGTACGGAGAAGTGAGGGGGTTTCTTTGTTGTATTGCTGGGCTCAGGAAAGGGTCCTGTGGGAAACAGGGGCACTGTGAGGCCACAGTGAATGTGAGGGTGGGAGGTGGCAGTTTCTTGGAAGACAGAGGAGGGTAGGGTCCTCTCAGCCAGAATCAGTGCCGTGTTGCCCTGGTAACAGGAAGGCCAAGGGGGACAGACAGGCTGACACGGATTATGTAGAAATGCCAAAGGCAGGATCTTTCTCAGCATCATCTTCTCCTCCACTTGCTGACCTGAGTCACTGCAGCAAGCCAGCCCCCAGCAACCCACAGCGATGAAAGCTCCCCAAAGAGCAGAGTCTGGTTTGCCACTTTTCTGTACCCCAAGGAAAGCGCTGGTGAAATTCACTGGTCTCAGAAGGTTCACGGTTCAAAAGCCAAGACCTAAATTTGCCTTTGTGATTCAGTCTGAAATGACTCAGTCCCAGGTGGAAGTTAACTAGAGCTCCCCCCAACATCTCATTTATCAGGTCTTCTTACAACATCTTCAAGCAGTTAAATAATCAAATTGACAGTTAAGATAATTTTTTTTCCTGTTTAGCATTAATGAGAGTTAGGAATACAATGTATGTTAGTTACATACTAACCTACGGTTCATGCCTATTGGTCCTTATGGGAGACTTCAGTGAGTCTTAAGAAGGAAAACAGAAAACCATTAGTGACAGTCTCCTTCTTGGGACAAAGATTCAATACTAGGAAGGCTGAGCCTATGGGACAACCAAGCCAGCAAGAAGGGAAACACGTCCAGCCTGCCTTTAAGACAAGGCTAAATTCCACACTGAAGAGAAATGTTTGCCTGAACTAAATAAGTGTGTCAACAATTAGCCAGCTCTGTGTGACAAGATGGTAGTTGTTGGAGTGTGCTGTGAGTGTGTGGGTAAGAGAGAGGAAAGTGGGATGCTCCCTGCTGAAAAGATTCTACAAGTCACAGTAGCTACAAAATGAAATATTTCTTGCACAGCCATATTTGGACAGCCCTTTATTTTTAATTTCTGAGTGTGGCCAGCAGATGGGGATAGCTCTTTATTGGTAGGTAATAACAAATTCACCAGTAACGTATTTTGTAACTTTCTAGGATGAACCAAACAGAGAAATCGATTTAGCATTGTTAGGCCTGGATATTTCTCAGATAAAACCAAAATGATTCAAGATAAGTATACTCAAGTAATAATCACACATATCTTTCTCTAATATTTATTGGATACTATGTACCAGGCACTGTATTAAGCACTTTAATCCTTGCAAGAGCCCTTGGAGTAGGTAATATACCAATTTAGTTGTCCAAAGTCACAGAGCTGGTATGTGGCAGAGTTGGGATTTTATCTGTGTAGCTCCAGAGTGTGTACTCTCACCCACTCAATTAGATCCTGCTTCTGTGTAACTTGGGATCTGACATCAGATAAACAGATAAGATGGGGGCTAGAGGAAGGAATATAATAAAATACAGATTAAGGACTCACAGCAGAAGAAGAATCACTCCAGAAACAGAAGAAAATGTCAGACAAGTACTTCTCCAAACTTTCAAAGAAGTTAGAGAAGATATGGACTCTTTGGGAAAAATAAAACTCAAAGAAGAAATTGGAGAGATCAAATAAGATCTGATAAGACAACAACATTAGTTGAAAAATGAGATGGTAGAGTTTAGGACCATAAAAGAAAAATAAAGAAGTAAACGTTACAAAAATGAAAGATGTATTGAAAGGAACAAGAATAGACACTGATAAAAACGGTCAGGGAAAAAAAATTTTAAGAGAATATTAATGGCTTACAGCAAGATGATAGAGATATAAATAAGAAATTATCTGAAGTGAAGAAAAAATAAGAATACCCAGGCAGAGAAAGCAAGTCACCCAAAAAGGGCTAAACCAAGCTGACCTCAGATTTGCCCACACTATCCTGCACTGTCCTGTGTCAGAAGACAACAGAGCGATGTTTACAGAATTCTGAGTGAAAGTGTGATCTAGGAATTTTAAACATACTACATATGTCATTCACATTGAAGAGGCAAAAGCCAGACATTCTCAAATATGCAAGAACTCAAGATAAGTAGCAGGTATGAAGTCTCATAGAAAGAACTATTCAGTGATAAAATCCAGCCTGCTGGTGGTGCTGAGAGCATGTAAACATATTAGAACGCTAAGCTCATTTTTATACCACCCCTGGAATAGTGAGACTAGAGTATATAAAAAAAGATCCAAAAAATATAAGAAATTAATAAGTGATATAGTTGGCATTGCAAAATCAGTGAGGAAAAGATGAATCAGTTAAGTCAAATTAGGACAATTAGTTACATATTGGAAAAACAAGCTGGTTCACCTTCTAAGTCCTTACACTAAAATAAATTATAAATAAATCAAATGGTTGAGTGTTAAAATATTTAAAAGATATGAAAATACTATTGATAGTGTATGTATATTTCTTGATGCAGAAGAGATTTCTAAGCATGACCTCAAAATCCAGAAGCCATGAAGACAGGAAACTTAACTACACACAAAATTTAAACTTCCTCATGGGCAAAGCATAAACAGTTAAGGCAAATAACAATCTGCGGGAAATAGCTGTGACAAGTATAACAGACACAGTTAATATTCTTAGCCTAGGCCCTCTCACAAAGAAAAAGAGCAAAAAGGTGGGGGAGGGGATGAAAAAATGGCCAAAGGACATGAATATCTAGTTCATTTAAATAAGTAAAATGAATTTAAATAAACATATAAAAGGATGCTCCACCACATTCTGATACAAAATGCAAAATAAAAGGATGAGGGCTTCTGCTTTCAGTGTGACCAAGGAAGCAAGGAAGCTTTTTCTGGACCCAGTTTCCCTCAGGCCACAACTATGAACCCTGCAGGAAATCACACACACATACACACACACACACACACACACACACACACACACACACACAGATCTGAAGACACTGGACAGTGAACAAAAGCTGACGTATTCTGAAGGAAAATTGAAACTTGGAAGAAGGAAATAACAGTGTCTTTTTATGGCTTTAAGCCTGAGATCAGGCTGAAGTTAGTGCCTCACAGGGTAACTAAAACTCTGATAGAAAAAACCCACAATCTTTGTGAGCTGAAGAACTATAGGACAGAGTTTAAAGCAACTGCAGACACTGAAAACTGAGATGGAAATCTAGAGAGAATCTGAGTGGAGGAGGCCCCAAATTCTGAGTGTAAAGTATACCGTTATCTGCATGAATGGGGCAGATTTAAATAACCCCTATAAAGACAGAGAATTGAACTGAGATTTGAGCTGCCAACCAAAAGACAGAGTTTGCAGCTCGAGTCCAATAAAATAAAAGATTAATTGAAAATTTAAAAAAGAACTAGGGGAAATTCTGGAACCCAAAACAACAATACCTGATATTAAAAATTCACTAGCAGAAATAAAATTTTAAATTAAAACTAAAAATATACAGCAGAATGATTATGACAATGAAGAGTCAATAAACTTGGATATAAATCAATAGAAATTATCCAATGTGAAGAACAGAAAAAAAACTTCAAAAGGTAACAAAGTCTAAGGAATCTGTGGGGCAGTATAAAAAAGTTAAATAAACATGCTTTGGGAGTCCCAGAAGCAAAGGATAGAATGGGGCAGAAAAAATATTTGAAGATATAACTGATGAAAATTTTTCTAAATTTGGGTGGAAAACATAAATTAACAGGTTAAATAATTTCAGTGAACCTCACAAAAGATAAATATGAAAAAAATTACACCTAGACACATCATAGTGAAAGTGCTGGAATCCAAAGATAAAAGTAGACAAAGAAAAGTAGCACATTTCAGGAGAATAATGATTCAAGTGTTTAAGGATTTGAATCATAAATTATGAGGACCAGAAGGCAGTGGAACAACATCTTTAAAGTATTGAAAGAAAACAAAACCAACCTAGAATTCTATATCCAAGAAAAATATCCTTCAAGAATGTAGGCAAAATATAGTTTCAGGTTTAAAAAGAAAACAAAAAAAGACGATTTGTCACCAGCTACACTACTCCAAGAAATGCTAAAGGAATTTCTTCTGACGAAAAGAAAATGGTAGAGATGGAAACTAGGATTTCTGGGAAGGAATAAGGAGCATTAGAAATAGTAAATATGTGGGTAAATATAAAAGACTTTTTCTCCTCTTAGCTCCTTTGTTCCTGTAAAATACACGGCAATACTTAAAGCAAAAGTCACAAGGTTTATTATAACAGTAAGGGTTTATAGATACAGATATGATATATATACCCACTAGAACAAAAGCATGGAGGGGAGTAAATAGACCTCTATGATGGTGAAATGTTTACATTTTACACAAAGTGATACAATATTTACTCTAGAAAGGCTGTGCAAAGTTAAGGCTATAGAGTATAATCTTTAGAGCAATCACTAAAAAAAAAAAGAATACAAAGAGTTATTGCTTAAAAAACTGCAAAAACAACAGGTTTTCATAGAACTTGGCAAATTAATCCCATATCCTCCTGGAAGAGCAGATCACCAAGAAGAACCAGGATACATTTGAAGGGCAGAATATTCATAAAGAAGGAAACCCAAATGGCCAAGAAACATTTGAAGAGTTTTTGAAACTTGGGAAAATGAAAATTAAGCAATGTAATCCATTCCTGCCCAACAGACTGGCAGAACAAAGTCTGACAATACCATGTGTTGTCAAAGATGTGGGGAAATGGGAAGTTGTATAATTGCAGGTGAGAGTATAAATTAGTACAGCTGCTTGGAAGAGCAAGGCGGTGGTACCTAGTCAAGTTGAAGATTGAAAGCAATTATGGTAAAACATTAACATGTATTTAATCCCAGTAGAGTACACATGGTTCTGTATTATATCTGTTCTGTATGTTGGATGTTCATGGAAGCAATGTTTATACAGCAAAAAAAAAAAAAAAAAAAAAAACTGGGAATCTTTTGCATGTATAACAATAGGAAACTGGTTAAATAGATTGGGCATGATAAAATAGTATGCAGCAGAGTGGGGTAATTTATATGTGTATGAAAAATATATCAAGTGTATCGCTAAGGGGAAAAAACAAAAGGGAATCCCCTGGTGGTCCGGTGGTTAGGACTCCGCGCTTCTGCTGGAGGGGGCATGGGTTCAATCTCTGGTCGGGGAACTAAGATCCTGCAAGCTGTGCAGCACGGCCAAAAAAAAAGTGTATTGCTAAGGGACAGAACCAAGCTGTAAAGCAATAATACACTATTTGTTTAAAAGCTACATAAGGTATATGTTTGTACATGCATAGCTGAGAGGATCTATTTGTTTAAAAGCTATATAAGGTATATGTTTGTACACGCGTGGCTGAGAGGATCTATTAGTTTAAAAGCTACATAAGGTATATGCTTGTACACGCATGGCTGAGAGGATGCCTGAGAAGCTGTCGATAGTTGTTACCACTGGGAGTAGAACTGGGAGGGGGAGGGGGACTCTTATTTTTCAACGTATGCTCTTCTAGATTGTTTGAATTATTTTTCTTTACCATGAGCGTGTATTGCTTTTTTTTTGGTATTGCTTTTATATTTTTAAAAAACACCTTTTAAAAATGTATTGTTGTTTGTAATAGCAGGCTACTAATTGATTTGTAGCCATTGATTGTATTAATTGATTTGCTGAGTCATTCCAGCTACAGAATTTTTAAAAATCTTCCTCAGGTTTGAACTAGTGGAAGGAACTTAGGTTTTATCACCATTGCTCATCTCATTATGCCTTTGTCCCCATTTACTTCACCTCCACAACAACCTGGGATTCCGGGTCACCTCCCTTCCCCACTCTGAATTGCACGCAGCTCTGCACGGCCCTGACCCACCATTCCCAAATTCCTGACGCCTTCCCCTGGGGCCTCAGGACACAGCCCTCAGCAGAAACTCCCTCTCTCCCCACCTCTGCTCTAGAGCAGCTTCACTGTCTTGCTCTCCCGGGAACCCCGCTGCCCTCTAAGGGCACTGCTCCCCTGCAGCCCTCTCTAGTACAGTGCCTCCCCCTCCTCTTGCCTTCCCCCTTCCTCTCTCCTCATTATCTGCACTGCCCCTGCCCCCTCAGCACTTTTGAATCTCAGGTCATCAGGCAGGACCACCCATACCTCTCCTTGCTACTGTCATCTACCAGTGCTGGGACATTGAAGACTATAGCTCCTGGCTCATTGTCACTCTCTCCAACCCTGCTCCTGCCTTAATTCTTGGCAATTTCCACATCCCTTCAGATGATCTTCCCAAAGTGCTGGTCTCGTAGTTCCTTTCTTCTCATCCAGTGGTCCTGTTACCTGCCCTCCCTTGGCCACTCCTGTCCAGAGTCACATTCCTGTCCTGTCATAAGCAACAACCTCAAACCCTCCCTCATCTACTCTCATCCCCACCCTCCATCTTTCCATCTCACTCTTTCCAGTACCTCATAATCCAACTACCTTTTATTTGTCCCTCAGCCCCCTCTTCCCCTCATTCCTCTGTTTACCCAGTTTAAATTCCGTGGCTAATCTCAATTCAGTTTGGCCCACTCTGCCTGTGCCCACACAGCTGAGTCTGGAGAAAACACGCAAGACTTCACAGAGTTGAGTGGGTGAACCCTGAAGGAAGAATGTCCCAGGAACAGCATGTGCAAAGGCCCTGAGGCACAAGAATGCACAGAGACGTTAAAGAATAAAAGAAGCCCAGGCAGCTGAGCGGAATGAGCGAAGGGGAACATGATCAGTAGCTAACCAGGTCATTTAGGGTTTGTAGGCCATGGTTAAGACTGCTTTTCCTCTGAGTGAGGTGGGGAGCCATTGGAAGGTTTTGAGAAAAGCATGGCATCAACTGACTTCTCTCTGCAGAGGTTCCTCTGGCTGTGGTGCTGAGAACAGACTACAGGGGGTGAGGGCAGGAGCAGGGAGACCATCCAGGAGGCAGTTGTAATCATCCAGGCAGGAGATGGCAGTGGCTTCAGTCAATCTGGTAGCTGTGCAGATGCTGAAGGATGGTCTGGTTCTGGATATGTTTCAAAGGTAAACGGGATGTGGGGACTGACTGGGTGTGGGGTGATAGCAAATGAGAGGGATCATCCCATGTTGTTCATTTGTATTGGTTTGTTTGCTTTTATGCCTGCACAACTGACAGGGTAGCGATGCCATCAACTAAGATGGGAAGACTGTGGGTGGGTAGAGCAGGGTTTATTCTCGAAGACAGTCTCAGGCAAAGCTTAAATCTCAGTGAGGCCCTTCTTGACCACCCTGCTTTAGATTATACTCCCACCCCAGCACTCTCCGTCCCTGCACTTTCCACACGTGGATAAAGGCGAGTCTGCCTGACCCACTGCCTCCATTCCCACCCTTGGCCCACAGAACAGGGCACCTGGTTTCCTGTCTCTCTGACACTCAGTGGAGAATGACTGTCCCTAGAGGAAATGAAGGTGATGCTACCTGAAGAGGGAACGGGAGGTGAGTGGGTAAATAAACCCAGATGTCCATTACAAAAGCTAAAAACAGAAAACTAATCATTCCCTTTCCATTTCTCTCTTTCTAAAATCAGTTACAGCTGCAGGAACAATAAATACTTTTCCTTCCCCATCAAGCATTTAAACCTGAACTTCGTAAGATGAGGTTCTTGAATGCCGCTACCACATCCTTTTCCTGCTTTCTCCTGAAACAGGTGACCTTAGCAAATTGGCATCTTCTAGAACAGCAGGATCCCTGCTCGAGGTGTGATTTGGCAAGAGGCCAATTGATGTGGTCTGGCCTTAATTTCATTTTTTTTTAAATACGTCTTTATTGGAGTGTAATCGCTTCACAATACTGTGTTAGCTTCTGTTGCACAACAAAGCGAATCAGCCATATGCATGCACATGTCCCCATAACCCCTCCCTCTTGAGCCTCCCTCCCATCCTCCCCTCATCTATATTTTTACTTTTACATTCTTAATTTCATCCCGACTTTAAGAACTCCAGTTGGGCCAAACGAATACCTTGCTCCACTAAGAACGATCTCAGGTAACGTATCTCTTCATTCTTTTAGACTTTCACCTCTCCAGAGATTTCAGACAATGCTTTTTCACAATTAATATCCACGTAAGTACCTGCCTTTTGCAAACTGAGGCAACAAGTCATTCGGTTCTCATGAGGCTGAACCCTGGCTCACCCTTTTTGTCTGCGGGTGCCTGCCTCCCTACATACCCACAGCGGAAGGGGAAAGGACCCAAAAAACGAATGACGTTCTGGGACATTAAGTCAAAATATCCTCATTCTTGGTCATCTCTACAAAGCACATCTGGTTGACTCAGAGCGTAGAGATTTTCTTTAATCTCTGGCAGAGGCTGGCATTGGGACAAAAGCCACCATGTTCGAAAACTTTACAACTAGAGGCAAATGACTGAGCCGGAGGCTTCAAGCATGTGCCAACATGATGCCCTAGAAGACCCAATGGGGTCAGTTGCTCCTCTGCATGCACAAACTCCGGACCTGTCCAGAGCAGACAATCAGCAACAGAGACCACCAAGGATGCAGAGGACACTTGTGAACCTAGAGTCCTCTTCTCCCCTCATTTCACCACGAGGTCAACCAAGCTTCCCATATTATCCGATATCATTTTGGAAGAGTCAGGGGAAGGGAGGTCTTTTACTTATTGTATTAGTTAGGGTTCTCCAGAGAAACAGAACCAATAGGAGATATAGGTATATATCTACAAAGAGATTTATTATAAGGAATTCGATTACACGATTATGGAGGCTGACAAGTCCCGAGAACTACAGTCTGCAGGCTGGAGACCCAGGAGGACAGATGGTGAAGTTCCAGTCTGCGTCCAAAGGCCTGAGAACAAGGAGACCCAATGGTGTGAGGTCTGGTCTGAAAGCCTAGCCTCAAGATCCAGGAAGGGCTGATGTTTCAGTTTGAGTCTGAAGGCAGGAGAATGCCAATGTCCCAGCTCCTCACATGTACTTATCTGAAGGAGACAGAGTGAGCCTTCCAAACAAAGTTATTTTAAATGGAAGAGATCGTGATGCTCTTAATTGGCAAGTTAAAACTTGAGTTGTGGTGTGTGAAAAAAAAATTTCCATGGCACAGGGAGAAGGAAATATAAGCCTGTAGGAGGCCCATCACTCAGATGTTTGGTCAAACACTACAGCAGAACAAAAGCTATAAAAAGAATAACGAGATGGCTGCTGCCTTTCCTTCCATTAATGTCTTAGTCTGCTGGGTCAAATACCATAGACGGGGTAGTTAAAACAACAAAAATTACTTTTCTCATGGTTCTGGAGGCTGGAAGTCTGAGATCAGGGTACAGTTATGCTTGGGTTCTGGGGAGAGCCCTCTTCCTGGCTTGCAGCTGGCTGTCTTCTCTTTGTGTGTTCACTTGGTCTTTTCTCAGTGTGTGCTCATGGAGGGGGGGTGGGGGGGAGTGGGGGAGAGAGAGAGATCTCTTCCTTTTCTTAGAAGGCCACTAATGTTATTGGATTAGGACCCAATCCTTATGACCTCATTTAACCCTAACTACTTCCTAAAAATCCTATCTCTGAATATAGTCACATTGGGAGCTAAAGCTTCAACATGTGAATCTGGGGGGCAGGGAAACAATTCAGCCCATGGTCGTTACAATTTAAATATTGGTGACTGTGACCATGGTTTCTTATCTGTTCACAGCTCTCTTGAGGCAATTCCAGATACCTTATCTCATTTAAATAACAACAGACCCAGCCTCACAGCATTGCTGCACAAGGAGAATTTATCATTCATATCAAAAACTCTTAGCTGAGATTATTTGGCTGATATAACAGGGACTTCTTGGAAAACAATAAATTTGGATTTTCCCAAATTTCCTCACCCACATTTTCATATTCCTGAGGTTTCTATTACCCCCCAAAATTCTCATTGGTTAACAAGAGTACGCTTTTCAGGGCAGCTGGGTTCCAAGATGTCTCCTTATTTGTAAATGGGAAGCCAAGATTTTATCAAACCCTGCCACTCTTTCAAAGCCAGTTCAAAGCCAATATCTTTTCTTAAGCTTTTCTTGACTGTCTTACCCAGAACTGGCCTCTCCCGTCTCCAAGGTTCTGAAGCAATTATACTGTAAACCCAGGAATCTAACACATAACTGCATAGTACATGGCACGGGGACTGCCCTCACTCAGTGATAAATCTGACTCACTCTTCTTTGGCCAAGCCCGTCTCCATGGGATGCTAAGCAGGCCAAGAACTATAGGACTTCAT
Source organism: Delphinus delphis (assembly GCF_949987515.2). Lineage (NCBI taxonomy): Eukaryota > Metazoa > Chordata > Mammalia > Artiodactyla > Delphinidae > Delphinus > Delphinus delphis. The sequence goes on along the minus strand of NC_082686.1, from coordinate 104,275,616 downwards.
AGTTCAAGATGCCAGCCTCCTGCTTTGCCACCTCTTTCCTGTCTCACGTGGATGACTCCCTGGTTCTCCCCTGCATCCACCTTAATGATTCTTGCTCCTCTCCCTCAGGGTTCTTAGTTGCCAGCAGCAGGAACCAACTCTTGCTGAGTTAAACGGAAAAGTAATTTGTTAAAGGGAGAGTGGGGAGTGGTGTGCTGGAATTGGCTTGTACTGGCTCACAAGAGCCAGTTGTTCATTTTTCAGGAATTTTGTGAGGTAGTTGTTAAACATTATTTAAAAATTAAATTATATAAACTTACAATGAAATAAATTATATCAAGAACAATGATAATAAGTACTCAAAACTTAACACTTCCTAATTATTTTACTATATTTTATGATCATCTCTACTTCTGAAGTTATCACATGTATTGTATCTGTATGGTAGAAATACCATATATCAATAGCAGCATGTGACTGTATATCTCCTCCCAACCCCACGTTCAGTGATATCAAGTCGGAAGCTTGAACTCAGCCAAGGTGAGTTCAGGGGCATGTGGCCTATTTACACCATGGGAAGTGGTAAACATTACAAGTCAGGTGGTCTCCTTCCTTTTTTTTTTTTTCACTCAAAGAGCTGGTTGTTCAATGTTTACTACTATTAGGTAACTCACCAAACCTCTAGATTTGACTGAAGGATGAGGTTTAGATTTCTCAGTCAGAATCAACAGTCAAAGCCAGGGACTTCCCTGGTGGTCCAGTGGTCAAGAATCCGCCTTCCAATGCAGGAGACGTGGGTTCGATCCCCAGTCAGGGAACTAAGATCCCAATGCTGTGGGGCAACTAAGCCTGCACGCCACAACTACTGAGCCCCCGTGCTCTGGAGCCCACGAGCTACAACTAGAGAGAGGTCTACACTCCTCAAGAAAAGATCCTGCATGTTGCAATGGAGATCCCACATGCCGTGACTAAGACCTGACATAGCCAAGTGAATAATAAAGCAAAAAAAACCAAAAACCAGTCCAAGCCACAATCAGATCAATGCTCCAGGACCATTTACATGATCTGTGGGTCCCTTGCTCAAAATTATTAAGCATTTTTGGATAGCACCAGCAGAGCATTAGCCAAGGGTGGGGCCCTTCAAAGTGCAGGGCTCTTGTGACTGTGTAGGTCACATGCCCTTTAAGCAGGCCCTGCAACACCCAGAGCCTCACTAAGTCCAGAGACTCCACTGCCTTAGCTGCTGAGAACAGTACTACAGCCCCTGACGCTGACCCCATGGACGCTCTTCCTGGACACTGCTTTCGAACCATGGTCCTGCTCCCTCATGGCATCTCATGGATCTCATCAAGCACAGTCATGAAGGAAAGAAACAGGCATGGGACCCACGTAGGTCCAAGTCCAGGCTCAGGACACCGTGCCAAGAACAGTACTGCCAGCCCTGACCAGTCACAGGCAACAGAACACTGGAGTAAGGCTCTGCAAAATGCAGGGTCCCCTGAGGCACAAGCCTGGGGCAGGGGCAGGGCATGGGTGTGACAGAAGTATCACTGGGCGTGTCTGACAACAGAGACTGGGACATAGGCATCTAGCATTTTCAGGTTCTAACATTTCTCATGAAGTGGAAACCATCCCTCAGGAATGGACTTCTGCTTTCATCCTCTCCATCTCCAAACATATCTTTATTTATTTTTATTTTTTGGCTGCCCCACGAGGCTTGTGGATCTTAGTTCCCCGATAAGGGATTGAACCCAGGCCCTCAGCAGTAAGAGCTCAGAGTCCTAACCACTGGACCACCAGGGAATTCCCCTCCAAACCTTTCTTTAATTATCCTTTCTGCTTCTGCTTCAGCTTCCTGCCTCAAAAGAAGCCATTTCTCGATTCTTTTGTCAGGTAAATAACTCTACTAGCTTTCCCTGATCTCATTCCTTCTGCCTCTTTCAGAATTTCAGGGCATCAGTTGTGTTCCTTCTTGTATCTTTAGTCCTTTCTTCTCCGTTGAATCTCTACTCTGTAGACTACAGACTTGCTTAAAGATTCTTCATCCTAGCAAGGAAGGAAGGAAAGGGGGGGGGGGGTGAGGGGAGGGGGAGGGGGGAGGGGGGGAGGGGGAGAGAGGGGGAGGGAGGAAAAGGAGTCACATCCCCCCCAGACCCGTGTTGTGCCCCCCGACTCAGGCTTCTGCCTCATCACGTTCCTCCATTTCACCATCACCCCTCTTGAAAAACGACTTACCATTTATTAACACCTTTTACCCTTTGACCTACTGCGACCTTGCTGCTGCTCCCGCTAGTCTTTTGAAACTACCGGTTCCCAACCCCTCCATTCCCTCCCACTCACCACAGGCAGTGTCTTATTTTCAGCCCTGATTCTCCCTGGCACATAAAATGATCGATCATCCTCTCCTTGAAACTCCTCCTTGTTGGCTTCTGCAACACCCTGTTTCCCTGGGTTTCTGGCTCCTCCCCTAACTGTGCTTTCCTGGCCTCATTTCTTGACCCCTCTTCTCCTACCTGTTCCTCACCTCTTGACAAGGTCACCCTCAGGGCTCAGCCTTGGGCCTCTCACTCTTTTCTCCCTGCACAAACCCCTCCTCTTTATCTCCTGAGCGCAGATGAGTCATGAATCCCAATCTCCAGTTCAGCCTCCCCTCATAAGCTCAGCACAGGCTATCACGTACTGGGCTTTCGTATGTCCTAAAACTGAAACAGTACAGAATGAACATACCGTACCTTAACCACGTCCTTCCCCAGACCAATGCCTCCTCACTACCACAGGAGTGAGTTTGTGGACAGCTCAAGTGAGCAACTCAATGTTCTATAGCAAATAGATTCTAACACATACCATCTTCTGTAACAAACATATTTTATAAGATTTGTGGACATTGTAGGGTCATGGTTAATGGTTATATTGTTGGGAGATTCACAGAAATCTTTTGTCATTAATTGTTGAATACCTTAAAGATCTTTTTGACCTTCTTTAAGAAAATTTTAAAGGCAAAAATTCTTATTTATCATAACAAGAAACAGAACATACACAGATCTAATCTTAAGTAAATCATTGATGCTCTGTATTCTTTGTTTTTCTGAAGTCAATGGAATACAAAGTGCTCCCCAACCCAGGACAGCCCCTAAAATTTGGAGCATGGATCAATATTACAAATGGAGGTCCATCTATCACTGTCTAAATAATTAGAATTTATAAGGCAAGATGACAAATTATAAAGTAAAATATATTCCATCTACTTACCATGACAAATAAAATGCCACAATGACAAAATTAAAAAGATATGTAGAAAACTATGGTTTTAATATGTTGAAATTTGGCAAAATATCAAAGATTGCTGCATTTAATTATTATTGCATAAGCCTGGATGTTCTGTGGGTGTGTCAGCAATATTTGAATGAATAAAATAAATAAGTAGTTCATAAAGTATTATGATTTTTTCATAAAATTTACTAGTGCCTTTATTTCAACAAAATCATTAATTATGTGTAAATAATGCCTCAATAAACCTAGAAAAAAAATTTTTAATCACTAATTATGTTTTATACTTAAGACCACATAATTCATGCTCCGTCAACAGTAAAGATTTAACAAATTAAAAAGCAAAATGTAACTATATTCAAAGTAGTCAAAATTTGAATATATTTTATAAAAATATAAATTAAATATAAAACACATAAAATCAAAATTATTTCTCATATTATTACAAAAAAGTTATTCTCATTATCTATTAAATTAGAAGGCTACATACAAATTAAAGTTAACAAATATTTTAAAATAATATTTATATGAAATGAAATTTTATTTAATTTCTTGATGATCCAATAAAATATTATTTATTATTTTTACTAAAAAGCATAATTTGCAACGCTAGCACTCAAATGCATCTACCTGCCAATGTAGAGTATCATAGTTCTTTTTTTTTTTGGCTGCTTTGGGTTTTCGTTGCTGCACGCGGGCTTTCTCTAGTTGTGGTGAGCAGGGGCTGCGCTTCATTGAGGTGCACAGGCTTCTCATTGTGGTGGCTTCTCTTATTGCGGAGCATGGGCTCTAGGCACGCGGGCTTCAGTAGTTGCAACACACGGACTCAGTAGTTACAGTGCGTGGGCTCAGTAGTTGTGACGCACAGACTTAGTTGCTCTGCGGCATGTGGGATCTTCCTGGAACAGGGCTGAAACCCATGTCCCCTGCATTGGCAAGTGGATTCTTAACTACTGCACCACCAGGGAAGTCTGGTTCATGTATTTTAGATCTAAAGATTTATATATATAACATACAAAATATATACACATATATAATTTTATATAATATACAAACACACACATGTACACACACAAATATATACGTTTCCAAATTTAAGAGTAATATGAATTGTTTTGTTTTGTTTTTGGCCATGCCATGCGGCATGCAGTATCTTAGTTCCCCGAACAGGAATCAAACCCATGCTCCCTGCAGGTAAACATAGAGTCCTAACCTCTGGACAGCCAGGGAATTCAATATGAATTGTTTTAAATTGCAAAATGTTCCTCAGCTACTGTGAGTGACGATTGCAACCCATATTAATGCATGAGTACCTTTGTGACCAAAAATTGGAACTTGAACAGAAGCAAGAAAACATTCTATGTATTAGAAAATACTTTGTCACACAAGAATCTACTGTATCTGGGCTATCTGTAAGGAAGTTAATTTTTTTTTCTGACCAAAATGTTTTTGCTACTTGAAACCTCCTGCATGACAAACCAGTGTCCATCTCCAAGATTGACGAGGCACAGCTCCTGAAACTTCCCAGCATGTGTCCCATATTTCAAGGCCCGAGGGGAAAAAATGTTTCCCCAATTACATGTATTCCCCAGCCCAAGCCAGCCCTAAACATTTGGGGGACCTGGATCAGGAAAACAAATGAAGGTTCACATTCCATATGCCTAAATAATTCAAAGTTACAAATCAAGATGACAAGCTTCAAAATAAAATATGTTCTATCCCCTTATCGTAATAAAGTGTTAAGCATCAGAGTCCGAGCTTAACGTTACAGGCTGCACTGTGTCAGCATTAAACACTAGATCCCAAGTGACAGAGGCACCCTTGTTTGTAGTTTTGAAAAAATGGTTTCTGTAATTTTAATTTGAATAAAACGAAGGAATCCAAAATGTTCATTCACCTAGAGATTACATTCAAATTGGCCAGTTGTCCCAGTGGTGCCGTTTATAGCACAAGGGTACAAGCCAGGATCACAGCTGTGTCTCTCCAGGCACCTATAATCTAGAATTATTCTTCAGTCTTTCCTTGAGTTTCACACCATTGACATTTTGGAAGTTACAGGGCAGTCATTTTGCGGAATGTCTTTTATATAAGTGAGCCAAAGATAGTTGTTATTTCTTAGTAGCAGACAGGAATCTCAGAAGCCCACTGACGCCAAACTCAAATTTTTACACATCCAATTGTTTTCAACATAGCCCAATAAGCAGGATTTTAGCTGTTTAGACCCTGCCTGCTTTGCGTACCCTGTGAACCTGCACCCCAAATCTACTAGCCATAAATAAAATAAACTCTGTAGATATAAAAGACCCCAATGACCCACTGCTGTCCTTGACATGAAAGGCCCTTTTCTTTTTTTTTTTTTTTTAACATCTTTATTGGAGTATAATTGCTTTACAATGTTGTGTTAGTTTCTGCTTTATAACAAAGTGAATCAGTTATGCATATACATATGTTCCCATATCTCTTCCCTCTTGCATCTCCCTCCCTCCCACCCTCCCTATCCCACCTCTCTAGGTGGTCACAAACCACTGAGCTGATCTCCCTGTGCTATGCGGCTGCTTCCCACTAGCTAGCTATTTTACATTTGGTAGTGTATATATGTCCATGCCTCTCTCTCGCTTTGTCACAGCTTACCCTTCCCCCTCCCCATATCCTCAAGTCCATTTTCCAGTAGGTCTGCATCTTTATTCCCGTCTTACCCCTAGGTCCTAGGTTCTTCATGACCTTTTTTTTTTTTTTTTTTAGATTCCATATATATGTGTTATCATAGGGTATTTGTCTCTCTCTGACTTACTTCACTCTGTATGACACACTCTAGGTCCATCCACCTCACTACAAATAACTCAATTTCGTTTCTTTTTATGGCTGAGTAATATTCCATTGTATATACGTGCTATGAAAGGCCCTTTTCAATCCCCCTTTCCTCAGGGAGTTCCCTTGTCCTCCTCCCCTTCTGGGTAGTGACCTACTGGACAGTCTCATTCAGGGAGGGACTTTCCCCACATGAAAATCTGTCAAAGTGTCATCCAGTAAAGCTTGTGTGTGCTGCTGCCACTCTGTGATCATATCTTTTTCCTTGATCAACCCCCAAACCCTCACTTTAAGTGTCCCTCTATTGGATTTGTCTAATGTATCCTCATGTTTAGACCCAAATTATGGAATATCAGGCAGGAATGTCACAGAAGTGATGTTGTGATTTTCTCATTGCATCGTGTCAGGTGGCAAATGATGTTTATCCACCCTGTTACTTGTGGTATTAACATTGATCATTTGATTAAGAGAGTGTCTGCAGATTTCTTTGCTGTAAAGATACTTTTGTCTCCTTTGTAATTAATAAGTTATTTGGGACTTCCCTGGTGGCACAGTGGTTAAGAATCCGCCTGCCAATGAAGGGGACATGGGTTTGAGCCCTGGTAGGGGAAGATCCCACATGCCGCAGAGCAGTGAAGCCCGTGCGCCACAACTACTGAGCCTGTGCTCTGGAGCCCGTGACCCACAACTACTAAGACTGCGTGCCACAACTACTGAAGCCCACACGCCTAGAACCCACGCTCCACAACTAGAGAAAGCCCGCGCACAGCTTTGAAGACCCAACGCAGCCAAAAATAAATAAATTTTAAAAAGTAATTAAAAAATAAGTATTTGATTAGGAGCTATTTTACAACTGTGTAAACGATCCATTCCTTGTCATTCTTTGGCACACAATTTTTAGCAGCCATTGATGTTCCTTGTCCGAATTAACAATTACTATGATGGCTGCCACACTGTAATTTTTCTATCTCCGTGATTCCTTCTGTGATTATTAGTTGGCATTCTATTATGATGAAGAGCTTTCTCTTCTGCCCATTTGTTTATTCATTTATTTATTTAGATGCAGAGATAGATAAACTATGATTCATGGGCCAGTCCAGCCTGCTGTCTGTTTTTATAAATAAAGTTTTATTGGAACAGAGCCACTCATTCATTAATGTATTGTCCATGGCTACTTTTGTGCTACAATGGCAGAGTTGAACAGTTGTGACAGAAACTGCATAGCTCCTTAAGCCTAAAATATTTAGTACTAGACCTTTTAGAGGAAAAGCCAATTCTTAATTTATATCATGTGAACTTGTGGATTCTTATTTTATTCCATTACTATCATTATTTATTTTGATTCTCTAATTGGCCTAGATTTGGCCATTGGAAGCCCCTTCAAGCTGGCTCCTGTGTCCTTTTGACAGGTTTCCATTGTTCTTTGAACCCTTCCTTGCTTTCTGGCATAACAGGATTTTCTAGGCCTTTCCTGCTTCTGCCATGGAATAAGCCATTTTTCCAATGAACCCTAGCTCCTTTTAGTCAGAAGTGGTATTTAGAAATCAATGTCTGGGCACTAGGCGGTCATTGCCCCTGGGATGTTGCTGAAAGACAGAAGACAGGTCATGGTTACAGTTATAAAACTGGAAATTGTTAGCATATAGATGATCCATAAAGCTGTGGGACTAAGTAAAATTACTCAGGGAGGAGTGCAGAGAGAAGACCCAGATATTAAGAAAACAGTCTGAGCAAAAGATATTTGCACTACTATGGCTCAGAGTTTTAATATCTATATCTACAAAGAGCTTATGTAAGTAGGTAAGAAACAGTTAAGACCCCACTGAAGAGTGAAGGATTGTATCAGACCGGCCACATAATTAAAATGAGAATAGATAAATCATCATGAGGAAACTCATGAAAGAAATGACAGTTAAAATACGATACAGTTTTGGGTAATTGTGCTTGTTTTTGGTTTTCAAAATTTTAGTTGGACCACTTTCAAAGTTATAGAAAACTGGACAGAAGACAGTAATGAACATCTGTACACCCATCATCTAGATTCAACATTTGTTAGCATTTTGCTGCTTACTCATCTTTCTTTCAACACACAGACACACACCCCGACTTTTCTTTTCCTGTAAACCACTTGAAAGTAAGCTGCAGTTAGCCTGACGTTTCATCCCTAAATACTTCAACATGCATCTTATAGAGGACGTTTCTCTATATAACCAAAATAACATTATCACATCTCAGAAAATTAATTTTTAAGGATTAAAAAATTTTCCAACTTTGCTAAAAAAACACATAACATAAAATTTGCCATTGTAACACTGTCGAAGTGTTACAGTTCAGTCGTGTTAAGTATATGCACATTGGTGTGGAACAGACCTCCAGAACTTTTCCATCTTGCAAACTGAAACTCTATACTCATTAAACAACTCTCCACTTCCCCTTCCTCCCAGAAAATTAATTTTAGTTCAGTGGTATATCTAATATACTGTCCATATTCAAATTTCCCCAGTTGTCTCCAAAAACATTTTTACAGCAGTTTTTTAACTGCCATATCTCTTTAGTTTCTTTTATTTTAGAACAGTCTCCCTGCCCTATTTTGCTTTTCAAGACGTTGATTTTCTTTAAGAGTCTGGTTGTCTTGTAGAAGGTCTCATGTTCTGGATTACTCTGTTTCCTCATGATTACATTCAGATTAAACGACCTTGACAGGAATACTCCACAGGTGACATTCTGTACCTCTTATCCCATCATATCAGGAAGAGCATAACACTGGGTTTCTGCTGGGTTGTTCACTATTTGTGGAACTAAGTTTGCTCATTTGGTTAAGGTTGTTGCCAGATCTCTTTGTAAAGATACTTTTCCCCTTTGGAATTAATAAGTAACTGTGGTGATACTGTGAGACCATGTGAATATTCTGTTTCCCAACACTCTTTCACACAATTATTAAATCAGAGGTTGCAAGCTGAGTTTATAATTTGATTGTTTTTCATTTATTAGCTGGCATTCTACTCTAGAGAAAAGCTTCCCCTTCTTTTTCCCCTTTTTCTTATTTGTGTATTATCATTATACTCTCATACATTTTCATATGCAATATGTTATCACCCACTACTGCCATTGTTCCCTTTGATGCTCCTACTGTCAGATTTGGCTTACGGACCCCTTCAAGACGGGCTTTTTTTTTTTTGACATTATATTAGCCTTTCTTACTTTCTGACACAACAGAATTTTTCAGGCTTACTTTGTATTTTCTCTACCCTTGACATGGAGTCAGCCATTTTCCCAAGGAACGCTGTTTCTTTTTAGAGGGGAATGGTATTCAGAAACCAGGATCTGGGCTCTAGCTGTGCTTATTTCTACAGGTGTATGTCCTTGTTTCTAAGCCTTTTCAGTGTACGTATTAGGACACACACACACACACACACGCACACAGAGGCTTATTCGATACTTCCAGTTTAAGTCCAAGAGCACCGCATTCCCCAGTCTTCCCTCACAAAACACTAATATGTTTAGTGTTTGTGTGTTTATTGTATCTCCGTCTTTACCCATAATGAAAACTCTGGCTCACAAAACACTAATACGGCTATTAATTTGATCCATCCCATAATACACACAAAATTGTTTCAGAATTACATCACCGATACCACTACTAACTACAAAGCTACTGTAAAGTCCAAAATTTCCGTGCTATTCTTCTTGTTCTTAGAATATACCCGACTAAGAACATGCAGTCATAGTGCTGTCCTCAAAAGTTACTTGAATTTATTTTTTCTTTCCCAAGTTATCAATTTGATAAGCAATTAGATTCATTTCTGTTTTTATTTAATCTTAGTGTTTGTTTATTACACCCTTAAGTTTATTTTTTGAATATGTAAAACATTTAAGAAGTTTTAACTACTGAAAAAGGTATACTCAGACAAATCTTATTCTCATAATTTTTCCCTCCACTCTATTTACTCCTACACACTTGATGGAACAATTTTAAATAATTTCTGGCTAATTCATCTGTGTTTTTTTAAAAAACACACCTGTTGGGCTTCCCTGGTGGCACAGTGGTTGAGAGTCCGCCTGCCGATGCAGGGGACATGGGTTCGTGCCCCGGTCCGGGAAGATCCCACATGCCGCGGAGCGGCTGGGCCCGTGAGCCATGGCCGCTGAGCCTGCGCGTCCGGAGCCTGTGCTCTGCAACGGGAGAGGCCACAACAGTGAGTGGCCCGCTTATCGCAAAAAAAAAAAAAAAAAAAAAGAGGGCCTGGGAGGTAAGGAAGTAGAACATCAATACAGATGTCTCTTCTGGAGGGCATTTCAACAAAGCAGAGCAGAGAAATGGGGTTGTAGCCTGAGGCAAACTTGATGGTAAGGAAGCTTTTTTGTTTTTTTGTTTACAGGAGAGAGATTGTAGTATGCTTGCATGATGGTGTGGCTCCTGCAGCGAGGGGAGAAATCAAAGCTGTGGGAGAGAAAAAAGACAACTGCAAAGCCTTTGCACATGCAGGAGGAGGTAGGATCCAGTGCACAAATGGACTGGCATTTAGCATAGGCTTAATAAAAATGGTGAGGGATGGACTCTTTCCTCAAGGTGATCAAATCCAAAGATGGGTGAAGCATTCACCAGAATACAAATAGCACCACATGAACTGTCATTTCATGAATACAAGAACTTTGAGGAAGAAGCAGCACATTCTCAATGATGAGGCTTCCCAGAGCAGGTGGCGTCTACTGGACCTTCAAAGATGAAGAAGTGAGGTGAAGGACTCGTAGAGAGAGAAAGGATATCACTCCAGCCTGAGGAAACAATGTGAATAAAAACAGGGAGAGATGAATTTGCACTATCATTTCACAAAACTCTTATATTCACTACAGCCGACATCATACACAAATAAGGTCTTCTCCTAAATATTTGGGGATAAAGTTTCTTGATAGCACTCTTAACCAACAGCTACTGGAGGACGACCACAGTTTCTCTTCCTATCTCTAAATATGTCATTGGTTGGCCCTGGAGAATTTAGTGTGGAATCCTCTTCTTGTTCTCATTTACAATCCCTGCATTTCTTGACCACATTACATACAGTGGATGCTCTCATCCACCAGAGATGGGAAACTCCTCCATCAACTGGTGGAGAGAAACTAGTAGATTATTTAAACTTTTCAAAGTCTCAGTTTCCTCATATGCAAAGTGAGGGTGGTAATACCTAGCTTTTGGAGTTTGGGGAGGATTGAAGTTGACAATATATAAGTGAGGTGCTTACTCCATGCATGGAACAGAATACAGGCTCAGTAAATGGTTACTATTTTTGGTACTAATTACATTGATAGTTACCATGTATGGAACACTTATCATGTGCCCAGTACAGGTCTAAGTGCTTAATAGGTATTAATTCACTGAATCCCCACCTCATCTTAGGAAGTAGACGTTTTCATTGCCTCTAGTTTCGCAAATGAGAACACTAAGGTTAGCAAGCAGCAGAGCTAGGATGTGAGATGAGGCAGACTGGCCACAGAGTCCTGCTTTCCATTCACTGAGCCACGTTGACTCTCTCATAGTGGATAGAATCACGCCAGGCCCGGGACCAGATCCATCCGTTATCTCAGATCCATTCCCTTATTAACAAGGAATCCAGGAAGTAAGACAGTAGAGTTAGGAATTGTTACGTCCTCAACAAAGATGAGAGCTGGCAAGAGGCTTGAAAAATGATCCACACATTTTATTGACATGCTTTAGTTTGACCAAATTTCCTTCACTCACCAGTTATTACTCTATAAAAAAATGAAACTTACTTGTCTCATTTTGCAGTTAAAAATCTACCATCATTCAAGAGGAGGCAGAAATGTCTAAGAATGTATACGACAAAAACACTTACTCAAGGCTGCAAAGAAAGATGAACAAAAATATTTATTGTAGTGCTTTTTATAATATTCAAATATTAGAACAAGTCTTTAGTAGTAGTTTAATTAAAGTGTGGTACAGCCATTCAACACTGCAGAGCTCTTAACAAGGACGAGATGGATTTAAAGACGAGGAAAAATTCTCATATGTAATGTTAAGTGAAAAAACATGAAAAAGCATGCAGAACTCTGTGTCTAATTTGATTCTGCTTTTGAAAATGAATGCAAATTTTAGTATATGCAGAGAACAAAATCTAGAGAAATAAGCAACAAATCCCTTAACAGTCTTTGCAAGGAAGGAATAACAGACAGCTTTTGACTTTCTAAATTATACATTTCTGGAGCGTTTGAATTATTTACAAGCACTTATTCACTTTTGATATCAGAAGAAAACAATGTATTGTTTAAGTAGGCAGAGAGGCAAAGCCTGTCAGAAATGGAGCAGGGAAAGCTACAGCTCTAATCCTCTAGCCTGTTAACTGCTGCTTCATTTCCTGGCAGCAGAGTTTTATGACGGGCTGGCTCTCAATGCATTCTCTGGCCAACAGGACATTGGCGAGCAGGGACATTAGAAATCCTGCTTGAGAGAACTCTAGCAAAAGCGTAAGGGGCATTCAGCTTGGAAATATGGCCTAAGGGAAAAATCCATAAAAAACATCCATGCCCCGAGCCTCCATCCATGGTAGGAAATGTAGCCATTAAGCCATTGAAAGGAATTAGGATCATTATGAAATCACACTGGTTTGGCTCTGGAAAAAAGGAGAGACTTAAGTGCAGTTCATCTTTAGAGAACTCCCTTCCCATCAGGCCTCCGAACCTACATAACCATAAAAGCAATGGAGATAAGATAAATAATGGCAAGAATAGCTAACATTTTAACAGTGATCCACAAATTTCAGCCTTTCACACCTATCTTACATCACATTTTGTGTCTTCCCTTTCCAAAAACTCTGGCAAGCAGGTTTTTCAGAAGAGGAGGCCACTAGTAAGTGATCCGAGGGAACCAGAACCTAGGATGTCTCACAACCACTAGCAAAGAAGATCATCCTGGAATTTGCTAGAATCATGAGTACTATTCACTTCTAAGCAAATGTATCTCTTCCTGAAGACCTAGATAAACAATGCCTCCATCAAAGAAGAAAGGCTGATAACAGATAATGCAGAACGTGCAAGGGAAACTGAGACCATGAATGAAGCCATAGGTAAGGTGGTACATTGGTCAGCCTGGCTTCCCCTGGATCTTAGAGAGCGGTTCAGAGTACATTTGGGTGTGGTGACAATGCTCTGGAGGGTCTCAGTCCTGTGGGCACTTGGCATTGTGCCCTCTATTCTGTCTCCATGTCAACCATGCCACCGCCAAAATGGACCCGACTTGCAGTGAGGAGAATGGGGACACTGGGAAAGCAGCCCCTCTCCACCCCGTCTTATTTAGAGGGCTGTGTCCTCCTCTCCTGGGGGCCAAGAGGCTGCCACCATGACCTCTGGAGGCCAATTTTATTTCATAAAGGCAAAAATTAAGATGCAAAATCATTATGCAAGTTTCTCAAGGTGATTCTGTGACAAAACCAAAAGTAAAATTCACCTTTTCTCAACGCCAACTTCAGACCTCAAAATGGAAAGGAGTGAGGACTTGAGACCAGCCCACACCTCATTTTCATTCCCATTTTATGTATGAGCGCAAATCTCATCACTGTTCTCTTTCTAATTCACCACCCTTCCTTCCTTTTTCACATGGAGCCGAGTTCATTTCTCTATTAAGCCAAAGAAGGTAGAAGGACTAAATAGATTGATAAAGCAAGGTCGAGAGAGAAATGATTCAAGGAGTTTGCAAAATAGCTGGGTATCATATTCTAAGACAGCATTGTCTCAATAATTTTAATGCCTTATTAGAGATACAAAACTTTAGTTTTTAAAAATAGAAAAATATTTTTTATTCTCAAGTCCTTGATGGGCTTTTTACAGAGGAAGGCTTTTCCCTTGCCAACATTCCCAACTAAGGCATCGATGCATAGACAGTCAGTTTGAAAACAATAATAAAAATTATACTGAATCTACTTCTCCAACGTGAACCCAGGTTTTCTTAATGATTTCTTTCCACTAGCGACTGGGACAACCTGAAAACAGAGATACTGAGACATGCTGTCTTAATGAATGGAGACCAGATTCCTCCATAGGCAAAATCTGTGAGCAAGATTTTGAGGGCTTCCCTGGTGGCGCGGTGGTTGAGAGTCCGCCTGCTGATGCAGGGGACGTGGGTTCGTGCTCCGGTCCAGGAAGATCCCATGTGCCGCTGAGCCTGCGCGTCCGGAGCCTGTGCTCTGCAACGGGAGAGGCCACAACAGTGAGAGGCCCGTGTATCGCAAAAAAAAAAAAAAAAAAAAAAAGGATGAAACTGCTGATAATGCTACAACATGAATGAACATCAAAAACATCACGTTAAGTGAAAGAAGCTAGTCACAAAAGACCGCATAGTGTAGGATTCCATTGACATTAAACGTCTAGAATAGACAAATGTCCAGAGACCAGAGGTAGATTAACGGCGGGATGGGGTGGAAGTGAGAATCAACCGTAAGCAGGCACAAGTGATCTCTCTGAGGTGATGAAAATGGGCTAAAACTGGATGGTGGTGACAGTCACACAACTTGCTAAATTTACTAACATGGGTTGAGCCACTTCAGAGAAAATGACATGCATGGCATCATTTTTATAAAATTAAATGTCCCAAGGCTTGCCACAAAAGAGCCCCCAAAGCAAGTCCAGATAGCAAAATTCCAAATTTCTCATTTAGCAAAGCTGACTACCATCTTATTTCCCCTCTGCTTGCTGAAAGTGACCTTGGTTTGTTTACTTTCTATGGAAGTTTGCTATTGTCTAAACACTAGAGTTTCACTTGAAGTTGGCTGCAGAATAATTTACTTTGGGGTGGTCAGACGTGACATCCAAATGTTAATCCACATAGGGTCAAATTTACTTAAACCATGACATTCAATCCAGTTTTTCTCATTTGGCTAAAAAAGCAATTCAGAGGTTTTGTCCAGTCTTACAACATTTATGGATAATCCTTTTTTTCTATTTTACATATAATGTACTTGTATTTCATGAAATCTGCGAGTACCAATTCATCCTTTCCTTTTAAAATATTATGCAGATGTATGTATGTCCAAGGATTTCAGTCTTGTGGGTAGCAAAAAAATATTGTTCATAAATGGGGAACTGGTTAAATAAATTATTATACACCCAAAAGTGGAATAAATTACTATGTAGTCATTAAAAATGTGGAACAAAATCTGTAGGAATTGATGTGGAGCTACTTACAAGATATACTAAGTAAAAAAATATATGTGGAACAGCATATTATTACGCGACCCTTTGTATTTTGTCTTTAAAAGAATATATACATAAATGCTGTATATGCTTAAGTATCTAAGCACAGATACTCCAGACTGGTAAGAGTGTGTCCTTTTAAGGAAGGGAATTAGGTACCTGGAAGTTTGCCCTGGTAGGGATGCTAACTCTTCAGTATATATTCTTTAACACTGTTGGAATGTTTACCATGTATATTATCATCCATTGAAAAAAATTTTCATGTTTTACAGATTTACCCCTACGTTTGGTAAACCATATCTAAGTTGATAAGTTTTTTAAAAATGGAATTCAAATACTTTAACTACTTTTGTCCAAATACAATAACAATGAAATACAATAAGAACTCTGACCAAATTTTAATACATAGTTAAATAAGATTGTTGTTTGAAGGCTCCAATTTTTCCACCTCTAATACAGAGCTATTATTATGAAGACTGACAGAATAACATTTTTAAGATTTTGTAAGATGCAGAATCATTGAGATGGCGTTTCGCAGGGAAGACTCACCCTTGGATAGTAGTAAACTAAGTTCAGCTGCAAAAGCAATAGATCTCTTTGTACCGGACGTTTGTTACTTACTGATCATTGGATCATTTAGGTTGAATTGGACTTGGCTTATGGCGATCAATTGTGTCATTTGTATTACAGGGCCAAATTCATTATAGGATCCTTGGGGACTAAGTTTAGCATTAAATATGTTTGCAGCAGCAAATTCATAATCTGCCTGTCAATTCATTCCACAGCCTAGTCATTCTCCTATACAATTAATTCAGCTGAAGAAACGTATTAAACATATCTTAACATTGTGATGGCACATTACAGTTTGCTTCACACTTCTACATATTTTATCACATTCAACCCTCTTAGCAGCCCTGTAGGGGAGGCAAGAGAGACATTATTATGTCTGTTTCACACACGGTCATAGCTAAATCCCCCAACCAGGACGCAGAGAGCTGAGATTAGAAGCTGGGTTCCTACAATCCCTTCTACCCAGTTATACATATTTTACAGTATGTACGTGAGAGTTCAGAAAAGGGTGTGTTTGTGTATAAAATCTGTTTTGTTATATTAGAACACAAAGACAACGTGCTAACTTCATCATTTCTGTTTTTTCTGAATGGAATTCACATAGACATGGTTTCATTTGTTTTTTGAACTTACTTTGACAATTATATTACCTAAATTCACATGTGTAGCCTAAGAGTGTTCTTGTGCAATGGGGACCACTCATCTTCATAGTCTCATTTACGCCTCATGGATTTGTGTGGGTGTTGAAGAGAAAAATCCAAAGAAAGAGGAATGGGCAAAGATTTCTTTCTATATTTAAATATAAATAATAGAAAGAGGCTGAGCTAAGCTATAAATAACGGTGAAGTGAAATGTTCTCTGGAAGATCCATGGCAATGGCATTACTGCTGCCTGAGAAATGTCCCTACTTAAAACTCTGATTTGGAAAACCTGTTCATTGTAAAACAAATGCTGTTCTATTGTTATTATTACATCAGGTCATTGTCCTGAAATTTTCCAGGGCTTACAAGTGTAATAATTGGTTTTGCACATTCCAGCGATTCAAGATGTATGGTTTTTAATATGTATCATGTGTTAGGAAGAGCAACCCAGGCTATCCTTTGGTGCGTTGCTCTGGATTGAGGTGGATTCTCGTTATCTTTGGCAGCAAGGTGTGAAGACATGTTTATTATTTTAAGCACTAACCAGTTATTGTATGGCAGAATATTATTAGGTTCCAATTACCATCATTATTATTCTTACACACATTAATAAAGGCATTAAATACCACATCCAAGACCAGAATCTGAGAACTCGGACAATACCCAAGGCATTGAAGTGATTTTGTTGCAGTATTTTTCGAGATTCAATGAAGTTAAAAGTAATTTAGTTCGCTTTTGGACATTATCTAACTTGTTAGCAGAAGAAATCACCTAATCTGGAAAAGGAAAGTATCACAATTTTGTGTAAGTGCTGAAATCGCCTTTCTTCGTAGCTTAAAAAGAAATACTTGCTCACAGCCGAATGTTTCACATCCCTTTTATTTGGTTCCAACTTGCAGAGTCATCTTGCTTCTAAAATGGTTTCAGAGCCGGAGATGGGAGGTTTCCAGGCCAGAAAGAAATTCCTCTTGTTTTTGAATATGTATTTACCTTTTTAGAATTGAACCCCAAGGGCTGATTGTGTAACTGCATTCTAAAACTTTTTGTTTCCATCAGATATATTTAGCAAGACTTAGCATCCATTTGAAGACTCCACAGGAGTTATTCTAATAATTATGCACAGTGTTAATAAATAACTTCCGCCCCTTCTGTACGGATGTTCTGGGAATGCTGCAGGGAAAGGGTGAAAGGACAGCTGAGGTGGACCCATTCAAGTGTGAATGAACTCCTTCCACTTTTATTTTCTATTCTTCAAGATTGATTTAGCTAATCCAAGCTAAAGGAAAGCGAATTACTTTGTGTTTGAGTTAATGTGGAAGTTTACATTATATTCTGAAATGTTAACCAACATCTGCGATAGTTACTAACCTGTTATTGAACATTTACATATATAGATATACAATATACACGTACAATTGTATATTATATATAACTGTACATATACGGCTTTTATCCTGGGAAATGGGTTATAGTGAGCAGGGCTACTACAGGGAAATGTTAGCCCTGAGAAAAACAGGCAATATGATGAAAATATAAATTATCAGAGCCACAACATGCAGGAGATCAGAGTTAAAAGTACACATGCATAAAAGAGCATGCTGATGTTAAAAACCAGGTAACAGAGGAGATCAGAAACCCAGGTAGTTAATTCATCGTTTAAAGGGAAGTCAGGTACTAGAAGTTAAGCAATAAACGTTTGAAAGCCAGGGCAGGTAGGTATGAACCAAGACCCACGGGACTAGAGCAGGGGCTGTAAATCTAATTCTGAGGGAAGGTCTCCTATACACCCCCCAGGAAACATGGGAAATCTCCCACTCAAAGTCTGTGATCCTTTGACTGCCAAGTAGACTTATGATCACCTAAATGAATTTTGTTACCAGGATCTATTGGATCATGCATTATGGCCATTCGCCTATGATTTCCTAAGCTCAGTTCTCTTCCTTGGTTAGTAGCAAATGAGGAAACTGAAACATGCTTGGGGACAGTCGATGTGTTTAAATGTCAGGAGATAAGCACCCGACCCCACACCTCAGAGGTGGAACCCTGGTGCCTGTGTGCTTGCCTTGCATAAGCCTGAGGAGGTTGCTATAGAAATAGGATCATATTGCTGGGATCATCTGTGTGTCTAATAGAACTTGAATTTCAAAGTCCACAGGAAGCACGACTAAAAGGCCTTTCTTTGGCTTGCTGCGTGTTTACAAGGCAGCTACTTAATGGATCAGACTGCATGTGTCTAGCCACCTCTGAGAACCTGGGGAGGGAGAAAACTGACGTCACTGGCCTGCTGGTGCTTGCTCATGATAGCAAGGAGACTGGAGCTCCTAACACTGGGGATAAGGGGAAAAGCCGAGGGAGCATTTACAGACACAGAGCTCAGCCTCTGTATGTGGGCAATAGCGTTGTTTCCTTCTGTCCCTGGGGCCTGCCGTGAGAGCAGGGCTCACCCTACAGATTCCAGGTGGAGAGTTGTTGAGCGCTAAGGGAAGGGGTTCATCAGAGATGAAAAGAAATGGGGAAGGAGTTGGTGGAAGGCGGCGAGACAAGTCTGGTGTGCAGAAATCCAAAACACGGGTGAGGTCCCAAATCCAAGTTGTAGGATAGCTTACATATCCAGTGTGAGGCAGGCAATGGGCAGAACAGAAGCAAACAGATGTGTCGGGATTGCGGTTCTGAGATGGAGCCCTGAGTCTGATCCAAGGATTGTCTCATCCCAAGACTCTTGGGTTATTCTTAGCCCAAAAACTATTGCCTCCACGTGAAGAAAGAGCTACACTTCACCAACAAGAATGGATTCTGACAACATGTATTTATTGGAGTTTATTGATGTCAAAATACGTCAGGTACCCAGGGATCAGCTTAAAACAAAAGGGGGGAAAAATGTCTGTATCCGTTCCCATCAGCATGCATAGGAGTTACAGCTAAAAGAGACCTTGGAGATTTCCTAATCCAGTTCTTTCTTTTCAGATGTGCAGCTGAGGTCCAGAATGACCGAGTGACTTGCCGGAGTACACACAGTGAGTACTGGCAGTACTCGTGCTGGAATTTGCATCTCCTGATATTCTCATCAGTGTTCTTTCCATCACTCAGGCTTTTAATATTCACAGAGTACTGTGGATGAAGGAGTAAGTCTCTGGGGCTTCAGCAACCAGAGTGTCATAAATCCAAAATCTCACAGAAGGGCAGGGCAACACCCCTCAACAGTAGGAAGTTGAATGAGAAAGAAGAGTACTGAAAATTTGGCAAAGACAATTTGTATTTGCTACTGGAAAGGCAGATGTGATATCCAGGATGCATTAGAGAAGTGTTCAGCTGGAAGTAACAGAAATCCAAGCTTTGAGACCTGAAATGAATACGAGGGTATTTTTCTCACCTGACAATGTGTCTGGAGATAGGCAGCTGCTGGCAGTGGCTTAGCAGGTCCACAAGGTCAGAGGCAGCTTCTCTGTAACTCTCTCACACTGTCTCCTGGTCACAAAATGGCTGCCATAGCTGCAAACACATATCCAGACAGGAACTGTATTACAGGCCACCCCTAACTGCAAGGAAGGCTGGGACAGCAAATGTTTAAATGTTCCAGTATTTATATACCTGGGAAGGGGAGGAAGTGCTTAGAATGGGTGTTGGGCTGGGCAGTCCATAAACCCTGGACGGCAGGTGTCAGTGTGTGCTCCACGGCTCCATCCCCGTGGCAGACATTGCTAATCAAACAAGTTTGGAGGTGGCCTCGGAACTCTTCCCCACAGAGTTTTCCAAGTGAGTACTACCAGTTAGTCAAACCCGGCTCATGAGGTGAAGTCTATTTGCTCTTCCAGATTTTTTTCAGTTTTCGTGGCAACTCTGAGGTCTGGCAAGAAAGCTCTTTTAATGAAGATAATAATGGAGTTTATATATCCAAATCGTAGACACACAGAAAGAGCCGGTCTTGGGCCCTGAGTCTTTGTTTTACAGTTGAGGAAACTGAAGCCGGGAGTGGTTAGGGCTCTTAATCACAGTCACACCATGCGCTAGTTGAACGCGGTCGCTTTCAAAGCGGTTACCTTGAGAGGCTTTGTACTTATTCCAGTCTTGCTGACAGTACTCAGAGCATCTCTGAAATTCCATTTTTAGAATGTCTCTCATTTAGTTAATGAGCAGCTAACACAAGAAAATTTAGCTCTTCTATTTTGTAGATGCCTTCTGTCTTCTTCCCCACCCTCTGCCCCCACCAACGAATGCTGCCCAGCTCACTTACTCATTAATTCAACAAAAATGTGTCGAGCATGAGTGCACTGGATCCACTGTATGACTTGACTCCAAATGGCTCTGGCTTGTTTTGGAAAATCGAACCCTCTTGGTCCTTTATCTTCAGCTGGCCATCTCCATGCCCCCCTTCCACCCCCTACCCCCGACCCCCATCACGCTAAGGCTGGTTCATGACACAAGCTGATATAGGTAGTTGTTCTAGAGTCAGTACCGCCCAAGAGAACTTTCTGTGATGTTGTAAATGTTCCAGAATCTGTGCTACATGCAGCACTTACAATGTGGCTAAATGTAACTGAGGAACTGAATTTTTAAATTTTATTTTAACTAATTTAAATTTAAATAGCCACAGGTGGCTAGTGGCCACCATGCTGGATAGCACAGTTTTGGATCTTTCTTCCATTTCCTCCCAAACTCATTCGTCTTTGTCTCCCAGACGCCTGGCTCAATCCCAGCTTTAATGCATCGTTCTCTCCTCTTCTCTAGAGCCCCCATATGGTTGCTTTGACCTCATTTCTTTTCTGGCTCAACTGCACCATTCTAGATTTGGCAATGAGATTCAGAGGGAGGTGTTCTGTGCTCTAGCCCCAGGTCTGTGGACCCTCATGGATGGTCCCCTTCTGATCACCACACACAAGGGGACCAAGAGATTCAGACAGTTCCTATCCCACTAGAGACGTTCGAAATAATGTCCTGAGGGTTATTTCCCCTTTTCCTTGGGGAATCATGAAGCTAGAAATTTGCCCCGGATCCTGTGATGGCTCTATCCCTGAGACAGAGCTCAACGTACTGCAACAAGTAGTCCGTGGAAGTTTTTCCCTCTGTACACACAGAACACTTGGAAAACAAGACTGGACAACAATTCCTATTATTGACACTCTAAAGCACCTCAAATAATCGGTCACTCACTAGAAAGAATCAATATTTCCACGGTACAGCGACGCATCTTTGGTGCTTTTAGCGGATGTGTATTGTCTGGTGGTGCAGAGTTCTTTCACCGGCAGTCGCTGGACTCCGAGATGCGGGAGGCTGGAGAGGCGGAGTTTCTGCCAGGAAGTATCTCCTGGAGCACTGATCTTTCCTAAGCAATGCAGCATGATGAACAGCGAATTAAGAGGAAACAAACCGCTTCCCTTACGTCAGATAGGAATGTGGGCTCCCATGCAGAAGGCTTTCAGTAACAAACTTGTGACTATGAGCTGGTTTGGACTGAACTGTTTTCCTGCCCCTGGAGGTTACCTAAGAGTTCAGAGATAACCTCTCAGGTGGGTAGAGGCATTGCTGATAACAAAATTACTAAATTCTCCAGGACTTAGTTTAACGAAGCCCTCCCTCTAGGCAGGAGACACGCCCAGTGGCTGCCCTGGCTTTGGGGCTTTCATCCTGGAGAGAGCAGAGAAGACTGGGAGTAAGGAGGAGGGAGGCTAGCGTTCATGAGGATAAGCCATTTTTCCTCCCCAGCCTAGATGACAAAGAGAGTGGCTACTGGTTCGTTACCGTCCCTTAGGGACTTCTGGTTAAAAATTGAAGTTAAGAAAGGAGTTCCCGGGCTTCCCTGGTGGCGCAGTGGTTGAGAGTCCGCCTGCCGATGCAGAGGACACGGGTTCGTGCCCCGGTCCAGGAGGATCCCACATGCCACGGAGCGGCTGGGCCCGTGAGCCATGGCCGCTGAGCCTGCGCGTCCGGAGCCTGTGCTCCGCAACGGGAGAGGCCACAACAGTGAGAAGCCACAACAGTGAGAGGCCCGCGTATCGCAAAAAAAAAAAAAAAAAAGAAAAGAAAAAAAGAAAGGAGGTCCCCCAAACACTTTCTCATAAAGTTTGGGCATTATTCCAGGAGGAAAAACTGACGGTCTTGGTTGCTGGGACCCCAGCCTGCCCAAGTGCTTGCAGATTGAGCAAAGAGCACTGGGGAGAGGTGGCATGGTAGATGGGATGGGGGGCGGGGACAAGAAAGATCTGATCCAAGCCCTCAGGCCCCAGTTTGGGAGGCTAGGGAAGGAAGAGGAGACTGGAGCTGCAGGGGTACCAGATTGCTGAGCTTGGAGCATGGCGGTCTACAGACCTGAGGAACATGGGAGGAGGTGTGTCTCCCAGGTGCCACCAAAGCCATGGGTTGATCAAGTGCCTTGGGAGCAAGGGGCTGCTGACAGTGGAACTGGATCAGTGGTGACAGCCATCGGAAAGGGGACCAAACCTCCATGCACCTCTTGCTTAAGGAAACGGCTTCCCTCCTCTACAAAGCACGGGAGGAAGAGGTGAATGGCGAAGGGAGTAGCTCACCTACTGCTGCCACTGCAGGCTCCTACAGCCACAAGGCAACCCTGAACTCAGGAAAGGAGGAAAGATTTGAATCAAGTGTGAGGGTGGAGTTTTAAAATGAACAGGACTGAGTGTTAATAACCGGGTCACATCATTTTAATAACTGAAATGATGCAGATTTATAGAGTTGGACTGAGATGGTATTAAGGAAGCCCTTGATCTGGCAGCAGAGCATGATGGGAACAGACATTGGGAAAGTAAACCCATTTCACGTATGCACCCTCACAGGTTGAATAACCAATCACTAAACTGGTTACACACTTAACTGGCATTGGGGTGCAGGTCCTGGGTCTCACAGCCCTGAGCTGAATGCTGCACTTACCAGATGGGTGCAGGTCCTGGGTCTCACAGCCCTTACCCTATGTCGTACAGTTACAAGACTTACAGGAAATCATGTCTGTACACATTCAAAATAAAAAGAACATGCTTTTTGCTGTTTGCTCCTCTACGTGTCCCCTTCCTGGTACACCCCCTTCATCTCAGCTCCGGGGTAGTTGCCTCCTGGCCTGTCCTTGGCTACAAAGGTCCTGCCGGCTCCCACGTCACTGACCACAGATGAAATGAGGTTCTTTTCTGCCTCGGGGTCCTCCCAGGCCCCCGCTCCATTCCACACTGGATCAGTTTTCCCCGTAGGCCCTTAGCAGTGACCACCAGAAGCATCTTCTTTTTATCTCAACAACTTTTTCCCTCGAGTATCCCGAGCCCCTGAGTTAGCGCTGCCACTCAAGGACTTGCCCACTTCCCTGAGGGACCCTCTGGGAAGGGCCGCTCCAGAACCCCATCCAGGCCACTGACTCTTCTCAGCCATGTTAGCCTGGAATAGCTGGGCCAGCTCACCACAGAGCCCTGCTAGCAGACATTCTCATAAAACTGAGATATACCTTATCTACAGTAAAGTGTACAGAACATGTGTACAGCCGGATGGATTTTTATGTAGGTATACACCGATGTAACCACTACCTAGGTCAAGATTTTTTTTTAATTACATCACCCCAAAAGGTTTCCCCATGCCCCTTCCCAGTCAGTGACCTACTCCCCCAAAGGAAGGGGAGGCTGGGATGAACTAGGAGAGTAGCATTAACATATATACACTACCATGTGTAAAATAGACAGCTACTGGGAAGCGACTGTAGAGCACAGGGAGATCAGCTCAGTGCTTTGTGACAACCTAGAGGGGTGGGATAGGGAGGGTGGGAGGGAGACGCAAGAGGGAGGAGATATGGGGATATATGTATACATATAGCTGATTCACTTTGCTGTAGAGCAGAAACTAACACAACGTTGTAAAGCGATTATAATTAAGATGTAAAAAAAAAAAAATTACATCACCCCAGAAGACTTCCCCATGCCCCATCCCAGGCAGTAACCTCCTCCTGCAAAGGTAACCAGCATTCTGACTTTGAACACCACAGATGTGTTTCGCCTGTTTTTGGACTCCTTATAGTACATAGAACCATACTGTGGGTCCTCTTTAGTATCTGACGTGTTTTGCTCAACATGATGTCTCTGAGTTTCATCCTCGTTGTTGCGTGTACCAGTGGTTTGCTCCTTTTCCTTGCTGAGCGGTACTCCACTGTGGGAGTATACAATTTGTGTGTCTGTTCACCTTGATGGCCGTTTGAGTTGGTTTCCAGTTTGGGGCAATTATGAAGAAAGCTGCTATACACATTCACATTGTATGTGTTTTATAAACACATGGCACTCAGTTCTCCGGAGTAAATACCCAGGAGTGAAATCAGTGGGTCCTGCGGTGGGTGTTGTTTTAGCAGATACAGGGGCATTTAATGAGTGCTATCTGTTTGAATAAATGAGCGAATGGATGAATGACACTTTAGTGCCACGGAGTGCAAAGAGGAATCTATGCATTTGGGGTTAAAAAGGGTTTGTTGCAAATAAAGACTTTTAGACAGGACTGGCAGTGGTTTCAGGGCAGAGCATGAGGCTTGGAGGGGCAGGAAGGGAGAGAAGTTCCACCAAAAGACCCCCGGGGAGAGGCAGGTCAGAGCTGGAGTGAGATGGGGGCTGGGAGGGGGTTTCACACAGTGCTGAGAGCAGGGCTCTGGCACAGACTTGTGACCCACACACATCCGAGCTCACAAAGAGAGCGATAGAATAGGCTTCCGGGGGTTGTCTGTCATATTTCCTAATTGGTTGCCTTCACCTTGGAAGTCTTTAGTCATAAAATCTTTAGCCGCCCAAACATTATCAGTTCAGCCCTATGGATAAATGGATCAGCCCTGTAACTTGCAATGAGTGCAGCTGTCAGTCAAGGCTGCCCTGGGGAATACAACGGGCCCAGAGCCCTGCCCCTCCCTTGCCGTTCCCTCTGCGACACCTCACTCAGACACCCGGTGCCACTCCGCTTTCTCCAAGCACCACAGCTACACTCGCTTCGGTATTGGCAGTCCTCCCCCATTCCCAGGAGTACCGGAGTCTTTTCTGAATTTCAACAGGAAATCGTGGGAGCGGGTAAATGGATTGCGCTTAATGGTGGAATTTCAGACACTGGGCGGAGGGGAAGTTTGAGGAAAGAGCAACGGAGACATGCCAGTCTCCCCACATCTGTCCTGCTTTGCCTTTGCCTGGGACTGATCCTGCTAATACCACATCTCTGCACCTCCGGGTTTACTATTAGACTTAAATTTAAAATTTTTAACCTGCCTTCCACGGCTCTTACTTAACTCCAGGCCTTCGCCTCCCTGCTCCCTTCATTCCGGCCACACCGGCCTTCTCTGTGCCCTCCAACACCCCAACTCCTTTTCTCAGGGAGTCTGCAAACATGGCCCCAGCCTGCTTGCCCCCTTCCCCTACCTCCCACCTCTTGCTAATTCCCTTTATTCCTCCATCTCACCAGAGTGTCATTCCTGGCCCTCCATTCTGTGTAAGGTCCCCCTCAGAGACTCCCATGTCCCTTCCAGCTCTTGTGATTCTTCAAAATTTGAAAGTTACTTGTGTACTGTTTGGTTGATGTCTACTCCTCCACTGGAATGTAAAGCCACGCGGACATGGCTTTTTACCGCCTAACTCAGCTTGCCATACCGGGTTAATCTAACACTTAATCTAAGCCTATGGCATTAAGGACATGAACAAGTGGTCTCTATCCACCCCCACGCCTTTCATCATGACCGTCGCTGTAAGGCAAAGTGGAACAGCGTTATGGTTCCTATTATTGATGCCCCAAAATCTTCAGTTGCGCTATCTAAATTATTCAAATTTGTTGGGGGAAAAAAATGCTACGTTTGTCCCTTCCCTTTGGAAAATACATATTTTTTAGAAGATGGTTGTGCCCAAACACTGGAATTGAGTTAAAATGAGCCATTTTACTTTCGGTGCAACTCTCAGTTCGGTATTATAACCAGCAGGAGGCCCTCGCCAGGTGGTTCTCAGGTAGCGTCAATTCTGACAGTCAAAATCTAACTATCCAGTTTATCATTCAGCTCCTGGGCTTTCCTTTCTTCTCCCCTCACCTGTCCTTCAGTGATACTTCTTAAAGTTCCCTCCACAAGGAGGACCTGGGCAAAGATAACGGAACTTTGGGTTCCCCAAAGTGCTCGAGCCATGCGCCACTCATCCAGGAGGAGGCAGCCCAGGAAAATGACTCTGGCACCCCTGGCCAGGTGTTCCCTCTCCAGCACTGGAATGTGGACTGGGGGCTCCTCAAGTCTAGAGACAGATGAACCTCAGGTTCAGTCCCCACTTTGCCACTTACAGGTCATGTGACCTTGGAGAAGCTGTTTCATCTCACCCAGCTGACCCCTCAGGTGATAGATGTTTATTTCAAAAACTATCTCTGAGCAACGAGACTTAAGTTTCAAATTTCTGTACTTCAGTTTCCTCTTCTGCAAAAGGGGGTACTAGTAAATCCTACCTCTTAGGGTTATTGTAAAGAGTAAATAACCTAATGTGTGCAAAACTCTGCTGAAAATGTATTAGGATGTTGAAGATGATGACCATTTCACAGTACTGTGATTAAGAGTGTCACTTTTGAGTCAAGCAAACTTAGGTTCAAATCCCAGAGGTATGACCTTGAGGAAGTTACTCAATCTCTTTAAGGTTCTGTTTCCTCATCTGTAAAATGGGATGATAATGAATGCCTCCCTGTTATGATGGTTGTGAGACTAAAGTGCTCCGTGTGGTCCTGGCATTTAGTAAGCCGTCAACAAAGAGTAGCTATCATTCTGGTTGAGATCATTATTGTTACACAGTCCTCAAGGGATTCTTTAATTGAGACCTCGTAGAGATGGCAAAAGGATCTTTTGGAAACGTGGAACTCACAGTCTGTGCTGATAATAGATGACTCACAAGACAAAGTATAGACAATGGCGCATAAAAGAAACATGTGCGTCTAATGTCGGTCCCTTGTTCCTCTTACTAAGCCGCATCCTTAGCTGGGAGGGGTTGGGCAAGCCGTCCCAGTGCTGGTCCTGGCCAGTCAGCATTCGGAGGTGGGGTGCGGCCCTGCTGCCCTTGTGCTGAGCGGGCATCTTGGTTCAGAGCCCCAGGGGCTGAGTTTTAGTCGTTGCTCAAGTCCTGGCCTTTTGTTCTGGGGAAGGTTGGGTTTTACTTGTTGACAGGTAGAAGGGGCTGCGGAAGAGCCACTTTGTGCAGACGGCGTCAGCTCCATGGCCTGCTGGCATCCTCTGCTCTCTCCCAAGGCACAGGGAACACAAGACGGGCTTCAAAGCCTATCTGGGAGTGGAGGGGAGGGGTGGCCTTGAGTCTGCCTGGAAAACAATCCCGCATTACAGCCCAACAAGACACTCCCTGTGACTACTAATCATTCCCCAGCAGCAGCCCCTGGGACAGCTCAAGGGAGCTTGTCACTGCTCCTTGCTGCTTAGTTACTTCATGCCCAAGATCTAAAGCAGCAGCATCCCATCTGGTCCTCCCGCAGTGCTCTGAGGGAGGCGGGAGAGTTATGAGGCATCTAGAGTTCACAGGTGAGGTGACGGAGGCCAGGGGATGAGCTTTGCTCAGATTCAGCCAGTGAGTAAGCAGAGTACCTGAGCCTCAAGTCGTTTTTCTTCGTCTCAGGCCATTTCTCCTTCCTCCAGGCCCTGCATGGCCCGGCCCCTGCTGACTCCACACATGTAGCTCACTTCCCACTGCCACCAGCCCTCCTCAGACAAACCAGCCCTTTTCTCCCACCAGGCCTTTGCATTCCCTGTGTTCCCTCGGCTTGGCATTTCCATGTCATTGGGTCTCAGTGTATGTGCCACCATCTCCGAGAGGCCTTCCCTGGTCACGCTAAAGTGGCATTCACCAGTCGCTCTGCATCTCATCCCTGGCTCAATGCCTTCACGTGGCTTACCCCAGTCATCTTTGTAAATTTTTGTCTCCCTCATTAAGGCAAGAGCCTCAAGAATTGTGTTCACTGCTGCCTCCCAACATTTATCACACAGCATTATCCTCAGCCCGGGCAGTTGAGACCCTTGTACATGGAATGAATGCCCAGAGGGCTTGCCTTGGGCCCCTGCAGCTGTGCCCTCCCCATGGAGTGAGGAGTCCACAGGGCCAAAGATGTGCCCACCCAGAGCTCACCACCTCCCCTCTAGACTACACTGGGGTTACCCAGAAACTGTATTTCCTGGCCACATGGCCCTAAACCCTCTTCCAAGGCCTGCATGGGCCTCGTCTTCTCAAAGGCAGATCACACCACTGCTGCGAGACTCGAGGCCTGAGGCGGGCCCAGGAGCAACACGTGCAGCGGAGGCCCCTCAAAACACTGGGCAGACGGGGTGGGGGGGTGGGGAAAAAGGGGAGTGTCGGGCTGAGGGCTGGAGGGCTGGAGGTGGGGAGGGCCCCTACGTGCAGAACTCCAAGGAGCCCTAGAACTGCATTTGAACCTGTTCTTCCATGCTGTTGTGAGGGTATATCATTAAACAGTTTGTTAGTTGGATTTATAACTTGAAATTTAAACATATGGTATGTGGGCCTCCAATTACTCTGTCACCTACAGCCTGACAAATGTCAGGGGCAGGTTTGCCACCACTAAACATCAACTAAATAAATGTATAAAGGAATGAACAAATGAATGAACAAAGTTTAGGTCCATACACCAGAGCTTCTACAGTGGCAGCCGGGAGCAGTTTTGCAGACTAAAGCTGACCCTGAGTCAGTCTGGATGTGCACAGCCCCAGTGCAGAGCTAGTGCCATGGTGGGTCGAATCAGGTGCCCTGGGGATTGCTGTAGGACGGAATCAGCCTTACTAATGAGATCAAATTAGAACTGTAGCCAAAATAATTTTCTAAGGTGGCCTAGAAGGCGGCTTTGAGCTTTTCCATGGATTTAATTCCTCCCGCTCTGCCTTTAGCCATTGACCGCATGTGTGTTTAAAGTAAGGCATTAGGGAACTTTATGGCATATTGCCAGCTCCATCCTATTTTTCTAGAATGAAGCTTGTGGATAAGCCCCAGTAAGATAATATATTAACAAAAGAAGAAAAAAGAGTGAATTCCATAAAATGCGGTAACTGCTAAGTCAACTCCTTTTAAAACATTTTAGAGATTTTAAGGTCAAGAATTAATGGTCCACTTACTTCAAAGGAATCAATTTATTGCTTCAGCGTTTATTTTCAGAATCAATCATTTTGCATCACCTAGAGGAGTTAAGAAATTGAACTTGAGAGCACATTACCGTAAAACACTCATCAGTCTATGTATGACTTCCAGCTACAAGTCTTTTTCACAGAAATCCCAAAGATAGTTGATTTCTTGCTGCTTTGCTCTAAATGTAACAGCTAGTGATAATGTGGCCCTGCAGAGGCGTTCTAAATAATGGGTAGCAAAGCGAAGGGCTTGCAGGGATCAATTCAGACCAACAGACATCTAGAGAACCTACACAGACCAGGCACGTGCTGGGTGCTGGCAGGGGCGTCCCGCATCATTGAGCCGATTCAGGAAATGCATATAGAAATACGCATTTGTTTTTCCCTCCACTGGCTGGGTTATTCCCGCAAGATGGGGTATTTTGGGTCCTGAATTATTTAAAGATTTATGCTGAAAAGTTGAAGGGCAATAATTAAGTACCAATGTATCTTTGGTCACATTTGTTACGTTTCTGCTATATAAAAACGTCTAATCAATTTAACCTAAAGGCTGATGCTAATGTCGTAACCTGCAACCAAGAGGTTGGGTGACCTTGGGCAAGTCACTCCACCTCCCCAGGCTTCAGCTTGGATAGATGATCTGTAAGGCTGCCTCAAATGCTAACAGTCTACAAAACTCCATGTCAATCAACACCCACCAGTGATTCAGACGGACCAGCTGTTCGGCTTCAGAAGACAGACCCTCCAGATGAACAAGGGGACATTTACCATTGGGCTTTTTGGCAATCGCATACCCAGTGAACAGTGCTGGGAGCAGATTAGTAAGGGCGCCTTGGATAGAGAAAGCTTTAGTAATTCAAGCCTTTAAGCATCCTCTTTACTGAGAAGTGGCTCTGGATTAAATAAACATTGAAATTACACACTCAACCCAAATTGGATTTCAGGCTGAGCGTCATTACTGGAGTGGAGGAGAGACAGCTGCAGCCTAAGGTCACCTGCTCTCCTCAACCCTCAGTGCTATTTGGATCAAGGTTAAATTCTCCCAGACAGCCACATAATTCACGTTGTATTTGACTGGATGCAATGGTAAACTTGATCAGGGCTACTGCTCATTGCAGCAGGGGGACATGGGGGGATCTAGTGATCCCACCCCAAACTCTTCACTGACTATGTATTTGACCTTGAGAAAATCTTGTTTTGTGACCACTAAGGTCCTGCCCATCTCTAACATGTTATAATCTGTTGCTTGTTTCTAATGAGAATCAGGTCAAAATTAACCCTCCCGGCTGCCTCTAGAGTAGGTAAGGTAGAAATGTAGCCAGTGGTTCCAGACCTTGGCTACACATGGGAATCACCTGAGGAGCTTTGACAATTACCAATGTTGGATCCCACCCAGAGATCCTAATTTAATTGTTCTGAGGGTAGCCCAGGCTTTAATTTTAAAAGCTCCCCAGGGATACTAGTGCACATTCAAGCTAAGAACCTCTGCTTCAGGGAGAAATTTACCTCAGGTGTGCCACAGACACTGTTAGCTACCCCAAAGTCATTCATGCTCAATGCCTTGTCTTCTCATTAAAAAACTAGAAAGGTAGAATTCTTTCCTCCCCAGACTCCTTTGCAGCTAAGAGGCCCATGTGACCTAGTTCTGACCAATGGGATGGAAGTAGAATTCACTGGGTGGAGAATCCAGGAAGCTTTTGAAGGGAGCCTGACCTGGCTGGCATGCCCTCCAGCCTCTTGCCCTTTGCTTTCTTTTCTTTTTCCTGCCTGTGATATAGATGTCATGCCTGGAGCTGTAGCAGCCGTATTACAATGAAGTGGATGAGAGCCAAATGCTAACGTAAAGGTGGCAGAGCAGGAAAAGGGAAGGTGCCTGGATCCTCGAGCTTTCCATGACCTGTGATACCCGCCCTGCTGCCTACCCTGGAACTCCTTGATGCTTAAAATAAGTAATCGTTTTATTTTGGCCACTGTCAATCCCATTTCCTCTTGTATGAAGCTCAACATTATCCTTAAGTGATTCAGAACAGGAAAGGTGGTAACAAGAAATGCTTCACTGTCTCAAGGTTTCCTCAACTGTATAGCAGGGACCCAGAGTGAGAGGCATTTTCCTGAGTTTGAAAATGGTCATTAAGCTACTTTTACTTTTAACGCAGGAGAAGCCGTGTGTTTTTATTGCTGTAGGAGGCTCCCCAAAGGGCCTGCACTTTGACAGAACCATCTGGAGACTTGCTACTTGATTAAGGTATGGCCCTTGGAAAACTGTGCTAACACTTAACTACCATCTTGACCCCAGTCAGCCTCACCAAGGCTGGCTAGGTGAAAGGCCTGATGGGCTCAAGGGCACAAGGGTAGGAAGCTGAAAACAGAGGGGTGTAGGACAGGGGCTCAACAAACCTCAGGAGCTTTCCAAAGAGAGGTGACCTCAGAGGACGTGATCCTAGCAGTGATTTATAACTTTGTCTCTGTGGCTGGGGTGAGGGTGGAGCAATTCGCTTCTCTTGCCGCCTTGACATCCGCACGTCTCTAAATCTCCTTTCTGTACCCACATTCCACACTCACAGTGAAGAGACGAAGTGTTGGCCACCCTTATGTCACCGGCACCTAGCAGAGTATCTGGCAGATAGTAGGTGTTCACTAAATGAACAGACAGTCGTCCTCGCCATCTGTTCACACTCCTGTACGTGTACCCACCACCATGCCCCCTTCCTGTGCAGTGAGAAATCCAACCTGTTCTAGTTACTAAATTATGGCTTCTGCTCTTACTACCTCCTCCGGGTTGCCCTACTGCCTTTCCCACCCTGGAGCTGGGGTTAAGAAAGAGCAATGGGAAAGTAGCAGAAGAGACTTACGGGTTGAGGGAGGTGACTTTTTGTTTTTAAGGATATGTCTGTCTGCTGATGGCAGTAATCTAGTAAAGAGGGAGAGGCTGAAGATTCAGAAGAGAGAGAGGAGAAACAAAGGGACAAGGTCCCTGAGAAGGTGAAAGGGGCCCGAGTCAGGGCATGAGTGCAGGGTTGACCTTGGAGAGGAGACAGGGCACTTCCTCCACTGACACAGGAGCTGAGACGGGCCCTATGTCAGTAGACTTGTAATCCTTGCTTCTATTTTCCTAATAAAGTAGGAAGTGAGATCCTCAGCTGAGAATAATAGTAGATATAAGGGCATAGAAGGCTGAGAAAGAGGAACCGATACAAACCCACCATGACTCTCTTCCTCTTTTCCTCTTTGCCTCCACGGGCCGGCCTTGTTCATGACCTGCTGGCAGGCTTTTGATGAATGGCATAATGATTGGCTTTGGTCTCCTTGGCCTAGGTTGTGAGATCTGATCAATCTATCCAACTGTCTTAATTGTCTAATACCGACTCACACAGAGAATGGGCATGGAGTTATTTTCCCATACTAAACCAAGTTAAGTTCATTCCATTTCTCCCCTAAACCTCAGCATCACCCGTTCCTATCCTTATCCTGGTGATGGAAAGGGAAGGAGAGGCAGAGAGTCTAATTTGGGCTACAGCAGGTGAAATTTGGGAAATTCAGTGAAGTCAAAATGAGGCCACCCAGATCCTGAAATAAGGTGACTGAGAGAAGCAAAGATCGGTTCTGAGGTCTCTGGATACTCTTTGGCAAAGCTTCCAGTGCTTCTAAAAGACTTACAATAGAAACAATAATCTTAACATCCCAAGATTATTGTAACTTTATCTTAGTTATCCTCAGTCCATTCTACACAATGACATTAATGGAGATGTCCTAAAATATGGGGGTGGGAGTACAGGATGTTGGGAAGAAAGCAGGGGGAAATGGGGAGTGAAGTTTTCCCCTAGTTTAGACCCCATGAAATTTTCCAGGAATACCTCTTGGAACACTGCTGGGAATCCCACACCAGGCAGGGAAGCAGAGCCATCTCCAAAGAGGGGGTGAGTAGGAATTGTGCACCATCTTTCTGGAACTAAGAATGGGGAGGGGTCTGAACACCCATCTGGTCCTGGAGAACCATGATTCTTGGCTTCAGATGTCACCCAGAGGAAAGGTTATGAGGCCCACAGCTTGTGTGCAGAACTGAGGGGAAACACTGACCAACATTGTTCAAGAGAGCCCGTGCCTATCTCTTGCTAAATGAGCGCCCACTGTAATTCCCTCATCTTGTCACCTCTGTTTATGCTCCTCTCAGTGGTGTCTTCACCCTCCCACTCTCACAGTCAGAGCTTCTACATCTCGATGCAAATTTCAAACATTGGACCAGGCCTCTTTTCCCATCAAAGTGACCAACACTCACAGGACTAGAAATTTAGAGTTTCCCTGGAATGAGAGTCTTGTGATGCATGCCTTTGCAAAGCAGTGACTTTAACATTATGGAATTTTATCCACATGAGAAGACTGTTATTTACTGAGGAATTAAGATTAATGAGTTGTCATGTTCTTATGATGGGAAAGGGGATAGATAATTTTGCAATCTAGATTCAGCCTTCTTCCATATAAAATCATGTGTGAGAGCATCTGGATGGCCTCAAAGCAGTGGATGACCAGACTACTGGAGGCTGAGTGGCTTTTGAAAGTGCACATTTATTTCTAAAGGAAAAAATTCAAAGGAGGATGTTGGAATGTAGGGGTGGTTCTGTTGAAAAAATTTGCCTGGATGACTTGACATTACAGGAAATATCCTAGTTCACTTGGTAGACGAAATCCAGTGCTTCCACCCAGGACAGTGAGAGAGAAGTCTAAGGAATTTGTTATAAAAAAAAAAAAAGAAGAAGAAAGTAAGGGAAGGTGAAAGTAGAAAGAAAACAACAACGGGTGTTGTAACCCTAAACATGTATACCCTTGGGCCACAGTTTCCTCCACCACTGGGCATCTAACCATTCCTCCCTAGTATATACATTTATCTTTGTTCACCCTTGGCTCTCCAATGATTTCCAATGGATTGCGGTTAGAATCCTAACAGATCTTATCCAATGGTCTTCAATCAGGGTCACAACGAAAGACAAGCCAAGACCCCCATTTGCTCTTACTCTGTTTGGAGTACCTCCACATTAGCCCAACTTCCCACTTATGCCACTGACTTTAGATTTCTGGATGACAAACTTAAGAAAGTGATTCTGTTACCAAGCATCCTAAATAGCTTCGTCATCATCCCCAAGATCTGAAATTACATGCTGTCCCATTTGTGAGCTCATTAATCTCTGTTTTCCAGTGGGAGCTGTACAATTACAAAGAACTGCTCAGCAGAGGTCTATAATAGCTGTCCAATGGCAGCATCACCAAGCCACAGGCACACTTGCCTGAGTGGAATGGGAATGCATGTTAGGGGGCATGGAGGGCAGGTAACAGGGGGCTTGAGCTCATCAAAGTACAAGGCTTGTTTAGAATTTATTGACGTGCTGTTAAATGTGTTGCAGCTTTTCCTAGTATGATGGCTGTTTATTTATTGATTTTTCAAAAAAGCTTTCAATATTGTGGTTTGTTTATCAAGGAGCTTTGAGCTGTTGCAAGTTGACCTCAAAACTGATGTAATTAACTGATTTTAGTTTTCTCTGTTTAACTGATGTTGAATTACAGACAAAAAAGTGTGTGGCGGTTTGTGTAATTTTCTAGTTAGTTGGATGTCATCTTTGGCTTTTATAGCCTTCTGGTTACTCAACAATAACTTTCCAAATGTTAGCTCTGCTCTGATTATTAGCTTTACGATGATTACTTTGCTATTATGCCTAATCAACAGCTGTGTGGAAACTCATTTTAATCATATTTTTCCTGCTTAGAAATTAGCAGATGAAGGATAATTACTGCCGGATAGCTCCAGAGTTCTGATTGGCTGCTTCCTATCTAACACTGTCAAAAATGAAAACTTAAAATGTAAAACTTTTATTTTAACTTTCTAAATAAAGAATGAACTCTTGGCCTTTTTTGGAATCCAGAGGCTGAGAATGAGTTGCTCGTTTCTCTATCTGGAGACCAACCATTTACCAAATCAGGGTAATTTAATTAACTAGATTAATTAAACTAGATGAAAGGTGCTCTTTACAGCATGTGACTTAAGCAGCCACAGAGTCATGAAGGATGGCAAAATTTCTTAATCTCCAGAATTTAAGTAATGGACTTTTCCTTTCCACATAGTTCATAGAAGCATCAGAACTTTCAACAAGACTAGGGCTGGAATGGCTTGGAAAGACCATCTAATCCAGGGTTTGCCTGTGGACCTGGGGGGTATATATGTACATGGACATATTTCTGGGACGAAGAGTCCTAGCTTCCAGAGATTCCCAAGGGGACCATGGCTCCAAAGAAGTTAAGAACCACAGACAAACCTGGCTCTCTCATTTTATAGAAATGGAAACCAGCAGTGTCTCAGAGTTAGTGGTGGCAGAAGTGGGACTGAGAAGCAAGGTTCTCATACCTCCCAGCACCTCCTTGCCTCTCAGAAAAGCTACCACTTCCCCCAATCCAGCAATGCTGTTAGCACCTCCCCACCAAAGGCTCAGCAACCCCCCGCCATGGCACTGCCCTCTGACCTCTGTTCTGACAATAAATTTGGGCAAGGGTGTGATGTGCAGTGAAATCCATTGAAGAAATGGGCCCTTCTGACCTCAAACAGTGACCAAGGTCGATAGATGGTTAGTTGTTTCCCTGCTACCACTGCTATTGCACACAGTGAAGAGTCTATGAGCCATGGCTCATTCCAAATGAGATAGCAAGTGTACAAACCATCAAGGACCAATCATGCAAGTAAGCACTGATGTTTAGATTTACATGCTTTCATGACCCCCCAAAATACCATACTAATAGTAAATAACAGTTTGAAAAATTGTTGAAAATACACCCATATAACTTTATGGAATTTCTTCAGGTTTCAGATGCTATTGATATTTGATTATGAAATGCTCTTACACAGTTGGAATAAACTTGGGAAGAATGGATAAAACCTTCATAGTCTAGGATGTTTTACAGGTCTGAACATCAAAAAAAAAAAAAAAACTGCAGAGCTGATATGCTCTAAAGCACTGGTTTGCAAACTTTATGTATTAGAATCATGTGGAGGGCTTGATAAAACACAGGTTGCTGGGCCCCGCCCCGCAGGTTCCTCAGTCAGTAGATCTGGAGAGGGGCCTAAGAATTTGCAATTCTAATAAGTTCCCAACTGAGCCTGATGCTATTGGTCCAGGGACCATGCTTTAAGAACCATGTGTCTAAAGCTCATGTTTACGGACACAGAGAACAGACTTGTGGTTGCCAAGGGGAAAGGGGACGGGGGAAGGATGGGGTGGGAGGATGGGGTTAGCAGATGTAAGCTTTTATACATGGAATGGATAAACAAGATCCTACCTACTGTATAGAACAGAGAACTATATTCAGTATCCTATGATAAACCATAATAGAAAAGAATATATAAAAAAAGAATGCACATATATATATATATATATAACTGAGTCACTTTGCTGTACAGCAGAAACTAACACAACATTGTAAATCAACTATGCTTCAATAAAATAAATAAATAAATAAAGCTCATGCTTATTAACTGCTCCTAGCTTTATACTACCACCTTCACACATATATATCACTAACCCTTGACTTGACCACTCTGAAAGGCTCCCTGTCGTCTGGCACCATCCATCTGCCTTACATATCATATAAACACACCTGCCACTGCTTCTTCCTCCACCCCACACTGTGTGCTCCTTCAGGGCAGGGATGGGGTATTGTGCTCCTCTTTGGGTCTCCCACAGTGTCTAAAGCTTGTTGCCTTGATTTGTAATGGAGCTAAGTTCAAAATAAGGGGAATGGTCTACATGACTTTAAGAATCCATTCTGGCCCTAAGGTTTTATTAGTCAAAAGCTATCTCTTTGGACTTCCCTGGTGGTGCAGTGGTTAAGAATCCACCTGCCAATGCAGGGGACATGGGTTCGATCCCTGGTCCGGGAAGACCCCACATGCTGCAGAACAACTAAGCCCGTGAGCCACAGCTACTGAGCCCGCATGCCACAACTACTGAAGTCTGCATGCCTAGAGCCCGAGCTCCGCAACAAGAGAAGCCATCACAACAAAGAGTAGCTCCCACTTGCCGCAACTAAAAAGAAAGCCCGTGCTCAGCAACGAAGACCCAATGCAGCCAAAAATTAATTAATTAATTAATTTTTAAAAAACCCACCACCTTAAAAAAAAAATAGCTATCTCTTTGACCTGGTCTTTGTTCTCATCTCCATGGCAGATACCGAGTAGCTGATCACCATTTCCTCCTGTCAATCCAGTGTACACAGCTGGATTGCAGTGTACACTTGCAGTAAGACGTAGCCATGCAACTGATTGCTAGTCAACAAATGTACATTACTTCCAGGGCTGGCCCACAAGAACCACCCACACAGGATCTTCCAGCTCTTTCCCCCACCACTGGCTTTAGGCAAATAAGCAGGTAAAGTGAGGGTGAAGGAACTTAAGGTGAAAGGAGCCTGGGTTCCCAAATCACTCAAGCGCCCATCTAATCATATCATCACGTAAATGGCTTCCATTGTCATAAGAAACTCTTCAAGGCCTGTAACCTCTCACCAACTGACCACTCTTACCCTGTATTCCACGTAGCCCACATCCTAGGACTAAGGAAAGATGTTAACCATCTAAGTTAAGCACCTCTTTGTACACAGAACTGTTCATGGGGCACCCCCAAAATGCCTGCACATGCTTGGACTTCTTCAGAAAAGGGGTGGCAGAACAGTCAATGCAGTGATATCTGTAGTCCGGCTGCAAGTCTCTCCTGGCATGGGGTGGGGGAGGGGTGGTGTTCAGGCTCCCTGGGGCCCTCATTCTGGTCGAGGGAGGTTGGGAGGTTTACTCCCTGCTTGTGCAAAAGGACCTGAGCAACTTGGGAGAGTCTGACTGGTCTGGGCTCTGAAGGTCCTCACTAAGATCCTTTAGAGACCCTTGTGAGGAAGGGGAAATAAAGAGGAACTAATTTGTTTGCAAGTGTCCTACGTCCAGCTGTTGTACTGGACATTTCACACTTTACAGTTATTTTATTTATTTATTTTTAATTGGAGTATAATTGTTTTACAAAGTTGTGTTAGTTTCTGCTGTACAATGAAGTGAATCAGCTATATGTATACATATATCCCCTCCCCAATGATACGTAACTCTTAAAGGTAGGGACAATGAGGCCGGAGAAAGTGAGTCTTTTACCCAATATCACACAGCAGTGCCTGGTTTAAGTCCTTTGGACCCCAGGCCAATGCTTTTTTCTAGCATACCATGTAGCCTCTCTAACATCTGCCCCAGGAATGTGACATACTCAGGAGACTGCAAACCCCATGTGATAGACGCTTTCTTTTAAAATAAATTTGTTTATTTATTTACTTACTTATTTATTTTTGGCTGTGTTGGGTCTTCGTTGTTGCACGCAGGCTTTATCTAGATGCGGCGAGTGGGGGCTACTCTTCGTTGCGGTGCGCGGGCTTCTTATTGCAGTGGCTTCTCTTGTTGCAGAGCACGGGCTCTAGAGCGCGGGCTCAGTAGTTGTGGTGCACGGGCTTAGTTGCTCCGTGGCATGTGGGATCTTCCCAGACCAGGGCTCAAACCTGTGTCCGCTGCATTGGCAGGCGGATTCTTAACCACTGTGCCACCAGGGAAGCCCTAGACACTTTTTTAAACCACCAGACCCCCAATTTTGGTTTGAGCAGAATGTACCCAGCTACTCAACTGTATATCCCAGATCCCTTCCAACTAGGGGTGGATGGATACATAACTCATCCTCACCAATGTGGTATAAATATAATTGTTCAGGTAGAGCTTCTAGGAAAGCTCCTTAAGGCAATAGCAGCCACAGCTAGAATATACTTTATTTTTCTTTATTTGCATATATTTTTTATGTTTTGCCCTTCTTTTTCCTCCTGCCTGGAACTCAGAAGTGATGTCTGGAGGCGGAGTTGATGTTTGTAACCATGAGGCAACAGGATAACATCACAGGACTGCATATTAGCTCTGTGCTGCCTCCCACGGGATTTCTTTTACATGAGGTAATAAATAAGAGCAACAACACTTATTTGTTTAAGCCACCATTTCTTCAGGTTTCCTGTTACTTACAGTCAAAATTCTAGCTGTTTCCCCTTTGAAGCAGTCTATTACAGAAGCGGTGGTAGATTCCTAGCTCCTCTTGCTAAAACATATATTGGATCTTCTGGCTCCTTTTGTAACTCAAAGCACATTCTCTAGAGTTTCCCTGGAGGGTCCCCAGAAGGATGGGGACTGTGGAGTGTGCAGGCTAAGATCCAGTGACTGAATGGGCACCAGCCAAAAGGATAACATTGCCTGTGGTTTGTACCCCTAAGTGGGACTTCACCAGCCTCCCACTGCCACTGAATCCCCTACCCCACCTCCAGCATGCAACCAATTACGTATCCAAAAGTACACAGAAGAGCACTTATACATACATGCCTAAACCACCAAATCATGGCACATGTTATTCCTCTTTTAGGTAACGGTTTTTCATCTTCTCTCCACTAATTTCAAACAACTAATCAAGATTCTCCAGCTCCATGTGAAGTTTCCACAATGAGCCTAACCTGGTCTAATCACACCAGCGCCCTAGCAGTAGTGACGACAGTGAGGCATCGTGCTTTGCACAGCTTCTTGAGCAGCAACCTTCGCCCAGGAAACATAGCTGAACAGCCTGAGAAGAACCGTTCGTGACACAACGGAAACACCCCCAGGGATTCACAGAAATAACTGGGGAGAGACATTTGCTCTGATTAGTATGGCCGTGGAGTAAATCATCCCAAAACTCAGAGGCTTAGGACAACAATAAGCATTTATTATCTCCTATAGTTCCTACAGATCAGAAATTCAAATGGGGCACAGCAAGGCTGGCTTGGTTCTGCTCCTCGAAGTCCAGAGCCTTGGCTGGAGACGCAAAGGCCAGGAACTAGAATCACTAAAGCCTCACTCCTTCACATGTCTGGTGGTTGATGCTGCTGCTGCTGGGGGCTGTTAGGACAGTCAGCTGGAGCATCCACATGATGCTTCTCCAGGTGGCCTGAGCATGGTTCCAAGAGTGAGTGTTGCAAGAGATAGAGCTGGGTGGAGCCATGTTACCTTTTATGACCTAGCCTTGGAAATCATCCAGAGCCACCTCTGCTGTGTTCTGTCGGTTCAAGGGAAGGGACCGTATACCGCACCTCTTGATGGAAGCATATTAATGTCACATCGTAAGAGCGTGTGAGATGGAATATATATATATATATCTGGTCACTTGTCTTTGGAAAATAAAATCTACCACAATGTCGAAAGAATTTGGATGCCTTACTTTTTTTTTTTTTTTTTTTGCGGTACGCGGGCCTCTCACTGCCGTGGCCTCTCCCGTTGCAGAGCACAGGCTCCGGACGCGCAGGCTCAGCGGCCATGGCTCACGGGCCCAGCCGCTTCGCGGCATGTGGGATCTTCCCGGACCGGGGCACAAACCCGTGTCCCCTGCATCGGCAGGCGGACTCTCAACCACTGCGCCACCAGGGAAGCCCCTGGATGCCTTACTTTTATACCAGGGGATGGAGGAGGGGAGGACAGGCAAGAGGCAGGGAAACATAATTATTGCCATAGACCTGGGGAAAACTGAA
The DNA here is from genome assembly GCF_949987515.2 of Delphinus delphis. Classification (NCBI taxonomy): domain Eukaryota; kingdom Metazoa; phylum Chordata; class Mammalia; order Artiodactyla; family Delphinidae; genus Delphinus; species Delphinus delphis. The sequence continues at coordinate 104,234,450 of NC_082686.1, read as the reverse complement.
TTACCTATCAATTTTATAGTTATATGTATTCTCAGGCTCTTGCTCTCTTAGTCAGTTTGGGCTGTTATAACAAAGTACCATAGCCTGGGTATATTATAAACAACAGAAATTTATTTCTTACAGTTCCAGAAGCTGGGAAGTCCAAGATCAGTGTGCCAGCATGGTCAGGTTCTGATGAAGGCCCTCTTCAGGGTTGCAGATTGCCTTCTCATTTTATCCTCACATGGCAGAAGGAGAGCAGAGAGCTCTCTGAGGTCCCTTTTAAAAGGGCACTAATCCCATTCATGAGGGCTCCACCCTTATGACCTAACTACCTCCCAAAGGCTTTGTCTCCAGATATCTTCACACACACTGGAGGTTAGGATTTCAGCATATGAATTTGGGGGTGACACAAACATTTAATCCATTACACATGCATTTGTTCTAAATCATTAGACTATAAGAACTGTTATACACACTTTACGTTATAATGACCCACAGTTCTTAGTGTCTTTTTCTGTCCCAACTCCTCATTCAAGCTTCAGCTTACATTTCCCCTCTTCAGTAAAGCTGTCCCCTTCTCCCCAGGGGAGTACATCCTGCTTCTGCTCCTTAGCCTCCTTGTCAGGCTCACAGAATTCAAGATATCACTTTTGTAACACCTAAATGCTTATATTACTCCAGTGACAGTAGTTAATATCAAACATCAGTGGGGAAATATTTAATATTCCACTCTCTGATGTTCTTTTAAGCATCTAGTATTTAAGTGTAAACTTTAAATTATATCTAGAAGTATATATTGACTTACTGTAATACAAAACCCAAGATGCAGAGACATGCTCAGAAGAGCTTGCCAAAATGTTACTTCTAAGAGCCTGTTAAGGGGCTTTAATATTTTATTTTGGATTATGCAGATAAAGTTTATAAACAAGATTGTTAAAAAATAATGGGGATGAGAAGCCTTTCTATCTCTTTCTTTATATCTGAGTAGAGGGAATAAAATTCACGTTTATATCTCCACCCCTTTGGGCGAGGACTGGGGCCATTCTTATTCTTTCCAGATTGATGCAGAGCTCCCCCCTGCCCCCACCAAAACCCCACATCACTTCTGAACAATGACCAACCTCTATTGAGAGTTTATCATGTACCAGCCACTTTATATACATCATCTCACTGAATTCTCACAATGATCCTGAAAAGAGGTATCATTATCACAATTTCACTGAGCTAATTGGGCAAACCAGTGGCAGCACTTGGATTTGAACTCCTGTCTGCCTAATTCTAAAACGCGTGCACTTTCAACCACCCCACACACCCTGTCTACTAACGCTATGGTAGGTCATGTGCTAGAGCCTTGTTAAGGGCAGCAGAGAGCTCACCAGACAGGCAGCCATCTGCAAGCACAGAGCTCTTCTGGTTTCCCTCCTAGGAATAACAAGATCAGAGTTTAAACCGTAGCTCTTCCTTTTTCTGCAACTTTGAACAAGTCACTCTCTTGAATCTCACTTTCTTCTACATTATCTAAAATAATGTACTTAATGAGCATTTACTCTGCACTAACCACTTTGGATTAACTCATTTAAGCATCACATAACCTTAGAAATTAGATTCTATTATTACTCCCATTTTATAGAGGAGGAAACTGAGGCTTGGAGCGATTAGGTGACTTGCCCGACGTTCCAGAACTAGTGGTAGAGCCAGATTTAAAAGCAGGTCTGTCTGATTGCATGGCTTAAATTCCTAACCATGCAGCATAATTGTCCCTACTAACACTTTTCTGATCCATCTTGTTAAAATGAACAAGATGATATATGTGCAAGCATTTTGTAAAAGTTAAGCATGAAACAAATGCTGTTGTATTTCTGTTAGCTTTTTGACTCTGGTTATGGTAGGAAAACCGTGCTGGAAGAGGGGCTCTCTGGGAATAAACGTCCACATAAACAGAGGAATGTAGAATTCTGGAGCCAGCACCACTATACTCTCTGGAACCAAAGACAGGCAGCCAGAATCCTGTATTTAATTAGATTGTTCCACTTAACAGGATCCGTTTTGTTCAGCTTTAAGAAAAAGTAAATCACTGTTAAATGTCTTTCTGAACTGCTTTAATTATAGATTAACCTTGTCAATCTTAATAAAATTATGCCTTGTGTTTGAGGTTTGTATATGGAAAAGTGCTCAAAAGCAATTACTTTTTAGGAGCAGGACAGGAATAAAGACACAGACATAGAGAATGGACTTGAGGACACGGGGAGGGGGAAGGGTAAGCTGGGACGAAGTGAGAGAGTGGCATGGACATATATGCTCTACCAAACGTAAAATAGATAGCTAGTGGGAAGCAGCCGCATAGCACAGGGAGATCAGCTTGGTGCTTTGTGACCACCTAGAGGGGTGGGATAGGGAGGGTGGGAGGGAGTCGCAAGAGGGAGGGGATATGGGGATATATTTATATGTATAGCTGATTTACTTTGTTGTAAAGCAGAAACTAACACACCATTGTCAAGCAATTATACTCCAATAAAGATATTTAAAAAAGGGCTTCCCTGGTGGCGCAGTGGTTGGGAGTCCGCCTGCCGATGCAGGGAACGCGGGTTCGTGCCCTGGTCCGGGAGGATCCCGCATGCCGCGGAGCAGCTGGGCCCGTGAGCCATGGCCGCTGAGCCTGCGCGTCCGGAGCCTGTGCTCCGCAGCGGGAGAGGCCACGGCAGTGAGAGGCCCGCGTACCGCAAAAAAAAAAAAAAAAAAAAAAAAAAAAAGATGTTTAAAAAAAAGTAATTACTTTTATATGCCAAGCACGTCATTTAAAAAATTCTTATATTCACAGCTTGATCCTTTTAACTCTATTCTTAGACTCATTTTTAGGTTTGTTTTTTTTTTGGCCATGCCACATGGCATGTGGGATCTTAGTTCCCTGACCAGGGATCAAACATGCACCCTCTGCATTGGTAGCATGGAGTCTTAACCACTGGACCACCAGGGAAGTCCCTCTTAGACTTATTTTTAAACTGACTCTGTCTAAAACTAAATTATGGTTCCATGATATTGAACAGTTTATATGTCACATTAGTGACATGGTCATTGATTTTATATTTCTGTCCAAACTAGTAGGTTTTGAGCAGAAACATCAAGGCCCCAGCAATAAAAATGTGCATTTACTTCCAAAGAATCTGCTTTTATTATTACAATAAGATGAATTTTTAAGAAATCTTCAAGATTCCTGATTCTAAGGAATGCTCTTAGTTGACGGTGAACAGCTCTATTTTCTTGTAGACTTATTTAAAAAGTGGTACTTGCCTAAATTATGCAGGGAAAACCCAGTCTACGGGAAATTAGTCTATATAAGAGAACCCTAACTCCTCAAAATATTAACTGGAGTTTCAACTAAAGAAAAAAAAAATGGCAGCTTAGGAGTGTGGAGAGAGTTTCTTGATCATGCAAGTTGGGAAAATGCTACTTTTTATTGCTTCCTCTTAGAGAATCACAACGTACCTTAACAAATTAAAGGCTCTGAAAAATCCTGTAAGCAGTGAAACTCACATGATTTTCTGTGACTGGGCATTTCTCAAACTTACTTGACCACAAAATCCTTTTTCCAAATGACAATAACATTCCACAGAATTCATGCTCTGTAAGACTTTGGCAGTCTATTATAATTGATTCTGAAATAAAAATGACTGAGGCATGTGACCAAACCACTTCAACTTCCCAAGATGGGCCGTGCTGAGAAGTCCAGCTACCTACAAATAGCATTTTTTACCTTAAGATTAATTTCTTTTTTTAAAATTTATTTTATTGAAGTATAGTTGATTTACAATGTTGTGTTAACTTAAATTTAGTGTTATTTATTTATGTCACTTCTTATTCCACAAAGAATTTGCTATAACTCATAACGCTTATACAAACGGCAAAATATGAATGGACTCAAACAAAAAGTAAGTTGAATTAGAAAACCGAGGCCATATTAAAGTAGAAACATAAATATGAGGGGGCGGGAACCAGCACAAATGTTATAACTAAACTTTAAATTTAGTTCTGAACTCCCCAGCAACCAAAACCAAAAGCGATTCATGGCCATTTGCATAATAACCATGATGAAAAAGGAGAAAGCTTTGACAAGTTCATAAGGAAACAAGGCTTTTTTGGACTGAATTCTAAATGAAATCATTCAAAAGGGAGACTTTCATAGGCGACACGATGCTTCCAACCATTTTCAAATGCAGTAACAAATTTATGCGGCTAATTCTTACAGCGTTGCCAATGATAAGGCTCAGGCCAAATATTGAATTCTGCAAAGTTAATGGGTTCCATTTGTCTTTGGCTGATTCAGGAAGACAAGTTACAAATCTAATAAACTCATGATAACCCTAAAACAAATTAGCTTTGTACTTCACCATTTTCAGAATTAAACTAACAGGCAAGAAAAGATAATGAGCTCTTTTTAGTAAATAATAATAGTTAACACTTATATAGAGCTTTCTATGTGCCAAGCAGTGTTCTAAGCACTCTATATGTGTTCGTTCATTTAATCCTCACAACAACTCTATGGGGTAGGTATTATTATACCCTTTATTTTGCAGATGAGGAAATGCAGACCCAGAGATTAGGTGCCCAAGGTCACAGAGCAGTACTAACACTGTCTACTGTCACTTGCAATTGAGGCCAACTTTTCCACATGGATGGGTGCCAGTCTTAGGCAACAGAGTGGCAAACACTACTCCCTTCAATCTATACAATCAGAGGAATCATGTAATTTGTCATCTTTGCGTCCCTAGAACTGGAGAAGGTGGTTCAGGGGCACTGTAACAGTCAAGGTCCAACCAGAAAAACAAACCATTCTGAGCACTTAAAACAGAAGGAATTAAATACAAGTGACCGGTTACACAGGAAGAGCTAAGAAACCCCCAGGGGATGGTAGCGCAGCCCGGGCATGAGCAACAGTGGGAAACGGGAAGTGTTCCTACGGCACCCTGGGGACTGGGGTTGCCCTCCACAGACCTATGGGAGCCTTGAAAGAGCTGCCAGAGCCCCCCCCACTAGCTTCTCCCTTTATCCCCACTCCAACCTCCCACTGGCTGAACCCTGCCAGAATCCCAATAACAGGGAAAGGTACCCTCTAGGGATCAGCCCTCCTATGATACAGGGCAGAGCTGTAACTGCTGAAGAATGGATCTAAAAGTTAAAATGCCCAAGACTGGCCCAGGTATTAACAGTTAAAATGTGAAAATTGTGTCTTCCAGTAGCTGGAGCTAATGGGCTTCAAGAGGCAAATCACTGGGTAAATAAAAGCTTGTTCTCTAAATCTCCGGTCACTCTAACAAGGGGAAAATCCTCTTTCTGCTTGAAAGAATACATAAGTAAAATACTTCATTCTGTAGGTAGCAAAACCATGGTATTGTTACTCAAGAGAGGGCTACATGTTGAAAATATGAAGTCATACACTTAGGTAAATTAATTCCATAAGGCTTGCCTGGTGGCGCAGTGGTTGAGAGTCCGCCTGCTGATGCAGGGGACGCGGGTTCGTGCCCCGGTCCGGGAGGATCCCACATGCCGTGGAGCGGCTGGGCCCGTGAGCCATGGCCGCTGAGCCTGCGCGTCCGGAGCCTGTGCTCCGCAACGGGAGAGGCCACAGCAGTGAGAGGCCAGTGTACCGCAAAAAAAAAAAAAAAAAAAATTAATTCCATAAAAATGCATTTAGCACCTATGATGTTCAAGTTGCCAAGGCAGAGATTCCTAAATGGTGTGGCCATGGAGCGCTGTAAGCTCTTCATAGATAATGCTCCCAGCTCTGATTGATCCATTTTGTCCCAGCTGAGCACCACGCGTGCATGGTGATGCCTGTCCCAGGGAATGATGAACAGAGAGGGTGCTGTGACTTGTGGTCAGCAGGATAAACCTTGCTGCAGGAAGTAAGAAGAGTGACCTAACAGCAAATCGGGACTATAGGAAGATGGTGTGCTGACAGGAACATTTGAGAACATCGCTTCATGAATTTCTAATAGTGTACAGGAAAGCAGGCAGGAGTTAACATTCAGACAACATAGCAATGGGGGGAAGGTAGTGTGTGAGCCGGGGAACCCTCCAGGTGAGCTTCCCAAAGTACTAGTCAAAATGGTGCCAGTCCACAGAGAGATGGAAACCACTATTCTACAGGGGCCCAGACACAAAGCCTACTGCCGTGAATGGATTTCTAGAAACCCCAGGATTAAGATATATACAAAACCACCTGAAATATGAGGTCGAAAATGAGAATTGCCACAAATGAGAGATGATGTTAGGGATTCTGAGAAGAAAGAGATAACTTCTAGCTGGGGACAGTGGATTTGGGGATGAGTAGTATACATTTTGGAGAGGAAGTGACACTGGAGCTGTTTCTTACATGGTTTTGACCTACAGCGGTGGGAAAAGAGAATTCCTGGTGGAGGGCACAGCCAAAGGGAAAAGATACCAGACAACAGTAGCATGGGAAGTCAAGAGGGGTGATCAGGTTTAAAGCTTTCTAAGGCTGCTCTATGATTTTGGAGGAGAGTAAATATAGAGATTTTTTACATATGCTTTAGGATGGAGGTCTGCAAAATATGACCCTTGGGCCAAATTAGGACCGGTGCCTGTTTTTACAAATAAAGTTTTATTGGCATCCAAAAAAAAAAAAAGATAACATCTCTAAAGCAGGGGGCTTGGCCGCTGTCTCAGGTAGTCATTTATTGAAGTAAAGGGTGTAGGAAGGAAGGAAGTAGAAAATCAAAATGAAAAGGACATTTAAGATTATACCCAAAAGGCTGTTTAAAAATTCATCATTGCATAAATCTACATAAATGTAGATCTGCATAAATGAAAATTGTTAAGGGAAATTTTGGATATTGGGCTATATTCACAATCTTTTAAGGCAAGTGTCTTGGAAGACAGTTATTCCATGCCATTTAACATTCGAAGCAGGGCAGTGGGTAGACGGACCACAGCCCTGCCCGGGGACTAACGGGCAGCATAGAGTCAGTGCGCCTGGTCCTGTTGCCCTGTAACTGTGTGGTCCTGGGCAGGATCCTGAGCAACAACAGGCATCTCATGTTCCATCCAGTTCTACAGAGAATATTCAGAAGGAGGTATTAACAACCAATTTTTCTTTGTAATGAAAGGGAGGCAGAGTATATTACTAGTTTCGAGTTAAAATAATGGAGCATAAAAATGTTTCACCTTATGAAATTACTTCATCCTGATGAAATTATTTCATTATGAAATAATTTCATGCCATGTGATTTGTCTGCCAGTGCGAGCATTTGGCTGGTACCTCAGTCTACTGACAGATATATTCTAACTTTAACAATGTGACCATTTTAAAAAGTATGAGTGAGAAAGAAATTCATTCAGCTGATATAACTGCAATTCTAATTTCAGATCTTCTTGGCCTCATTAAATATCTCTCACAACATTTATGGTCTGATTTTTATATTTCCAGCAATAAAAAGGAACGTTTGCCATGAGAAATTAACTGATAAATTGTAATAAAGCAAAATTAAATAGAGGAAGTTAGGTCATTGATAAATAATGTCATATATTCATTTTGCGTTTTAGAACCCAGTATATCCTTATTTTCTCCAGCATGTACCATTAGCATATTGATGCGCATTAGATGGCTTAGTTCATGTGCAAGGAATGTAAAATAATGAAGGGAATTTATTTTTTTGTTTTCAGAAATGCTTACAAAAATAGCTGACCTATCACATTATTACCTAAACCGTTACTAACGGGTTACAGAAAGTGGCCACAAAAGTGACAGAAATAAAAGCTTTCCGTCCTCAGAAGAATCTCGTATTCATGGTCTGGAATAGAGTCTAGCTCTATTTTCCATGTAAATGGCCTCTTAATGCACCCGAAGTTGTCAGAGGGAACACAAGTGCCTCACCTCAGGGGTCCTTTTGGCCCGGCCCAAGTCAGTGAGGAAGTGAGAGTCTTCCCACCCTTTTTTTTTTTTTTGCGGTACGCGGGCCTCTCCCTGTTGTGGCCTCTCCCGTTGCGGAGCACGGGCTCCAGACGCGCAGGCTCAGCGGCCATGGCTCACGGGCCTAGCTGCTCCGCGGCATGTGGGATCTTCCCGGACCGGGGCACGAACCCGTGTCCCCTACGTCGGCAGGCAGACTCTCAACCACTGGGCCACCAGGGAAGCCTTTCCCACCCTTTTTAACCAGACTTGGATTCACAAGCCTTGGATCCCACCTTTAGCGCAGCCACCAACTTACTCTGTGATTGGGATGTTTTTAACCTCTCTTCACCTGGAAAAAGGGATAAGAATAACTTCAACCCATTTCACAGGAATGTAGGAAGGCGAAAACAAAACAATGCATGGGCAAGTACTCTGAAAGCTGAAAGGCCAAATACAAACATAGATGTTATTATTTCCTAAGAGCCTGAATGTACTCAATCTTTTGTTTCTAACTTCAAGCATGGGAGAAAGATTTCTGTTTTCTTTTGTGCCTAAATTGAACAAAAGGTACAAACCACCTCACTTTGACTTTTCTCCTACTTCAAGCATTTGGCTTGAAGAAAGCCTTTCGTCAGCAAGCTGCCAACCCATAGAGTTGAAAGGAAAGCCAGACTGCACTCCAAGTCTGGCGAGTAGAGGTGGAGAAAACAGAGAAGAGTGCTGGAACTTTCCTGGTCTCCAGCAAAAGACTGAGCAGGACTGCAGAGGTAACTGTATTCACACAACCGGTTACAGACCCTGCAGGGAACCGGATTTGGCTTACAACTGAACAACAGTGAGGCATGGCTTGACTCTTCTTAAAGCCAACCTATGAGAGGGTCTCAACTGTGGAGGTAGAAATTACACAGGCTTTGTCCCAAGCATAAGAGATGATGTGTGAAGCGTCCTCCCAGCTGGGGAACTGGTCCCCATGAAGTTTCCTCTGCCTGGAGCACATCGTTTCTCTTAGCCTTGTCCTTTCCTAAGGAGCTCTTTCTTAGGGGGACCTTTCCGGCTGACACCCCCACCCCAGTCCGGACCCCATCCAGCGTAAAAACTCAGAGCCCCTGCATTTCTCCTTTATAATCATTGATCTTCGCCTGGAATTAGTGATTCATTAATCTGACTGATTAGCAGTCTGTTTTTCTCTCTCCCCTCCCCCCAGCAAGCTCCCTGAAAACAGGGAACCCTTTGATTTCATAGTGTCACTAGAACAGAGCAGAATGCCCAGTTCAGAGTGGGCCCTCAATAAATATTTATTAAATGAGTGATGAAAGAAATACGATTTGAAGAGAACTTCAAAGCAGAATATTTCAGATCACAGATCATTTCTAGGTAGGCCCATTTATGCAAATATACACTATTTATCATAAAACCCTCAATTTACTGTTGCACAGGGAGACCATACTGCAAGTTGAGGGAGACCGTAAAATGAGCAGGCAAGTTAGTAGGAAGGAAAAACGCTGCACACCCGAAAAGGGGGTTATTAGAGACTGGATGGTTTACAAGGTCCTAACTGCTCACGTTTAGACCTTAAGGAGGGACGAGAACAGGGCAGAGCTATTGCTTCCCAGGTTTAAAGGCACGAACTCCCAGTCAGCAGACATCAGAGAGAAACTCCCTTCTGCACCAGGCACCATGTGACAGAACAGAAAGTTGCATGATGGGGCCACCCACTCTTTCTCAAGCTATCAGGACAGCTTCCAGATGCACAGGTGAAACAGCAGCCAGTTTGGTTGTGTTCTGTTTACTTTCTTCTGTTCTAAAATGTTGAAAAGTATAGCTCATTAGGCATTCATTCACAGGAATGTAAATAACAAGGAAGATACATTTTTCAAAAAATATTCTTCAGGGCTTCCCTGGTGGCGCAGTGGTTGAGCGTCCGCCTGCTGATGCAGAGTGACACAGGTTCGTGCCCCAGTCCGGGAAGATCCCGCATGCCGCGGAGCGGCTGGGCCCATGAGCCATGGCCGCTAAGCCTGTGCGTCCGGAGCCTGTGCTCCGCAACGGGAGAGGCCACAACAGTGAGAGGCCCGCGTACCACACACACACAAAAAAAAAACATTTCTCAAGCACCACAGCAAGATAAAGCAATTAATTGTTCTTAATTTTTATCAAGCTGTACTCCAAGCGACCATGCTTTTTGGATAAAAGTCAGTCCCCATCCCCCTTCCATCTGTTTTTTTTTACTCTTGCACACACTTATTTACACACAATTTAGTGCCAATTTTCAACAAAATAAGGTTTCTTTTTAATTTTTACATTGTGATCTTCCTATATCTTTCAATTATTCTATGGAACATAGAATTAAATACCATCTTCCTCACTAAGTGGCTTGAATTTATGACTTCCTGAGAGCTAACACATTTATTTTTGTGTTAAACAAATATAAACAATAAGGACGCTGAGTAGTGAATATCATGTCTTTTCTGGGGCTTTTAGGCTATAGAGTTTCTCTTCTTTCCTTCAAAAGGTTGTACACAATAAATTACATTGCAAATAAAAATGAATTAAGTGAGACTGAGAGATCAGAGAAGAAATAAAGAGGCGCCAGTTTCTGTAGAGGGTCTTTAATGGATGATGCTTTGGGACGACCAATTTGGAAAGAAAAAAAATCAAATAAAAATCCATTCCATACTCATTTTGCAGACCTCATCCTTTTCTTTGTTTTCATATAAATAACTCTGCCAATGTTTTATTTTATATAAGATCTATACTGTTTTTCTACTGTGTCCTAATGGTCTGCAAACAAATTCTAACTCTCTTCAAATTTCTGTTTAGAAATTATACAAATTAAATGCTGTTTGTTAAGTAACTTCAAAATAACAATAAGCAGGACACTTTCACTTATGCATCATCAACTGTACAACTTCCCCTTTACTTTCGCCATTGCTCCTACTATGACTAGCAGAAATCCTAAAAGATCAGACAATAAAAACCCAAAGAGGTCTTCACATTTTTTTCAATTTCATACTCAAAGTCCATCTCAATCTGTGAACTGCTTTCATCTTTGAGACTGTTTGAAACCCATTAATTTTATTCCTCCTTTGGGAAAGTAAGAACAAGCCATGATCACAGAGGAAACTGCCATTTCTTTCCCTCTGTGGAATCTCTCCTTTACTGTACTCCATTTAGCAGTGGCTAGGACTGCAGACCTGGGTTTATTCCATGCTCGGGAGGAATCATTTATTTCTCCATAATGCTGAGCACCTAGCAGAGTTCCTTGAATATAGAAAACGTTCAATGCAAATTTGGCAAAAGAATGGGTGAATGAAAGAATAATACAATTTTCATTGTTTTAAAATGCATCATTTCCACCCTGTTATCTTACTACAGTTTGAAACCCCTTGTCAGTCAGTCTTTACAAAATAGCTTTTAGGCCTCCCTACAGAGAAACAGATGATGGCACAGAGAAATATTGTGGCTTTAGGAGAGCTTAGAAAGAAGGACCTGTGCTCAACTAAGCTTCATGTGAAGTAGTTTTGTCTGAGTGACACTTTGGAGATTCTCCAGGAGGAGGAACGATTATTTTGGAGTGTGAGGCAAAGTCAGAAACTCCCAGCAGCAGAAATATTTCAAATGTTTTCATTCAGGCGGGGCAATGACCTGTCTAAATCAAACCAGCACCCCTAACCTTGTTCCATAAGGCTATTAGGGAAATACAGTGTGACTTCCTCTGAGAGAAATCTTTGCCTTTAACCTGACCTACCGTTGAGCCTTGTGTGTCTCTATATCTTTCCTTTGCTTTTACTTTTTTCTCTCTGTGACTATGGAATTTCCCATTTGGTCAAGTGTTTAAGGGGTGAGGGAATTAATAAATCCTAATCCTACAAAGATGACTGTTTCAGTCTGCCTTAATAAAAGCAAAGTTTCCTGGTGCTCTAAGGCCACCACCCAGCAGATGCGCCTGTGTCAGGGACCGCGTAACTGCCATCCCTCCCATGTGTGCCAAGGAGCTTAACCACAGAGCGGTGACTACTTGCCTCCATGTGCTAAATGGGAGCACAGATTCCCTTTAAGGCAAACTTTGCAAATAAGAGTAACCTTGAAAAAGACCCTTTAGATGCAGATCAATGCTCAGGAACGTTGCCAACCACTTACACTCCCCTTTGACACTTCACAGATGTGTTACTTACGCTGGAGAAGAGGCCTCCTTCTACCCCAAACCCAAATCCCTGCTGTCCCTTGAGCTCAGTGGGGGCTTGTCGGATGAGCCCCTGGGGAAATATGCACACCTTCTCTCCTTCGTCAACTCGGGTCACTTTGGCGGAGTCCTCCCTGCCCCTCTGGGAATTACTTCCGTGGTGTTTTGACCTTAGCCTCTCCGGAGAATTCTCTATCTGTTCTGGAGGTCTCCTGTGGGTACCGGATTTCAGCCCCTGGATCTGCCTGAAAGCAGAACCACCCGGCGGTCTCCAACCCCCCCAAGCTCTGGGACTGCTGCGGGGCTGCGCTAGCCATTAATGGCCATCATCCATTTTTAATCAGAAAGATCACAAGAAGGATGGTAAGCGAATCCCAGTCGCAAGTCAATTTAAATAACATTCCTGGGGAAATCCAATCACTTAAAACTGAAACACCTACGCGAGCAAGAGCCCCCGCCCGAGTGGCGGGGAAGAGCGAGACGGCCGACTTAATCAAGATCAGGGGGCTCCCAGGCTTAGCGCAGAGCGTTAACCCTTCCAGCCCCGGAGGGTGCCAAGGGGGGCTTGGAAGAGCGCGGCCGGCCGGGGCCAAGATGCCCACGGCAGCCCCACGCAGGCTGCCCCTGCCATCTTGGGCGGTTCCGGACGCCCTGCGCCCGGCCTGGGCGGCTGGGCGCGCGGGGTTAAGGTCAGAAGCTCAGGAGGCTGTTCAGGCGCGGGAAGCGGCCGCCTCCCGCAGCCTCGGCGCGCCTCGGGCTCCTCCTTCCGCCCAAGCGTGGCCAAGTGAGGACTGCTCCGGCCGCAGGTAGCAGAGGCAAGGGAGGCGGCGCGCGGGACCCGAGCGGAGCGCCCGGGGAGGGACTGACGGACACGCGGACAGACGGATACCCCCGCGCCCCCGGACCTTAGTAACGGTACGCGCGGGCCATGTGGGGACCCGGGGTCACGGCCGAGGGCCTGTCGGTGGCGCCCGCGCCGCCACCGCTGCTGCCGCTGCTGCTACTGCTGGCGCTGGCGCTGGTGGCGCCCTCGCGGGGCGGCGGGGGCTGCGCGGAGCTGGCGTGCGGCGAGCGGGAGCGCTGCTGCGACGCGGCCAACGCCACCGCGGTGCGCTGCTGCAAGCTGCCGCTGCACGCTTTCCTCGACAACGTGGGCTGGTTCGTCCGCAAGCTCTCCGGGCTGCTCATCCTGCTGGTGCTCTTCGCCATCGGCTACTTCTTGCAGCGCATCATCTGCCCCAGCCCACGCAGGTACCCGCGCGGGCAGGCGCGGCCGGGGCCACCGGGGGGCGCCGGGCAGCCGGGGGCCGCGGGGCCGCCCGACGACGACGACGACGACTCGCCCGCGCTGCTGCGGGACGAGGCGGCCGCCGGCTCTCAAGACTCGCTGCTGGACAGTGGAGGCGGTGGCCGGGGCCGGGCAGGCGGCGGGCGCTCGGCCCCTTCCTGCGCCTCGGAGCACGAGCTGCGCGTAGTCTCGCCGGTCTTCCTGCAGCTGCCCAGCTACGAGGAGGTCAAGTACCTGCCAACCTACGAGGAGTCCATGCGGCTGCAGCAGTTCAGTCCCGGGGAGGTCGTGTTGCCCGTGTCGGTGCTCGGCCGCCCGCGAGGTGGAGGCGCCGGGGAGTCCGACGGCGGCGGCGAGCGCCGCTTCCCGCTCATCTGAGCGCCCGGGGCCTTGCGAGGACCACGCGGACAGAACCAGGCCGGGGGCTACGGGTGGGACGCAAGGCCGGGGTGGCCGCGGCCGCCGCCGCCAGTTGCCTCAGACCCCGCCTGTCGCCCGGAGACTGGGTTGGGGCCATCCCCACCCCCGCCTCCCCCGGGATGTTAAGTTTCCCTACGTTTCATTCGGTTCAAGGAAACGTTAGGCAAGCGCGGCGGGGGCGACAGCAGCAGACGAGGCCAGAGCGCGACTTTGGAGAACGTCCCCGCCCTAAGCCTCACCTCGGCTTGAGTTCACTTGTAAGTGCCTGCTTCCCGAATCAGAGAACATATGAGCTTCGGGGGAAGGGCAGTAACCTTTAGGGATGAAGCGAGAGGGACGCAGTTCCACTCCTTTCCCTCTCGCCTGGACAGGTCAAGGTCTCCCAGGATGGGCGGAGGGCGAGGAGGTGAGCCATGACTGGAGACTGATGCGCGCGGGTCTGGGAGAGCAGCACCTAGGTATGGTCGAATCCCTCCCTTGCGGAGAACCCAAGAAAACCCTTCCGTGTCTTCCTGGCCAAGCATAGTCACAGTTCACAGATTGGTGGGGGGAGAGCCGTGATATCCGGTTAGTTGCCGTACTTATGCAGCAATTACGCGTATCCAGGACCATACTCGTAATAAGGTACAGTTGAACTTTTGATTTTTCAATAACTGAGAAGATATTTATATTTATTTGTCCTTTATTTTTATATTTTTACCATGTATTAAATAAACGCATTCGGAGGGTATCTCCACAGTTAATGACAAGATAATCATCTTAGCACCTTTTTTAGGCCTTAATGGCCCAGAAATTGTCTACACTCTATCATTACTGTTTAATAAAATGTTGGACATTATTTCATTTACAATGGGAAAAAGAAGAGGCATGGTCAAACGAGAAAACATGTGATTAAAAACATGAAGGATACCTTATTTTCACTATTTAAGAAGAATATATTTTATTTTTAGTACTGTGGCATAATATATAACTTTTTATAATAACCATACATTATGTATGTAGTCAAGGTCATAGTTATATGTAAAAAGCATTGATACATGTATGCCATACCACGAAGCATGATGTCATGCACTTTTCCCTCCATTTTCCATTTGGAATACACTTCACAACATTATACAAAGAATAATTTGTTGTGACTTGTGACTTTTGTTTAAAGCCATAATTGTGCAGTAAGGAACTACAGAAGGATTCAACCTATCTAAAGAAAAAAACGTGTCGTTGTATCAGTTCTACCATTCTGTGAAATGTCCTTTAAGCAAATGGTAATATAAAGTAATATATTAAAATGCATTATGTATAATGTACATATGCATATCGTCTGTGTACAGTAAACACATTGTATATCATATAATTATTCCAGTTTGTGATTATCAAGAAAGAAAAAGAAGGAAAACAAATACAAAAGGTTTCTCTTGGGGAAGGATGAGTATTACACTGAGAAAAATTACACAGTGGACTTCACACGTGTATCTAGACAAGTTGTTCTTATGATTGAAAAGTTCTGACAATCCTGAGAAATCTTAAAATATCTGAATTGTATTAGAAGAAAATGATTTGATTACTTTAAACTTTTTAAAGCTGATTGAAAAAGTCTGACAGTTCTAAGAAATCTTAAGATGTCTGAATTGTAAGAGAAGAGAATGGTTTACTCTAAACTTCTAAAAGCTAATGACCCTGTCATTAAAGAGAATCATTTGAAGTGTATTAAAACAGAAAACATTAAAATCTTTCTCTGTGCAAATTGTATTAGATGTGTGACTATATGGTAATGTATTAAAATATGAAATGTGTGTCTTTATCATTTAAAAGCAATTTTAAGCTGTGAATTGGCGAAAGCATCAGCAGTTGAGACTATATCAACTTTTTTGAGAATGGTACAGGATTTAATGAAATCACATTATATTGAATAATCACAAATGTTAATGTTACTCAAACACTACATTTTAATTGCATGTGGCTGTCAGTACCACCCACTGTTCAGACAAACCGGAAAGTTGCCTTATTCCTTTAAATGATTTATTCTTTGAGGGTACACTGTTTTAGACACTTTTAAAAACTCACCCATATCTGAAACATCTAACTGAATATCCAAGTACCAGTATATAAAGTATATCCTCTATGTTGTTACTACCAACATCTAGAAGTGTACAACAAAATCTTGTGAAAATGCACTTAAAATATGAACCAAGATGTTTTCCTTGTACCAGCTATGGAACACTTCTCTCCCTAAAATTCAGAATGTCTATAATGTGACACCAATCATGCAATGAAATTCTACTAAATTTTAAAGTTACAACAAGTTTTACACTTGTTTTTTTCCTACACATCACACAAGCTTTTATTCACATCCCCCAGTTCAATAAAAAATGAGTTTACTTTGGTTTTTTCCTTGTAATTCATTGATTTACCAAGCATGATTCTGTTCAGGCATAATTTTGTCGGGGGGGCGGAATCCTGAAAAGCTATTTTTATTAGTGATAAATTAACATATCTCAGGGCAATACACACACATATGTAACATACCATATTAATACACACAGAACCCATGTGTTCACAACAGTAGAATACCTGGATAGAAACATTTTTAAAGCACTAACGGCAATATCTTGGTGGTCAGTTTTATAGATTTCACCTGGAAGTTATTTATTACATAGAACTAGTAGAAAATAGAAAGGTAGATAATAGTTTTATTCTTTTACCTGAAAATAAATCTTGATGAGATGCTGATTTTACTTATTTTTTTTTTTGATTTTACTTATTTTTAATATTCTATATATAGTATAGAATGCAGATGTAGCTATATGGATACAGACATATCTATATAGATATATAGTCTGTGACTGATATCTTTTGCAGGGCTGCTACATACCATATCTTAAACAAAGCCACCTGGAAATGCCAGGTTCTCCAGTACTAACGAACTTTTGCTCCTGGTTTTCAGTTATCAAACTAATTCACGTACTAAAACATTTCAAACATTTTTATTTTCATTGACTTCTCATGAGTAGGGAAGTAATGGCCCTGTCCATCTGGAATGAGAGAAAACATGATTGATTTTCTAAATCGTGTGTGTATATATATATAAAATCACCAGTTGCTTAAAAGCCATTTGTAATGGTGTTGTTCAGTATCATAACCAAGAGGAAAATGTCTTCTTGAGATATAATGATAGTTTTAAGAGGCCATTAATTGCCACATTCTGCAAATGTGGGTGTGCTTCAGCCATGGAAAATGGCATTGGCAATTATGCCAAAGGGCATGAGGTGTACTATATAAGGAAAACAAGATTCAATTGTGAAGGCCAAAGGGAACATTAAGGAAATGGCCTCAACAGTTTAAAAGGCAATATGGTAAGTATCTTAATGTTGTACTTTTTGTATATAGTTTCTCTCAAGTGGAATTAATAAAGGAGACAATCCAGAGCTGAAACTGATATGTTATACACATGAGGTGGTGTTGAGATTTATACTATATTTTTATATACTATACTATTATAGTATATACTATATTCTGTATTGACTTGTAGAAATTTTGTGAATCATAATTAATTTGGATTTCCACACTAAGAGAAACAATGAGTTGTTTTATTTTGAACAACCCAGCATTAACCATCTCTCCAAAAGTGTAAGTTACAGACAACCAATCAATAATAGAATATTTGACAAGTTTATGTCTGACCTCACTGGTTTACAATTTATTTTTGCATTCATTCTCCTTTCATCCATTGGTGAAAAGGCTAATAAGTGGTAGGCTAAGGGAAAGTATTTTGTCAACCAAAGATTAAATCAAGTAACCAGCTAATTGCAAGAAATTAAGACATCTTTTCTTCCATAGGGGTAGAAAGGATGTCTTCATTATGTTTTTAAAATTTTGCCTATAAAATAATTAAATGTCAAATAAAACCAATACTTTGATTATACTTAAATACATATAGAACCTAATTTTATTTATTTATTCTCTTTTACCTACAGAATTCACTTTTAATTTTATGGCAAAAATTATTCTATGGAGGATATTTAGGCTTGCCTTTAAACTAAAGATTATTACTTTTTATCCCTCCTAGCTAAGCACCTGCATTGTCTTGATATCTTATAGTTCTTATTTTCTTTCTTTGTGTGTTGTTCTTATCCTGCTTTAGATTTTCAGTAGATATTTTCTCCCAAACTCATCGTTTAGAACTCCAGGTTAATCTTTGCTGGAATTTAATATCACTCTGGTTATGCCTTGGCTTTTTGCACAAAGTTTCTTCTTTTGGTAAAACAGTATTTTCCAAAGTGTTTATTTTGTGTTCTATTCGCATGTGACTTCTGTAGTTTTCCAGTTTTGAATGAAGTAATTTTTCCTTTTTATCCACTAAATGACTGTAAACATATCTGTTTGTTCTTATCTACAGAATTTTCTCTGTCACACTGGGGCAGAGATCAAATCTTTGCATCTTTTTAGCAAAGACTTATTTTTTCCAGATTTCCAACACAATAAATCTTTATTTACCTCTTTGTCTTATTGCTGCCTCTTTGTTGGCTACATTTGTTTCATCAGACAAAGGATTAGTATCTTGCAGATTTGCTCCTGTTTTATTTTGGTTTGTGTGAATTTTCTCTTCTGTATTGACCAAAGATTTTACCACATCAAAATTAATTTTTGATTATTTTCCTGGGTATTAAAAGTATCTTCTCTTCATTCTAGATTTCACTTTTCTCTTGCAAACTCTTCACTGGTTTGTCACCACGTGCATAACCCTTGTTGAAATGGCCAAGCTATCAGATTCCTGTAAATTTACACCAGTTTTACTTCTTCCTCTGATGTTACAGTCTCTGTCTTTTGTTTCGTAGCTCCATCTTCAGAGTTTTTCTCTTGGAAACTTCACAGTATTCTTTTCATCTCTCTTTATCTTTTTTTTTTTTTTATGAAGATGTTGGGGGTAGGAGTTTATTAATTAATTTATTTATTTTTGCTGTGTTGCGTCTTCGTTTCTGTGCAAGGGCTTTCTCTAGCTGTGGCAAGCAGGGGCCACTCTTCATCGCGGTGCGCGGGCCTCTCACTATCGCGGCCTCTCTTGTTACGGAGCACGGGCTCCAGACGCGCAAGCTCAGTAGTTGTGGCTCACGGGCCTAGTTGCTCCAAGGCATGTGGGATCCTCCCAGACCAGGGCTCGAGCCCGTGTCCCCTGCATTAGTATGCAGGTTCTCAACCACTGTGCCACCAGGGAAGCCCTATCTGAATCTTTTCTGTTAATATAAGCAACTGAGACTTGAGTTCTGTATCAGTTCTATATCTGTGTCTGGGATATAGGGACATTCCCTGACTCAGCTTTTCTTGAAAATTAAGCTCATTTCTTTACATTTATCTCTCTTTGCACATTCTCTTTTGACTAGGCAAATGTTTAGTTTTCTTTAATCTTTTTTGTTTCTTAGGATAGATCTTGTTCTTTGACTAACTATCTTGAATGTTCTTTGGCTACATGTCTTCAGTTTCAGAGGCATTAGTTTTAGCTTCATATTCACAAGGCTTACAAGAGGAGTTTTCTTGACTGAGATCTCCTGGTCCAGCCTTATTTTTGTTCACTGAATCAAACATTTCCTCAAATCCACTATAGTCCACTTCCAAACAGCATGTCTTCTGCTTCAATTCTGCCATAAGTGTTTGCATTCCAAGAAGTCTTCAACTGCATTTTTCTTTTTTCTTGATGTTTTCAATCAAGTACTGATAACTATTGTCTCCAGGTTTTCTTTTGATGTTTTATTATTTTTTTAATAATATATTATCTATCTATTTATTTTGGCTGCACCGGGTCTTAGTTGTGGCATGCAGACTCTTAGTTGTGGCATGCATGAGAGATCTAGTTCCCTGACCAGGGATCGAACCCGCGCCCCCTGTATTGGGAGCGCAGAGTCTTACCCACTGGACCACCAGGGAAGTCCCTCTTTTGGTGTTTTAAGAAAAAGTTTTGTATGGCCTTCTACATTTTCTTTTGTTTGAAAAACATGTACACTCTGTATGTTCTAATATTTTTTCTATTACTCGGTTTTCTTGAGTAGTATTTTTCACATCTAAAAACCTACAGATGTTTTGGTTTTCCTTGTAATTCCCCTGATATATCTGACTCCTTCCTAAGGGTTTCCTGTGAACAAGATTTTAAAATTTGGAGTTTCCCTAAGTATTGTAATGTCTGCCAGATTTTCTACTGCATGTGCCTTAGGAGTTTTCTTAGGTTTCTTCATGCCTGTAGAATGGAACATGCCTGTAGAATGTGAATGGAACCTGTCCATTCACATATCTGCTTTGGAGTTGTCCTGAGGTTAGTGAGAAGAGTCGCACTGTATTACAGTTTTGCAAATTGTAGAAGACCTGTCAAGTCTTCTACTTGGTTTCCCTTTTCTTTAGGAGTTTTGTCTGTTGGTGCCTGTTGGGTTTTCCATGGGTTCAGTCTTTTCCACAGAAGTTCTCAGAAGTTTCTTGATTGTTGTCAGGAGTTCAGCTGATTCACCTTTCTCCCTGGGAACTGTCCCGAATTTCTTATTGTCTTATCTTCTGGGTCCACAATTTGCTGTGAAGTTTTCATAGGGCCGTAGGTTCCTGTTGGGTCTTCCACTGGTTCTGCCCTTTATCTTTAAGCATCCTAAACAATCTTTTTTTTTTTTTTTTTTAAACCTGTGACGTTTTCACCTTTTCTACATTTCCACTGGGGGGATAGGGAGTTCCTGTTGCTTTCACTCTCTGGTTGTATTGCGCCTCTGGTGTTTGTGTAAACTCTTGATGCCTATCAGATAGATCTTCTTCCACGGAATCTGCATTTTCCCTCAGTTGTTCCCAGTGGTCTCCTGAATATTCTTAGATGTTCTACTGGTTCTGGTTTGTGCTTTGGAGTGTTCCTAAGCATTTTGTGAACATCACCACCATTTATTTATTCCTCTGGTTCTTCTGGTGTTTACAGGTGCTCTATGAGAGCTGCTGGGTCTTTCATTAATTCTTGTTGTATTTTAGATGTCCTCAGCACTCCCGTGAGGATGCTGAGGGTGTTTGCTGGGTCTAATGTATGCTTTGGCATGCTCCTAAGCCTTCTGTGGACATTACCTCTATTTATTTGTCCCTGTTTCTTTTGGTGTGCGCGGGAGCTCTCGGACACCTGCCGAGTCTTCCGCAGGTTCTACCTTTTCTTCATGCGCTTTCAGCAGTATCCTGAGGACTGCTGGCGTTTCCAGAGGTTCCCGATCCTGCTCTGCAGTGCACCTAAGCTTTTTGTGGACACACATCTGTCATCGGTCTATAATTAATCATTTCATAAGTTAATTCCTGAAATTTATAGTGCTATGTTTGAGTTCTGGCAATTCATCTTGTTAAGTTACATATCATTATTTCTAGCAAGCTCTGTTTTAAAATTTGGTAGCAATTCACATTGTAGTCTTTCTTCCAAAGAATAAAATGTAAGCATGTACACAGCTTTAGATATAAGCTTGGCAGTTGCTTTGGGGGTGACAGTTTTCATTTGCTATCATAATGATTATCACAGTAATAACTGTAATTCATTGAATGCTTCCATATGCCAAGCACTGTGCTAGGCATTTTATGTGTATTATCTCATTTGAAATTCATAAAAGGAGTAACTAAGGATTATCAGTTCCGTTTCACAGATGAGGAAGGTGCAGCCCAGAGAGGCTGAGTGGTGTGTCCAAAGTCACATGGCTGATATGTGGAAGATCCAGGGGGCAGATCCACCTTGTCTGACTCCAGAGCTGGGACTTCCACCCATTAAACTTCTCAGCATGCTCTTGACCCTGTGGAATATCTTATCATTAGAGCTATGCCTTAGCTGCATAGCATCATATGGCATCACTTTCTTTTTTTCACAAGTGAATAAGTAGCTACTGTTATTTGCTGTTTAAAGGAATTATTATTGGGGCTTCCCAGGTGGCGCAGTGGTTGAGAGTCCACCTGACGATGCAGGGGACACGGGTTCGTGCCCCGGTCCAGGAAGAACCCACATGCCGCGGAGCGGCTGGGGCCGTGAGCCATGGCCACTGAGCCTGCGCGTCCAGAGCCTGTGCTCCGCAACGGGAGAAGCCACAACAGTGAGAGGCCCGCGTACCGCAAAAGAAAAAAAAGGAATTATTATTAAAAGTACAGTAGAATCTGGGCCGGGAATCTTTAATGACTCAACAATTATTTGTGGGCATGCAGAAATGTTTCATGGATAAAACCTGAAAACGGTCAACAAAAGCAACTCAGATACCAGTTTTTTCCATTTCATTCAGCCAGTTCCTTCAGTGGCAAGTGTGCCTCCTTTCTGGTCTGGCTTCACTAACTTTAAAAATTCAAAAACACTTCTTTAAAACAGCTGGTAAATTGTTTCCAATATTTAGAAAAAGAAACAGATTTTTGTATGCTCAGCATAAAATGAGAACCATAGAGGCTAACACTACAACTAAGTACCCAGTGCCAGCTAATATCAAAACAGGGACAAAAACAGCTTCCTAAATGAAGATTTTGTTTGTGTTCTTGTGGTAGAGTATGATTGTTAAGACTTCATGAAGAATAACAGTGGTTTAGAGTGTGACTGCCTGGGTGACTCGCTGGACTCTAGATTTACTAGTTATGTGACTGTGAGCAAGCTGCTTACCTTCTCTAAGCCTATTTTCTCATCTGTAAAGTGGGGAGAGATGGTTGTAATGAATATTAAGGTAATGTATAGAAAGTACTTAACACTGTGCCTGGGCCATAAAAATGTATGCAGGTGCGAGTGCACACATATTGGTTGACACTGGGTTGTTGATAAACTTGTGGAAATTCAAAAACTTTTCTAGTTAATCATGGACATTAATGATTTGAATTGAGAATAGAAACATTTAGGATGGAGCTAGAGATGATCATACTAAGTGGAGTAAGTCAGACAGAGAAAGACAAATATCATATGATATCACTTATATGTGGAATCTAAAAAATGATCCAAATGAACTTATTTACAAAACAGAAACAGACTCACAGGCATAGAAAACAAACTTATGGTTACCAAAGGGGAAGGGGGATGTGGGATAAATTAGGAGTCCGGGATGAGCAGATACAAACTACTATATATAAAGTAAATAAACAAGTTCTACTGTATAGCACAAGGAACTATATTCAATATCTTGTAATACCCTATAATGGAAAAGAATCTGAAAAAGAATATATACATACATATATATCACTTTGCTGTATATCTGAAACATTGTAAATCAACTAGTCCTCAGTAAAAAAAAAGAAAAAAATATAGAAACATTTTAAAGAAAAACAGAAATTACCTTTAAAAAGAAAAACAAAACTGCCGGTCTTAATGACTGGTTTTGGTTGAGATGATACACTGTGGGTGAAAGCCTGGGTGGGAGCAGTAAGAGAGGACGGAGAGGGGCTTCCCTGGTGGCGCAGTGGTTGAGAGTCCGCCTGCTGATTAGGGGACACGGGTTCGTGCCCCGGTCCGGGAAGATCCCACATGCCACGGAGCGGCTGGGCCTGTGAGCCATGGCCACTGAGCCTGCGCGTCCGGGGCCTGTGCTCCGCAACGGGAGAGGCCACAACAGTAAAAGGCCCGCGTACCGAAAAACAAAAAACAGATGAATGGATAAAACAATTGTGATATATATTTATATATATTCCATTATATATATATATATATATATGTATATATATATAATGGAATATTATTCAACCATAAAAAAGAAGGAAATCTTCCTATTTGTGATAATACGGATGGATCTTGAAGGCATTATGCTAAATGAAATACAGACACTGTATGACAGAGAAAGATACTGTATGTTCTCACTCATATGTGGAATCTAAAAAGGTCAAACTCATCAATACAGAGAACAGATTGGTGATTGCCAGAGAGAGGCCGGGGTGGGGTGGTAGAGTGGGTGAAGGTGGTTAAAGATACAAACTTCCATTTATAACTTAAATAAGCCCTGGGGATCTAATGTACAGCATGGTGACTATAGTTAGCAATACTGTGCTTTATAATTTAAAGTTGCTATGTGTGGTGATGGCTGTGACCTAGACTTATTGTGGTGATTTTTTCACAATATATACAGATATCAAAGCATTATGCTGTACACCTAAACCTAATACAACGTTATATGTCAATATATTTCAATTGGGAAAAAAATGCATTTCCCAAGAAGCAGTGGGTGGCATAGATTCTAGGACCAGGTTCTCGAGGCTTCTGACCCCAGATCCAAAGTTTATTAGGGCTGTGTTTCCAACTGAATTGCTTAACCTCTCTGTCCCCCGAATTCTACTTCTGAAGAGGAAGCTAAAAGTAATACATCAGAGGGTAAAGCTCTTAGAGTCTGGCACCCAGTGAAGACTACATATGAGGTGGTTGGTGTTACCACTGTGAATGGATTTGAGAGAGAGGAAAGGTCAAGGTTGACTTGGCAGCCATGAAAAAAGTTTTCTTCACTGAGCTTTGAGGAGCCTCTGAATTCCAGAATGTGTCAGAAGCAGACCTTTAGCAGAATTCAGGAGCCTCTGAATTCCAGAATGTGTCAAAAGCCCTAAAATGTACATAGCTTTGATTCGGCAGTTCCCCCACTGGGAATCTATCCCATGGAAACAATCAAGGCCCTGTGCAAAATAGGATTACAGAGATATCCGTCAAAGCACTGGTCTAATGGTGAAGTATTGAAAATTACCTAATTATCCAATAGTAGGACACTGATTAAATAAACTATGCTCCATTCATACAAAGAGATATTCTTCAACCTTTAAAATGATGTGATAAGACACGTATTAATATGGGCATATGTTTATGATATATGTCATTAAGTGAAAAGAACCAGCAATAAAATAATATAAACACACACACACTGGAGAAAATTCAGGGTTTTTTTTTTTAATATTTTATCTTTTGGCCTCGCCACATGGCTTGTGGAATCATACTCCCTCGACCAGGGATCTAACCCGGGCTCCGGCTGTGAAAGCGCCAAGTCCTAACCACTGGACCACCAGGGAATTCCCGGAAATTCAGTTTTTAAATCTATCTTTTATGCCATTACACTGAGATATGCCAACAAATGTATAGAAACTTCCAGCATTTTTTGCTTAAATTTTCAGTTACTCCAGTAATAACAAATACATGTTCTTTTTTAAAAAAGAAAAGAAAACATTATGGCAAAGTCCCCTCTAATACCCCTGCTCTCTCAATTCCCAGCTCACTCCTCCAATATCTTTTCAGAATATTCTCTGTGTATTTTTACTACACATAGATGTATTCATAGTAAATATATATATAGTACTATTTTGCGCTTACTGTTTTTGTTTCTATGCAATTTTATCACATGTGTGGCTTCGTGTAACCACCACTACAATCAAGATACAGAACTGTGCCATCACCTCAGAGCTTTCTGGTGCCACCCTTTATAGCCCTATAGCCACACACACCCTCCCTCTCACTAATCCTTAACCCCTGACATCTCTTAATCTGTTCTGCATATCTGTATTTTGTTATTTCAAGAATGTTATATAGGGCTTCCCTGGTGGCACAGTGGTTGAGAGTCTGCCTGCCGATGCAGGGGACACGGGTTCGTGCCCCGGTCTGGGAAGATCCCACATGCCACGGAGCGGCTGGGCGCGTGAGCCACGGCCGCTGAGCCTGCGCGTCTGGAGCCTGTGCTCCGCAACGGGAGAGGCCGCAACAGTGAGAGGCCCACGTACCGCAAAAAAAAAAAAAAAAAAAAGAATGTTATATGAATGGAAGCATACAGAATATAACCTTTTGAGATTGTTTTTTCTTTTCACCTAGCATAATTCTCTAGAGATCTACTCAAGTTGTGTGTAGCATTAGTTTTCTTTTAACAACTGCATAGCTTTCCATGATATAAATGTACCACAGGGACTTCTCTGGTGGCACAGTGGTTAAGAATCCGCCTGCCAATGCAGGGGACACGGGTTCGAGCCCTGGTCCGGGAAGATGCCACATGCCTCAGAGCAACTAAGCCTGTGTGCCACAACTACTGAGCCTGTGCTCTAGAGCCCGTTCTCCGCAACAAGAGAAGCCACCGCAATGAGAAAGAGTAGCCCCCGCTCGCCGCAGCTAGAGTCGTATGGTTCGTGCATGATTAGTTTTGCAAGAAACTGCCATACTCCTTTCACTAGTGGCTACACCATTTTTATATTCCCATGGGCAATATATGAGTGATCCAGTGTGTCTGCATCCTTGCCAGCATTTGGTGTTATCACCAATTTCTATTTTAGCTATTCTGATTGTTGTAGCTTTAATTTGCAATTCCCTATTGGCTAAGATTTTGAACGTCTTTTCACGTGCATAATTTTCCATCTGCATATCCTCTTTGGTAAAATGTCTGTTCGTGTCTCTTGCCCATTTTCTAATTGGATTGTTTTTTACTGTTCGGATTTGACAATTCTTTACATATTCTAGTGCAAGTCCTTTGTCAGATATGTGGTTTGCGTATTTTTTTCCACCCAGTCACTTTCTAATTTTAATTTTTTTTTTTTTTTTTTTTTTTTTTTTTTTTTGCGGTACGCGGGCCTCTCACTGTTGTGGCCTCTCCCGTTGCGGAGCACAGGCTCCGGATGCGCAGGCTCAGCGGCCATGGCTCACGGGCCCAGCCGCTCCGCGGCATGTGGGATCTTCCCAGACCGGGGCACGAACCCGTGTCCCCTGCATCGGCAGGCGGACTCTCAACCGCTGCGCCACCAGGGAAGGCCCCCACCCAGTCACTTTTTAAGAGTCAATTTTTGTTTTTACCAAAGTGATACATGCACATATTTAAGTAAGCAAATAGCTCTCTGAGGCTTGTTGTGAAAAACAGTGGGAATGGACTCCTTCTCAATTTCCCTCTCCCCAAAAGCAACCACTTTCAGAACTTTTAGCTGGCTCTTTTAATTTTTACTGCCATCTCACTAAATAAACTTTATTATTTGCTGATTTGGGTTTTTTTTAAGCATTATCTATTGCCTTTCCACTATGAAAAATGAAGATTTAGTTCTTTTTTCAAACTTTCGTCTATCCCCATCCAACATATGCACCCCAATCCCTCCAAAACAAATCTACGATCTCATTCCACAATTCTAAATCCAAAAAATGTTTCATAATTGACCCAAACTGAACTCATTTGGCAGCAAAACCTGGTGAGAAACTACTTCTAATCTTTATTCATATTGTTTAATGTAAATGTCCCTATGCTGCACTGCAGGAATATGTTTGATTAGGAAGTGTTAGCTGAGACCCTCCTGGGGTTGTTCTGTAATAAATGATCTATGAGCTGTATTACCAAAAAAAAAAAAAAATTTAATATCCACTATATTTTGTAAACAAATTTGAATTCTGAAACATTTGGCCCAAGGGTTTCAGATATGGGGTTGTGGACCTGAATAATTATAATTTGGTTAGATAAATATTCAGTGTTTACATCTTTATGACTACGTAAATAAATTCTATTCACAAGTAAGCCATATTCTGAGCGATGATAACTATTAATGTCAAAACATGTGGAACTACTTTTGTCGATGAGCACATTTTAAATTGGGTTAAAGAGGGATGACATAAGCTCATTTAATAGGAATTTTATTTGGTGATTTTCCTGTATGTTATTTAGCAGAAATCGAAATTGAGCATCACTTTCCTTGTAGTGTTTGCGCAAATGGCACCTTCTCAGTGACACCCTCTCATACACTCTATTGAAAATCACATCCCCGCCCCCCCATCATTTTTATCTCCTTTGTGCTTTGTCTCTACTCTTTTATATCTAAAATACTGTATGTTTTTTGCTTATTTGCTTACGGTCTGTCTCCTTCCCATCAAAATGTCAGCTTCACCAGAGGGCAGGAATATTTCTCTGTTTTGCTCATTACAAGGCCTCTGTCACCTAGAACAGTACCCAGGCCACAGTAGGTGCTCAAGAGTGATTTGTTTAATAAATGAATTTTGCCATTTAAAATGAAGGTAGTCATCAAGAATGGGGAAAAAATATTTTTATTCTGGGAAGACAAGTGCCACAAAAAGGAATTTTGTTGACTTAATTACAATTTTTAAATTATAACTATTTTTCTAACAGTTTTGACTGAATAATGTCACTGGACTTAAAAGATAAAAACTTTAGTTTCATTGCAAATACTATCTAGTATTTTCTTTTAAGTCAAAGACAAATTCATTATAGTCCTGAATCCATTCATATAATCCTTTTTAGGATTACATTTTGTGACACAGATAGCTAATCAGAACCGGTAGCAGGTACAGAAAAAAATTACATTTTGTGCATTTCATTGTGCATATATTCATCTACATTAAAAACACAGAAAACGAAGAGAAATTAATATTATGTTAATGGCAGATATTGAAAGGCAGGGGAGAAAACACAGGAAAATTGGCAGTAGATTCTACTATTATGGGTATATAAAAATTCTAATTTAATTCTCTAGCACATTGTAAATATTACTTAATCTCTATTTGATTACATTCTAGCATTTAACGCTAGACATGTGGATACTTAAGGAAAGGCAAAATAAGAAATATACTAGGGGCTTCCCTGGTGGCGCAGTGATTGAGAGTCTGCCTGCCGATGCAGGGGACATGGGTTCGTGCCCCGGTCCGGGAAGATCCCACATGCTGCGGAGTGGCTGGGCCCGTGAGCCATGGCCGCTGAGCCTGCGCGTCCGGAGCTTGTGCTCTGCAATGGGAGAGGCCACAACAGTGAGAGGCCCGCGCACCGCAAAAAAATATATATATATACTAAACATACAATCTCTTGGGTATTGTTATCTGTAACTGCTAAAATGAGAATAAAAGAGAATGCTGGGGTGAATCTTGATTGAGAACCAAGCTCAGGACTATGGTCACTAGCCTCAAACCTGACCCCAAAGGAAAAATTATGGTGGGACAATGGAAAGTACCTCCAAGACCTCTGGTCACCAAGAAAGTAGCCCATGTAGCGGGAGGGCAAAACCAAGAAACTATTGAAATTTGAAGGTACGGTGTGAAGGAGTTTTCTCATTTTGTGGTTAGTTATCATCGGCTCCCCGCAGAAGCTTTGCTAAAACGGATTGTGAGAGTGACAAATTGAGGGGCAGTATCTTTGGTTTTGAATACTGCAGAGTGAACAAGCACATTTGGGTGGATACAGGACCCACAGCTCAGTATGGGACAGTCATAGATGGCTATACATGATGCAGACCCACAGCAGGTTATTCCCAAGGGAACAGCCAGCCTAGTGGACTAAATAAAACTGCTGTCAAGTGTGTTTACCCCGAAAAGGAGGACTTTCCAGCTTCCCAAATCAATGCCAAGTAGAATACCCCAGGTAAAGCAGCTGAAATGCTTTACATACAAACTGTGTGGAACTGGCTTTGTGATGATGGGACTATTCATCCGCCCACATCATGGTAAATGCTGTGATTAAGGGGGCCCCTTTTCCATGGGCACTGCATGTCATCTTACTGCTGCAAAACTGAACAACAGTCTGAGAAGCCTTATCAGGTTTGCTTCCTCAGCTTGCTCACGTGCGTCTTACACATACCAAAAACATTAAAGAAAGTGGGAAATCGGGCTTCCCTGGTGGCGCAGTGGTTGAGACTCTGCCTGCCGATGCAGGGGACACGGGTTCGTGCCCCGGTCCGGGAAGATCCCACATGCCGCGGAGCGGCTGGGCCCGTGAGCCATGGCCGCTGAGCCTGCGCGTCCGGAGCCTGTGCTCCGCAACGGGAGAGGCCACAGCAGTGAGAGGCCCGCGTACTGCAAAAAAAAAAAAAAAAAAAGAAAGTGGGAAAGACAGATGGGAGAATCTAGGGACTCACTCCAGTGGCGTGGAAATACTCCATTGGGGTGGAAATCTTTTCATGGTTATTAAGAAATGGGAAGAATAAAATGGACATAGATGGAATCGAAACAAAAGTCTTAATACAGCACTACTGAAATTTGGGAGGACCTCCTGCTAGACCTTCAACATTAAAGGTCCTCCCAAAGCCTGCTTTATTTTTCGCAATTTGGAGGAATTTTTAAAACTGCAAGGCAAAGATTACAATGAGAAACTCATCCTGAAAATACCTGAAGTAATAGGGAGATTAATCCAGATAAAGATTGATAAAAGGGCCTCAGTCCCTTGGCTCAACCCTTCACTGGGGACCAAAAGCCTTATGCACGTGAGTAAAATGGTTAGAAGGTGGGGAGGTTTCGGGGACACTTGACCTGGGAGCCCTGTGCACTATAGTACCAAAATCTGTTGGTAAAGTTCTAATGGGAGGCAAAGTATATTGAGAGGATACTGAAATGCAGTACCTTAATCCCATCAGGTGAACGAGTTTAGATGAAGTGGTTATGACTTTTTTACCTGAATGTATTATGGGGATGGATATTGCATCTGACTGGGGAATATTTCCCCTACGTAGTATTGTAAAACAGAAGGCATGTAAACCCTTCCTTCAAGTCACGTGCTAAATGGGAATGAATAAGATTGCCCGAGCCCACACTTCATAGAAGCCGGATTGCTTGTCTGGACAAATCCTCTGTACAATAGCTGTGTGTGGAGTGTAACTGTGGTTTATGGCAAAAGCCTGTAAGCACCTCCCAGCAATGACTACTGGAATTGTGGACTAGAAAATTTCCATCTGAGGGGCAATTAGTAGCTTGCCACCAGACATTAACCGGAAATGCCCATGTGACTGAAAGGCATAAAATAATCTTGCAACCTGAAACACCCATGATGTCTGGTGATGTCAGGGAAATGCTCTAATGAAGAAGGCAGTGCTCAGAAGAGTTCTATAATAAAATAGACATGGTTTGTACAGGAACATGCTACGGGGGAACGAAGTGTCTCCACAAGTGGGTAGACTCTCTTCCCCAGGACTGACTTTGGAACCATGTGAGGAGCTGCCAGATTCTATGGTCACTTGGACAGCGCCCTATAAACAGCTCTCAACTGACCAACAAACAGCTGCTTGGTTTATGGATGGCAGTTTCAACATGAACAGACAACATTCTGTTTGGAAGGCCATCACTCTGATGGAAAAAGATAAAAACAAATCAGCTTGGTGAACTGCACTGCATGCTGTTTACCCTTATGTTTGGGTCTTCACCAACTCATGGGCAGTGGCCAATGACCTGGCCATGTGGTCAGGCAGAAGGACAATGGAAGATTGGCCTATTGGGAGGCCAATGGAAACAGGGCATGGCTCTATGGAAATCATTATAGGAATCTGAGGGGTGCATTAACGTAGGCCACGTCAACGCCATCAGAAGGCGATTAGAATCGACAAGCAGATACCCTAGTGTGCTCACTTGATGTAGCCACCTGGGTCTGTGAAACGGGTGGACACTGGGGGTGGGGGGTGGGCTGCAGCAATGCAGAGATGGGCTCAATCTAGACGTATTCCTCTGGTATCCTCCGAGTCACAAAATGCCAACAAGAACTGTCCTGTCTGCCAACAAGAGACACAGAGACTACAGCTGGCTCTGGGGCAGATTCCCGAGGGGGAGTCCTTGCCCAGAGCTGGCAAGTCAGGCTGATGCCGGTAGCCCTGGGGGACGGCAAGTGGATCCTGACAAGAATAACTCTGACGCTGGACTGGGCTTTGCTTACCCAGGGGTAGATGCAAAAGAACTGGAACAGAAGATATTGCACTGATTTGGACCACTGCGTCACATTTCTTCAGACCAAGGAACGCTATTTACAGACCATTGTGTCCAACAACAGGCAGAGAGATATCTTCCTCGGAGTAACAGTTTGGTAAAGAATTAGAATGAGCAATCAAAACATTGATTGTCTAAAAGGCGGGAGATAGGGAATTCCCTGGCGGTCCAGTGGTTGAGACTTGGCGCTTTCACTGCCAGGGGCCTGGGTTCGATCCCTAGTCAGGGAACTAAGATCCCACAAGATGAGCAGTGCAGCCAATAAAGAAAAAAACCCAAAGAAACAGCAAAAAAACCCCAGACATTTATAAAAAAAAAAATGGGAGGAGAGAGAGGCATGAAAGCCTGGTTTATGTGTCCTCACGAATCTGTGCTCACAGTCAACGTGAGCGGGGCTGAGGGACTGTCCTCACTGGGCAAATTCCTCTGCTTTTCTGAATGTGGGGATGAGGGGGTGGGTGAAGGTGCTGGTGTGACAACTCTACTGTTTTCTCTCTTTCCCATATCACCTTACCTTTCTTCTGCCTACTTGAGGCAGTGGTCCCTGGACCAAGGATGCAACTATGTTGCTGGAAGCAGGGATGATTCCTGAGCAACGAGATCCTTTTTTTCCTAAGGGCCTGACGGTATGGGTTGCACTTTCGTTCCATCGGGCAATACTGGGGCTAACATGAATACAGTTATCCAAGTGCCTATTGGAAGAAACAGCCCACTAACCCTGTACCTATGTAACCCTATCTTACGTGGATGGGAGTGGACAGAGCGGGAGGTACTTGGCTAGACTCTTACTGCTGCCTGTGATCTAGACCAGCACAGTGGCTGAACCTAATGTTCCTTCCAAGGTGAAAAGGTTTGGATACAAACAGAAGAAACAGTAAGTAGCCAAGGGTAAATGAATAATGACTGAGTTATACAATGAGAAAATTCCAATGGTAATGCTTGGAAGGAAGCTCAGAGCAAGAAATGATATTGTCTCAAGTCTAATTATACCAAATGCCTGACAGTGTGAAGTCATATATTGCTGAGACCACTCCTGCTTTTGAACCTGACAAGACGGAGTGGAAACCCTGAGATATCCCATCGTATGACATGACGATGGATTGGGCTGATTATCTGAGACCGGATGAGACTCCAGTAAATGTGTCAGTATCTTCGATTCTTATTTTTCAGGTTACATCTACCATAATGTGATGTGTTATAACACTGGCATTATTGAAAAGATAATGCCAATATTGATCATCAAATGTATTAGGGGGGCTTCCCTGGTGGCGCAGTGGTTGAGAGTCCGCCTGCCGATGCAGGGGACACGGGTTCGTGCCCTGGTCCAGGAGGATCCCACATGCTGTGGAGCGGCTGGGCCTGTGAGCCGTGGCCGCTGAGCCTGCACGTCCGCGTCCGGAGCCTGTGCTCCGCAACGGGAGAGGCCACAGCAGCGAGAGGCCCGCGTACCGCAAAAAAAAAAAAAAAAAAAAAAAAAAAAATGTATTGGGAAATTGAGTTTAATAGCTTCCTATCCTTACTCCCCATCGACTCCTCCAAGTGTTGCTGTATCTGTTATGCTCAGTCAGGTATGTTCCTTTTGCTATAAAAGATCCCATGATCAAAGACCAGGGAGTAGCCTATGATATATAAAGGATGTATCTGGTCTTGGGGAGGGGGGCTGGTAAAGAGCTTCCTAAACCCTTGGAATTTCCAGAGTGAGAGGAGTATCTTTGTTATGCTAATGAGTGGGGGTGGCTAGAGAACTTCAGGATGAGGGCTGGTCACCACATGATTAGAGGGCTAAAACTTTCAGCCACCTGACCTCCAGGGAGAGGAAGGGAGCTGGCCATTCAGTTCAATCTCATAGCCAGTGATTTAATCAACTATGCCTACATAATAAAACTCTTGATACAAAATTCAGGGCAGCCAAGTCCTGGGGGAGCCTCCTAGTTGGTGAACATATTGATGTGCTGGGAGGATGACGTGCCGGGGTTCCACGAGGAGGAGACGGCATGGAAGCTCTGTCTCCCACTTCCCCCCAGATCTCTCCTTCCTCCTAGACCCTGCTCTATGCATCTCTTCCATTTGGCTGTTCCTAAGTTGTATCTTTTACAATAAAATTGCAATAGAAAATGTTTCAGTGAGCTTGGTGAATCATTCTAGTGAATTATCAAACCTAAAGGGAGGTGGTAAGAACCCACAAATTTGGAGCCAAGTCGGAGAGATGTGGGTATCCTGGGGTCCCCACTAGCGACTGGCAACTGAAATAAGGGCAGTCTAGCTGAGGATTTTTCCCTTTAACTTGTGCGACCTACACTAACTCTGGGTAGTGTCAGAATTGAATTGAATGGTAGGGCACCTAGCTGGTTATCAGAGAATTGGTAGAATGCAGACACATTTCATTATATTTTTTCTTTTTAAATTGTAGTAAAATAAACATAATATAAAGTTTACTCTTTTGACCATCTTTTTTTAAACTTTCTATTGTCATATAACATAATATAGAAAACATATATAAATGTATAAGTACAACTTATAAGTAAACCCCTCAATCATATTTCACAAACTGACACACCTTTGTACCCGGCATCTGGATGAAGAACAGAACATTCCAACATTCCAGAAAGAAAAAGGAATATGTTGAAAAGATAGGAACATTTTCATTAAAAAAAAACTAGATATATTAATTAAAATGGGGGTGAGAGAGGTAATCACTTTCCCATGCATATGCCTATGCCCACTCTATAATACACCATTTCCAAAAATGGCTTCATGGAAGAATTTCTAAGGATTATTTGTGTCAATGTTAAAAAGCTTTGTGGTAATAATAGTTTGGGGACATACTGAATTAAGGCTAGTCAAACAGATTGATAATTTAAGGAGATTTTCACAAATTCAGACTCTAGGGCCTAGTGCCTAAACATTCTCGAGTCAGAAAAGGAATGAGGAAAATATTTCTTGCCCATTCTAGATATATTTCTAAAATTATGGTAAACATATATAACAAAATTTACCATTTTAACCATTTTCAAGTGTACAATTCAGTGGCATTAAGTACATTTCCAATGTTGGGCAACCATCACCACTATCCATTTCCACAACTCATTCATGCCAGACAGGAATCCTGAACTTATTAAACAATAGCTCTCCAATTTTCCCCCCACAGTCCCTGGCAACTACTATTCATTCACCTTTCTGACTCAGTGAACTCGCCTATTTTTGGTATCTCATGTCAGTGGGATCATACAATGTGTGACCTTTTGTGTCTGGCTTATTTCACTTAGCATAGTATTTTCAAGGTTCATCCATGTTGTAGCACGTATCAGAATTTCATTCTTTTTAAAGGCTGGATAATATTCCACTGTGTGTAAATACCACATATTGTTTATCCATTCATCTGTTGATGGCCGTCCTTTTTTGCCCACCATTTTGCTATTGTGAGTACTGCTGCTATGAACATTGGTATACAAGTATTTGTATTATTTTATACTTTCATAAGTCAAGCTTCATTTTTTGTTGTTGTATAAATAAACTTTTGGAGCACTTTACAATTGAGATCAAATAGAAATTAATGATGACATACATTTGAAAGAGTCCAATGTTTTATTATCAGCATTAATATTGTTCATACTGAAGATTCAGGGATAAAATAATGGACAGAAAACTGGAATGTAAGCAATACTACATAGATGTATCATAAATATATAGGATGTTTTGCTAATTATTGGACTAAAAATATAAAAGATGAAATTACATCAATTATTTTGTGCTTAGTCTTTCTGAATATTCTTTTGGTATTAAATACACAGCGAGTGCTTATACTTAGAGATTCTGCCTTTTTTTAAGCAAGGAGAACAAGCTTATCCTTGGTTAATCAGAATCAGTTTCAAAAGGTAAAACTTCTTAAAGGTAAGCATGGCATTTAGTGCATAAGACCAATGTTCTTGCTGGGCTGGCTGCTTGAGGATCGCTCTCGTTCTTTAGTAATTTCCATCTCAATTTTGGCTTTGATTTTTTCCCAATCTATTTCAAGCTGCAGTAGAAGAAAAGAAGAAACATGCATATATAGTATAAGACATTTTTGTTTAATGCAAAGTAACTAAGAGTAAACAAAAACAGAACGCATGACTTCCAAAACATTTGAGAAAAAAGAGGGCAGGAAAGAAAAGTTAAGAAGAGATAATGCTCCCCCCAAAATGAAATAGCGTTAAGAATAAGACCTAATAGAACAATTATCACAATAAAAAGCAAAGACTCTCACTGTGATAGCAAAGACCAAAATCTGGTTGTAGCTATTTATAAAAGGCACATCTAAACTGTCCCATGGAGCCTTGGGATTCTGCTCCGGTGCCTCAGCTTCGAGGAGGTAGGAGCGAGTGAAGATGGACTGCTCTCCTCCAAGCAAGGGGGAGAATGAACTGGGCTCCATTTTTGAAACAGTAGGCCATGTTTCAAATGGGTCAACTCTTCACTGCTTTTATACTGACGTTTCCATTAGGAGCCTACCTATGGAGAAAGATAGGGGAGCATCTGCTTTCCCAGAGCATACTCTGCAAAAGGGGCTCCTTCACAACTCTTAAAATAATATGAAGACTTGGTGGTAAGAAAATGACGAGGGCTTCCCTGGTGGCGCAGTGGTTAAGAATCCGCCTGCCAATACAGGGGACACGGGTTCAAACCCTGGTCCAGGAAGATCCCACATACCGCGGAGCAACTAAGCCCGTGTGCCACAACTACCAAGCCTGTGCTCTAGAGCCTGCGAGCCACAACTACTGAGTTTGCACGCCACAACTACTGAAGCCCCTGCGTCTAGAGCCCGTGCTCTGCAGCAAGAGAAGCCACCGCAGTGAGAAGCCCGCACACTGCAACAAAGAGTAGCCCCCGCTCGCTGCAACTAGAGAAAGCCCGCGCACAGCAATGAAGACCCAATGTAGCCAAAAATAAATAAATAAAATAAATAAATTTATGAAGAAAATGATGACAAGATATTAGAGGAAGTAGTGGGAAAGCAAGGCTGAAAGACACATAAAAAGAATAACTGAAAAGTGATAATATTTTTATCTGTTTTCAGCCAGCCACCAGACCCCGCCAAAATCCAGCCCTGCCCCTCCACTAAATCAACAGACATAGTGTTAGGAATGGACTCTGCTCTGAATTCAATAAACAATTTCTTTAGGAAAAAGCCTTCTACTATTTTTAAAAGTTTGGATATCACTAATTAAGGAATGTGTGTCCTCTCAGGCAAGACATGGGGAAAACTGGGTCCTACCTAAAACTAACTCTGATTTACTTTGAAATAAACCCAAACTCCTGAGACTGAGCCCATAGTGAATAGGTTTTCACCTCCATGTAGGGGAGCTGAGTGGAATAAGCAGTATTAAAGCAGACTGCGTTACTACTTGCTGCCTGAACAGATTTACCTTAAGTAACTGAGACTAATTTAACCTTAACAGGACTTCACGCCTCTTTTATTTTGTGTTGGAAGTAGGTAGAATTAAGTATTTGGTTCTTTTTGATTCCAATATCCTTTCTCTAAATTCCTGTGAAGTAATTTATGGATATATTTTATTTATTTATTTATTTTTTATTTTATTTTATTTTTTTTTTGCGGTACGCGGGCCTCTCACTGCTGTGGCCTCTCCCGTTGCGGAGCACAGGCTCCGGACGCGCAGGCTCAGAGGCCATGGCTCACGGGCCCAGCCGCCCTGCGGCATGTGGGATCCTCCCGAACCGGGGCACGAACCCACGTCCCCTGCATCGGCAGGCGGACTCTCAACCACTGCGCCACCAGGGAAGCCCTATGGATATATTTTAGATAATCATTCCATATACTTGTCTATAATACATAAAATTGATGAATTAAAAGAATCCCTTTACTCATAAAAGATGAAAGTCTGTGCTCAGATGCAAGTGACAGCTTATCAAAAGGCAGAGCAAATGTTAGGTTATTTGAAAGACTCATTTTTCAATCAGGTCAGAGCCTGATGTTTTTAAATGGCAAAACAACTCGTCTAAGAAAACATTTGCAAAGAGAAAGACAAAACTTGATGAATGCCTTGGCCTTCTTCCAGGCTTAAATTGACTTACATATGTTCTTCAAATCAATCACAATAAAACCATATATTGATGATACACTAAACAACTGTTGCTCAGCTGCACCAGAAGTGCATCAAGCAGATTGATGACATCTATATTAGTTACTTGTTATAGTACAAATGAGGGTGTCAGTTGACAGCTATCCTACTGAAAATAAATGTTTCACTTTCACTCTGGCATTTGTCCAGTTTTAGAACAATGTTCTCCTGATAATTTAGTCTCTGGAATAGAGTATTTTTAATAGTGAGTTTTAGATAAGGATGTACTCATGACAGCTGTCAAGTGACTTCTACACTAAAACACATCCTTTTCTAGTCTAGGGAGTGTTAATACTACTTGGCGCTTCTTATTCTAGTCCTGAGTTGGTCAATTCTTCTTATTCACATAATAATAATTTTAAAATCATAGCAAATGGCTCTCCATCCTCTACCCCATCTCTCTTACTCTCAGCCGAAAATCAGCTTCCTACTTTACAGAGAATATAGTGGCCATCAGGCATGAATTCACTTAATTTCCTTCCTTTCATAAAAGTAGGGTATCCATCCTTATCTCGTTCCCTCCTGTCTCAGGGCAACCTCTTCACATAAGTCCCTGATCTCGTCTTCTTTGACTCCTCTAGGACATAGGCCTTCAATTATTACCTACATATTTCAATTTCCTTCTCTTCACTGGCTGCCCCTCATCATCCTTCCCTCTGTATTCTGTCTCCCTACAAGCTACCACCTTCATTCTTCTTTTCATTCCTGACTCTCATCCTCTCCCCAGACCACTGTAGTATGACTGTGTTCCCACTACACCTCAGAAGCTTTTCACTAACGCCACCATTAAGTGTTTTAATCCCTCATCCTATACACCTTCTCTATACGACTCAATTGCTCATTCAACAAATATTTAATGCTCACTCTATGCCCAGGATTGCTCTAGGAGCAAGGATTTAGCAGTGAACAAAAAGATAAAAATCACTGTCTTCATAGAAAGATGAACAAAGACAAGTAATAGTGGTAAAAGTTTTGGAAACAGGGGAGGGAGACAGCGCCGGGGTGGAGTTGGGGGGGATGGGTGTTGTATTTCAAACAGAGTGATCAGAGAAGGCCTCCCTGAGAAGCTGACGTGAAGACCTGATGATGAGTGAGTGACTCTCTGGGTGTATCTGGGGAACAGCATACTAGCAGACAGAGGGAAGAAAAAGGTCCTGATGTAGGAGCATTCCCTGGACCTGGCTGACCACCGCTCTTTGAAATATCTCTCTCAGTACAATATTGTTCTCTTCTGGTTTCTGCTCTCTTTTCTAAATGTCCTCAGTCTTTTGTTTTTCTTTTTCTTTTTCTCCTATATCCTTCCCCTCAGTAACCTCTTCACTGTTAGTATTCACTGGGGTTCCAACCACAGCTTTTTCATACTTTCCCTAGGAGATCTCCTCAACTCTCATAGCTTCAACTATTCCTAAATGGTCATGACCATAAATTTATTTATCTAGCTCTGATTCTTCCTTTATCAACACCCTTTGATGTTCACATTGGTATTTCCAACTGCCCACTAGACATCTCTGCCTAGATAGGGGCCACCCCACAGGGATTTCAAACTCAAAACAATGGCCTATTTTCATGTATTCAAACTCAAAAGGTCCAAAACTCATATATGCTCATGTTCCTCTACCAGTCACCAACACTAGGAATGTTGAAGTTGTTCTCAAATGTCTTGCCTTACCTCACCACCTCTCCTACCACCCCCAACCACAATGTTCTATTAATTTTACTGCTACTTTTTCTTACATTAATCCTACAGTCTCCATCTCCTGCCGAGATTATTACAGTAACCTCCTAACTGGTCTCCTAGTCACCACCCTTACCTCTAATCCATCTTCCACATCAGAAGTTATCTTTCAGGTCATTTCCTTGATACAAACCTCCAAGTCTTTGCACTGCCTCCATTACAAGGTCTATTATCACAGTGTTAAGACTCTTTAATGTCTGGTCCCATCAATATTCCAGCCACCCAGTACCCAGCACCCAGGACCCAGGGCAGTCGCTCTGTACTCCTTCACCATTCTTTCAAGATCCCATGCATTTGCTCTTATTATCATATCCTTTAACTGACTGACAAAATCCTACTCCAGATAATTCCATGGAATAAATAAATAAATTTTAAAAATGAAAACTAACAAATACAAAGTATACAATTTCCAAAGGGGAAAAAAAGGATACTTTGGTGGAAAATTCCAAGTTTCCATTTCCACTTAGGAACTGGGATTGTAAAAGGGAAAAGTGATCACGTCACTTCCATTCAGTATCTTTA
Organism: Delphinus delphis; assembly: GCF_949987515.2. Classification (NCBI taxonomy): domain Eukaryota; kingdom Metazoa; phylum Chordata; class Mammalia; order Artiodactyla; family Delphinidae; genus Delphinus; species Delphinus delphis. The sequence continues at coordinate 104,194,681 of NC_082686.1, read as the reverse complement.
CATTAATCTTTGGGTAAATCCAATATACCGAATTTGCCCTATGAAACCCTCAGGTCAATCTCCCTTTTGCTCGTCACTCTTTCCCACTTCAGAGCCTTCCCTCTGCCTAGAACACGGCTATCGCTACACCCTCCCCCCACACCTCAGTCAGCTTCTACTATCCATTCTTTATAGCTCAGCTTAAATAGCAATTGCTTTGCTTAGAAAAATCTGCTGATCCCCCCCCACTCCAGGTCAGGTCTGTCATTCATAAAGTCTTACAGCACTATGTACACTACCTTTGAGGCAATTATCACAACTGAAATGAACAATTAACTGTATAATTAACTATCACCTCCATTTGAATATAAGTTTCACGAGGGTCAGTGTTTGCCAGGTTTACTACTATATCCCAACCACCAAGGAGAGTACATTGTCTGCAGGAAGTGCTCAGTAAATACTGAATGAATAAAAGGTAACTAATTATCCAGCAAATGAGCTATCACTTAACAATCTCTTGTTATTTTCTCTCCTGATTTTCCCTCTTTTTTTCTTTCTCCTAGCATAATGCTTTAAACATTTCCTGTCTCTTCTACTTCTCTTCCTGCACAGAGTATGTATTCAGTAGATTGAATGTATTCCTCAAGTGGACTTTATTTGCCAGACTCATAAATTATTTTACAAATACTTACTGAACACCCTTGTAGAGCAAGTATAATGACTCTAATGGGGTTCTCAGAAGATAGTACACCGTGTATGGATCTCAGATTTCCATATTTTAAACTAGAAAGGCCCAAGTAACATTTCAGGGCTCATAAATATGAATGTATGTCAAACTTCACTTCTTATAAACTTTTACGCTATGCGTTGTGAGCCCATTTGAGTTCACCAGATAGGGAGAATAAACTTCTTTTCAAGAATGATCTTTTTCTATTCAATTCTTAGTTCTGAAATAAAGAGTTTATATAATCACAATTTTGGCTAAGATAATTTTTAAGTCAAAGATAATTTTCATCTTAAAATACTGCTTTATGATTTCTAGTTAACTTCCAAATTACATCTGTGAAGAAGAAAAGTGGGAAACTAGAACATAGTGCCATAGAGACTCAAAGTAACCTATATAGTTTCAGGATGAAAAGAAACCAAAATACCAAAAAAAGCCGTGTTGTTCTGATTTTCCCACTTTGAACATTTCTACTACTCTTGTGACTGAAGTATCATATGTTAGTTATAGGTGAATACGTATATAATGAAAAAGAAGATATGAATGTTAAGTTTTTAATATCTGAAATATAATTTCCTTGAGGGTAAAAACTATATTTTTTATGTCCTCAAAAGCACCTAATGTGAACACAGTGAAAATAATATTGTTAGTAATGATGATGAAGAGGAAGCAGAGTAGTATTAATCTGCTTAAAAATTATACAATAAAGTAAATTTAAGGTGGGTGCTCATTTTTAACATACTGTCATATTTTCAAAACTGAGACAAAAAAGTTGAGGTGACTACTGAATCTCTGGGCTGCTTAGCACTCAGTGCTGGTGGCTGCTGTCATATTCTGTGAATTGAGAGTATAGCCCTCAGAGCTCCCAGGGAAGCCCTCATAGCCCAAACTCCCGAAGGATTCATTTCAGCAGTAAACAGTTCTGAATCAAACAAAAAACATTTTGTGGAGCTTCTACAAAATACATCCCTTTCCACCAAGAAACCCACAACTTGTGTCTATCCTGGATCCAGATGATAAAGTTGCACTGCGGAACTAAGAATGGCCCCAAAGGCTTCATTACCCTGAAAACTGGTCTGAAGTCCAAAAATGTGATTCATGACACTCAATATTCTAAATACGGCAAATGGATAATGTTGCCTTTAGTAGGTGCCTTCTCTCTACATCTTCTTTCCTCTTCCCAAGCTTCCTCTTATATATTCTGCCCCCTACGATAAATCAGAACATTCCATTTTATTCTATCCCCAATGAGGAGCACTCCCACAGTCTATAAGCTCCATGAAGACAGAAGCCATATCTGTTTCAACACATAGCATAGTGCCTGGCCTGGAGTTAGTACTCATAAACGTTTTTTGAATAAATGAATGACTAAAAGGCTAAAGGAACCAACTAGTTCACAGAGCTAGGAGCAAGGTTGGCCCTGTTTGGGGATTACAAGTCTCTTGAATCTGCATGGCTACAGGTGAGCTCTATTTCTGCCATTTGAGTATAGAAGGATCTGGGCAGGTGGCCACAATCTTTTCTGCTCTAGGCGCTGGGACAAACGCCCTTGTTCTGGCTCTCCTGTGTGCTGATATGTACTGGAATGGCTTTTTTCTAATTGGGTTTAGAAAACCTTATATTCTGGTAGGAACTTGAGAGGCAAAGGGTTAGCATTCTTTTGTTCTAGGCGGTGAACTCTACCCAGGCCAGGCACCTTTTGAAGTGCAACTGAGCTCCCTAGATAGAATCTGCACAGTGGCAAAGTATCCACTTTCTGGCCAGTGCCCTCTGTGCTTATGCATTTCCCCTGGAGCAGAAAGGGCAGCTGGTAGAAGACAAAATTCAGGAGCTAGAAGCCTTCATCCTTGCCATTTATACTGTTTATCTAAAAATATCAGTTAGCACACAACCTTAACACAAATCGAATATTATAAAACCAGACTTGAGTTAATCAAAACATGGCTATAAGAGTCCAGAAAAATATTCAGTAATATAATTACATAGTCAAAATAAGACTAACATTGAAAGGCAAAAAGTAGTTTGTTTTAGAGATTATGGTAAGAATTATTCAAATTTTGTCGCATTAGGATGAATAATACATACTTATAAAGCATATACATTATTATCAAATACTGCATAATACTTACACCTTCTGCATACTGCAGGTATCGTTTATTAGTTTCCTGTTTACCAAATGTCTCCAAAAACTTTTGTCGGTAGGCCAGCACTGTATCAACATGTGTTTTGTATTTAACAGCTAATTCAAGTGCCCTACGATGAGAAAGAAAACAGATTATCCGCACTGCTGTGTTAGCCTCTACGGGCAGTGGAGTTTCGGGGTGAAAGGGTGGGAGAGTCTGTGTTGATCCCTCCACTCCTCCCTCAATACGAAAGGTACGTCATTCCCTACCTTATCCATCTTGCAAATTCCTATTTATACTTCAGGGTCCAGACCAAACATGATCTCTTCTCCCTGACCAGCTCTCCTTGTAGAAATAAATGACCATTATATCTTATCTGTGCTACAGAACATTTTATACATACTATTATTTCAGCTCTGCTTACAGTGTATTGTAACTATTATGAATCTGTTCCTTCCACTAACCTGTACATTTATTGAAGGGAGATCTGGGTTTCATCTCTCTTTGGTGAGTACTACAGAGTGTATGTATCATAAATGTTCATTGAAAAATTCATTGAAATCATAATAAAATTCAAGTGAATGAACTCCCTAATGTAAGTGGTTCGACTATCTTGACCATTTTTTAAGTCAGTAATGAATTTATTCTGTTCAATATTCAACTAAATACTGATACCCTTACTTATCCTTATTATTAGTACAGTAAATTAAAAATATTATGAAAATAAAATTTGAGGATAATAAAAGTCTGACAAAATGCCTTTTGCCATTTGATTCTTAGAAAAAGTTAATAGCCATTTAAATTTTATAAGTTAATTAATATCTATCCATGTAACCAAGTTATTTTAAGGTAATATTTTATTTAAATAGCAGACAAGAACTAAATGAATTGCTAAACTCACTGTTATAACACCAAAGGCATAAAATCTATATATTGATAATTTGGAGGGAGATGAAAAGATTCTTCTTCAGTTCCAGGCCTATTTTTGCATGTAGGTTTTGGACAGCAACTCAGCCCGTGATCCTATGCATAACTCATATTAGCTGAGCCAGGAACAGTCTAGTAGAATATAGCTCTCCTACACTGTTCATTGTTATCCTGTTTTAAGGTATGGGAAACAGTCATCATAATAGTCAAAGTACAATATTTCTCAAGTTCTCTTGCTTTCTAATATAACACATGATTTCTGAATAGGCCAGTGATGGTTTATCAGAGCCAACTATTACAAACTTGTTGTTTTAGACAAAACTGGCTACTGACTAGAATTTTTGCAATGTGTGACTGTTTAGTAGGAAAATTTGTTTGATTCTTAGCATGCTTTGGTTTGATGTAAACTAAATTGTCACTTTAAAAAGTATTTTAGATATTATGTATGTATTAATTGACAAATGATAGACAATTGAGATATTAAAGACAACATGATAAATTATGAATGTAAGTCATGTATAATACAAATGATAATGTCAAAGTTCAGTACAATGATTTCTTACAAAAATATATTGGCATAAACAATATTGCTAAATCCAAGGATATTTGCTACCCATCACAAACTCCTCACAAAGTTCCCTCATTCCTCTGTGACTTTATGTCTTTCAGAGAAAAAGACACACGGAAAAAATGCAGAGGTATTAGGATACAGAGGAACAAAAGTAGAAAACAAGAGAAGGCAAGAAACGATCTATAGAGGCTCAAAAGATGAGAAACAGAAGTAAAGATGCCTTAATTCTTCTAGCCCTCTCTCACATCAGCCCCCTCTTCATCCCTAAGGCTCTGATTCCCGTGTTGTATGCGTGAGTGGAGACTCTGGTGAACAACCTCGCCGGCACCTCAGAAGTTCCAGTTCCCATTCTTTCTTTATGATTGTACATGATGGGGAAAGGAGTTCTCGACTGTGCAAAACTGGAGGTGTTCTAAGTGGGGAATACATAAGCATCTATTCTGGGTTGGGGCTTTTCAAAAATTCCAAAGAGAGACTTTGTTATGGAACATCAACACGTTTAATTATGTAGAAAGGATAGACTATGATGTCTAATCCTGCATTTATTTTTTTTTAAAGATTTTTTCATGTGGACCATTTTTAAAGTCTTTATTGAATTTGTTACAATATCGCTTCTGTTTTATGTTTTGGGTTTTTTGGCTGCGAGGCATGTGGGATCTTAGCTCCCCGAACAGGGATAGAACCCACACCCCCTGCATTGGAAGGCAAAGTCTTAACCACTGGACCATCAGGGAAGTTCCTAATCCTGCATTTAGATGCTAAGACTTATCTGCTATTACAGTCATTATTATTATTATAAAATACATATTAATTATCTGATTGAAAAGCAATAGCTAAAGTTAAACATTCAAATGATATGTGCTATTTTAAATGTTCTCTAAAAGCACACACTGGGTAAAAAATGTTTCTCTACCACATTTAGGAGGGAATTTACTCCAAATTATCTAAGAGTTATGGGAACAGTATGTCTCTAGCTTTAAAATGGTTATTCAGCAACCAAACAAATGTAACATTAGATTATGGGGCTGGAAAAACTCCATGTATCCTCTCTGATTTTGAACAGAAGGAAGTTACATTAAAAGATGTTATAACTTCAAAATATAATTTTTTTGCATAACTTGAATGAAGCAGAATCACTTTATATAACTGGTATAAGTAGAAAAACTATTTTTATTAATACTTACATAAAGGATCAATATGCATACCTGGAGCTTCTAGTTTCTACCTCTCTTAACTTCAGTGTTTGAAAACAGACTACCACCAAATGTCCAAAGTGAATGTCAAAGAGATAACTTGCATATCTACTACTCCTCAAGGGCTGCATCTTATTAGGTTGCAGGCAATTTTCAAGTTCAAATATAAATGACGGAAGCACAAAGCAGCAAGACTATGCTTCTCAAATAGAATAACCCATATTAACAAAGTAAAATCTGTTCCCTTCTAAAGAATTTAAACAAATATAGAAATTCAGGGATCCTAAAAGCAATCTAATATATTTATCATCCAATACTTAAATTCTATCCTTCCAGAATTCTACAGGCCAAGTTGGGAAAATAGCAAGAAAACACAAAAAAGAAATAGGAGAACCTATAGATGAAAAGAAACCTAAGAATGTATCAACCAATCAAAATGTATGAATATTTTATGAATCCTGAATCAAACAAACCATAAAACAAAACATTTATGAGATAATCAGAGAAATAAGCACACTGAATAGAAGTATTGTTAACTTTAAAAGTGTGATCATGATACTGTGGCTGGATTAAAAAAATCTTTAAGATACATACTGAGATATTCATAGATAAAATGATATGACTGGGATTTGCTTTTAAAAATTGTGGGGAGGGATAGAGGAGGAGTAGAGATTATTCACAAACTGATAACTGTTGAAGCTGAGTGATGGGTACATGGAGATTTATTATACTATTCTCTTTACTTTTGTATACATTTGAAATTTTCCATAATAAATAGTTTTTAAATTCCATCTTTTTTGGTCCCTCCTGATCTCTTTCGCTGAATCCTCCTCTTCAACCAGATCATTAAGTGTTGAATTTCAGGGGAAATCTGCCTGCTGCCCTCATTTCTTTTTTTTGTTTTTTCTTTCTTTTTTTTTTTTTTTTTGCGGTACGCGGGCCTCTCACTGTTGTGGCCTCTCCCGTTGCGGAGCACAGGCTCCGGACGCGCAGGCTCAGCGGCCACGGCTCACAGGCCCAGCCGCTCCCGCGGCATGTGGGATCTTCCCGAACTGGGGCACGAACCCGTGTCCCCTGCATCGGCCGGCGGACTCTCAACCACTGCGCCACCAGGGAAGCCCTGCCCTCTTTTCTTTTTCCTTCTTTAAATTCTTGAGCCACACTCATGGCCGCAGCTACTCCAAAGGCTGATAATTCCCTCAGTGTCTTTCCCCCAAAGTCTAGGACCTCCCCTCAACTTCACACCTGTATATCCCACTCCTGCTGGACCTCATGAACTGGATACACAAAGGTAACTAAAACTCAACAAATCCAAATTGTTAGACAGCTTAGTCACCACCCCGCCCTCCCCACTCACCCCAACACAAAAATTTACCATCCAGTACAGCTTCGGTTCTACACAGATACCAAATGTGGGCTTACCCTCCTGATGAAAGACACAGACAAATTAAAGGCCTGCCAGACTTTCCTGGAATATACACAACACTCAAAAATTTTTTAAAAACTCGAAACACTATTTGATAACATAAACCAGTTCTGGAAGTCTTAGTTTATGAGAACAATTATTTACTCACTCCCAGAAGAGGGTAATACATGTGGAGAAAAAATAAGATCATTTTTAAAAGAACACCATCTACATAGATAGGCATGCAAGAAGTCTATTATTAATTAATCAGTCACATAATTTTATCATCGTCCTATGTTTGAATATCTTCGCAGATGGGGATTATTCTACTCTCTAAGCAAGCCATTCTTTGGATTATGTTGGTATAAGCTGAGTCCTATATTGGATCCAAGTATTTATCCCTCTTACTTCTATTTTTTTATGTTAGCTATATCATTTAGAATCAAAATTGTCATCACAGAACTTTGTCAGTTTTGTTCATTGCTATATCCCCCCATGCCTAAAACCTGGCACACTAGAGACATTCAATAAATAATTAAAGAATGAATAGTAGCTACCATTTATTGAAGGCTTACTATGTATCAGGCAGTATGCTAAGAGATTTTCACATGCTATTTTACTTAATCCCGACAACAAACATGTAGTGTTTGTTATTATCACCATTTTAAACACAAGGAAACAGAGGCTTACAGAGCCTCACTAATCTGTCCAAGATCACAGGACTAGTAAGTGCAGAACCAGAAATCAAACCCAGGTCTTATTTCAAAGCCCCCATTCTTAACCACTACATTTGTCTTTGTACCATTCAGCAGCCCTTTTGAACAAGTCATTAAAAATGACCAGATGTGGGACTTCCCTGGTGGCTCGGTGGTTAAGACTCTGCGCTCCCAATGCACGGGGTCCAGGTTCGATCCCTGGTCTGGGAACTAGATCCCACATGCATGTCACAACTAAGAGTTAGCATGCTGCAACTAAGGAGCCCACGTACTGCAACTAAGGAGCCGGAGCAAACAAACAAATTAAAACATAAATAAATACTTTTAAAAAAAAATGACCAGACATTTCACCAAAAGACTGCTGTTGTTGTTTTAAGCAGATCTCCATGTTATATATAAATATGTCTGGTATGGCAGACATTCAATAAATATCTGCTGAATGAATGAATATGCATTAGGAAGAAATATTCCAACCGGTTTCAGAAATATCTGCAGAATTTGGAAATGAAGACAATACATAAGATTTTTAAGAGTTTCTTAGCAGTTATAATTACTTCTGCTGATTATCTGAAGTCATTCTTATCCAGTCTTTGATATTTATGCTAAAAGTGATGGGAAACTATGGGTTTCATTTAAGTGAGTCAGGGGTCACGAGTGACATGATGATTTCCACTGTGAAAAGATCACTATGAAGAATGGATAGGAAAAGGACAAGGTAGGTGCAGAGAGACCAATGATGATGTTTTATTAAGAAAAACTTGGATCAGGGAATTCCCTGGCGGTCCAGTGGTTAAAACTCCACACTTTCACTGCATGGGGTGTGGATTCAAGCCCTGGTCGGGGAACTAAGAAGCTCGCACGGTGTGGCCAAAAAAAGAAAAAAGAAAAGAAAAAAGAAAAACTTGGATCAGCTTAGATAAGGGTGCTGGTAGTAAAGTGGATGAGTGCCAGAGGTATTTGAGAGGGAAAATGGTTGGTAATTGGAGTATGGGGGAAAGAGGGTAAGGAAAATGTCAAAAGTAACTCCTAAATTTCCAGCTTTGGGTAGACTGAAAAGATAAGATAGATTACTCTGGAAGAGAAACAAGTTTATGAGGGAATAAATATAAATTTGAACTCAAACATATGAGACAGCCAATGGAAATGCTGAATAGGCAGGTGGATAACTGGGTTCTGGAAGCAAACATGGGCAGGACAGAGGGCTAGAAGAGAGATGCATATTTGGGAGTCTTAAGTGTGTAAATAGTAATCAGGAGCCTTGAACAACGCTCCTTGACGTTTATTGACTTACCAGGCAGGCATAAAGGTCTACCAGCATTTGACCAACCCATTGGTTTATAGTTTAGATGAAAAACACAAAGCATAAGATAAGGAGATGCCAGGTAGATAGGAGGAACGGAGGAGCACCCAGCATTCGTTCTCTCTCCCCATTATATCTCTTTGTCCCTCTTGTTTTCCCTCTCCCTGAGATCTAATATCTTAAGGCAGAGTCATTTGCTGAAAACTGGAGGAGAGGAAGAGGCGGCACAGATAGCAGGATGTAGGGATAGTAGGGAAGATGTGAAGTTAGCAGCAGAAAATAAGTATAGTCACATGACCTAAGTCTCAAAGGATCAGAGATTTTACAAGAGAAGTAAAGATGGGGGAGGCAAAAAGGACACCAACTGCACTCACACCCAGACCTAAGGAATGTGGAGTCAGAGAGAATAAACTGACTCCATCTGAGAGGACTGGTAGGGAAGGAGTGTCCTCTGGAAAGAGGTAATTTTCACTTAGGTCAAGGAGGTATGAGAAATGTTCAAAGGGCTGTATTATAGGCCATCAATAGAAGCCATCAGAGGCAAATGCTTCACAGACCTGCTCTGATATTTATATACTGTATGTATCTACACCCAATGTTTGTAGAGGAAGTGCAAGGCAAAATGATTAAGAGTACTGCATAAAGATTAAGAGCATGAATATTAAGTACCTACTATGTATGTAGATAATATAAAATGATAAAATGTTTCTGTCCTTCTAGAAGTGTATAATCTGAAAGGTGAAAGGTGACATAAAATTTACACAGATAAATAACAAAAGAGGTAAACATCAATCCTATAAAACAATGTAAGTAGTAGTATCAGCAGTATATATTTTATTGCGGTAATAGCAGAAAATTCAGGTCCTCTTTGATACTGGAAGACTTAGGTTCAAATCCTAGATCAGCCAGCTGCTTATGAGTAACCCTCAACTTCCTCATTTGTATAATGTTGTGATGACCAAATAAGATGATATAAGGAAAGTGTTTCACACAATTCTTGGCACATGATAAGCACTCAATAAATAGAAGCCTCACTATTATTAATGACAATAAAATGGAATTCCTAAGTAGGTTGCAAGCTTTTTAATATAAGGATGACTTTTAAAATATCTGTTATACTATATGGTGTTCAGAGTGCTATATAAATAGTAATGCCTAACATTATCAACATAAACATTTTCTCAAAAGTATCAGTTGAAAATATGCTGTGAACACCATTCTTCCCTATTTCTCATGGAACTCATGGCTTAGTAATGGTATATACAATTTTCTGTTAGTTCTTTAATACAGGCTTTTAAAAAATTATTCATACTGTCTCTTTCCAAAATAGTTTACTTTAATATTTGTGAATTATGAATAAATTGAGGATAAGAACAATGGTCTATTCATATTTGTAGAACCTAAAACATCTTTCATGATCCTTTGTATAGCCAAACAATGACAACAAATTTGTGAAAATAAAGGATAGAAACAGGGTGGCTGAATTGTATGAAGAGTGTAGATAATTAATGTATAAATTAAATAAAGAGACTATAGTATGTCCATAACAAAATTAACTACCTTTTGTTACTTTTTTAGCCATTTTGTTACTTCTATTCAAGGGGAAGATAGAGATAGGACTATAAAAATTCTAATCTGAGGGGATTATAAGTAAGGGGCCAGTAATTGAAAGATTTATGGGTTATTTTTGAGCACAGAGAGAGACGAAGATGATGAAAGACATTTCAAACCTGGAAAAGTCAACATGCCAGCTTTGTAACACAGTAACTTCAGGTGCATATAAGCACTACAACCTTGTTCACTGAGAGAGACATACCTGAGAGAATGAGTAGAGAAACCTAATATGTCATAGAGAAGAGCAGCCTGCCACTCAGCCTCAGAAAGCAACCTGTCCCAAAGCCTAAGGCAGCAGGGAAGGTTACTGACCACTCCTCGTTACAAATCCTTTGGTATCTCTTCCTTAGCTTCACAAATCTTCCTTGGCTCCTCTCTCTGCCTGTCTGACTGCTTTACCCCAATCTTTCCGCGGATTTCTCTTTTTTTTCACCCATCCCATAAAAATAGTTTATGTCTTCTCACTCCTCACATTCCCCAGGCAACTGCATCCATTCTTCTAGCTTCCATTCATTTGCTGATGACTCCTAAATTGACATCTCTAGTTCAAATCTTTCTTGAGCTCCAGGTCCAATAATCAACTATTATCACTTATCTCTTCACAAATATTTCAAATCTAACATCTCTTCCAAATCTGCTAATATTCTTACCACCATCTATCCAGTTACTGAAATCAGAAATTCTGGAGACATCCTAGACTCTCTTTTCTTCTTCACAGACAATTTCTAATCAATCATGATTCAGAGAAGGCAAAAATCTTTAATGGCAAACTACTCACAAATATAAATGTGAATAAATTCTTATATGCTACTAGGAAACAAGTACAGTGGAAGATGTAATTTACTAGGTGGTCGGTAGAAGAATACACTAAGATCAATCAGGTTTTGGAATTGATGAAAAACATTTTTATTACCTTTCCCAGTTGTAGAGATTAATATTGATCTGAATTGCCTGATAAACAAGGCCAGCCTGAAGAAGTACCATTTCAGCTTCCTGTATGTTCCCACTAAACATTAATATGTGGGCCATTTTTGATTCTTTAGATGGAAGATTTTTTATAGAATTGATGTATTGAACCTTATCAATCTAAAAAAAAGGAAAATATTTGAAGTGAATAGTAACAAATTACAGTCAGAAAAACACACAAACACATACACGTAAGTAAACATTATTTACTTCACCAATTGCTGCGTAGGCTATTTCTGCAGTAGTCATATCTCGATTAGCGACTGCCATAGCAGCTAGGCAAGCCCACATGGTTTGCTCCTAAAGTGAAAAATGAGAACAATTATTTCAACTACAGGGCTGAACTGCCTTAAAATAAACAGTGAATTAAAATAGAATAAAGTTATATTTTAATGAAAAATAAAAAAATCACTGAGCATGGCACTGAAAAACCAATAATTTAATAGGTTAATGATGTGGAAATTTCATTGTGGCTACTTTGTTAAAATATATTAATAACACATAGAGAAAGTTTTGAATAAAGTTTTTTGAAAATGTTCATTTCTAATTATCAAAGGTTTATTTATTTATTTATTTTTTTTTTTTTTTTTTTTTTTGCGGTACGTAGGCCTCCCACTGTTGTGGCCTCTCCCGCTGCAGAGCACAGGCTCCGGACACACAGGCTCAGCGGCCATGGCTCACGGGCACAGCCTCTCCGCGGCATGTGGGATCTTCCCGGACCGGGGCACGAACCCGTGTCCCCTGCATCGGCAGGCGGACTCTCAACCACTGCGCCACCAGGGAAGTCCCCAAAGGTTTATTTTGAACTTACAATATACTTTTACCATAATTCAAGGTTATAAGCCCTCCAGTCTTTTTGATGAGATGTCAAAGAATGCAACTACAGGGAACCAGAGAAACAGTGAGTTTCTCAGACAACGCTATTATAGCAGATTGCCACCAACAACCCATTGTAAGGAAAAGCATCTAAAAGTCTTCACAAAAGTGTAGTCTAAGGGAATTAACCAATGTAAAACAAAACAGTTCTGCGGTCAAATATGCTTGTAAAATACTTGATTCAACCAGGTTGGGAAATGTTGATCTAAAGTAGTGAGTGGTTCTTAACCTTAGCTGTACAAATAATCTGAGGAACTTAAAAATATGCCCAGACTCACTGGATCTAATAAATTAGAATCTCTGTGGGGGGTAGAACTTGGGAATCTGACTTTTAAAAAAAAGTTCCATAAGAGGTTTTTATATGTACCAGTAAGAAGAAACTACTCACTTAAAGTATAGCTTCTTCAGAGAATAAATCACACAACACCTATCTCTCTGTATCACCCATGTCTTCACTTATTAAAAAAAAGATGTGATCCCATTTGCAATTTTTCCCGCCCTTAGCTCTTACTATTTCTCATTTTGCACAAAGATATTATATAAACTAATATACAATATATACACAACTATGGATCTGAAATGTAAAGTACCTTAACAAAACGACAAAGTCTTACAGCATCTTCCCATTTTGAACTGCTTACGTATTCGTGGAGAATAGCAGGATATGGTGATATGCTGATGTGAATCAGTGAGCCATCAGCTCTTCTTATAGTTACCTGATTTCCAACAAAACTCACGATATGGGGATTTTTACTAAATTCACTGTTGAAAAAAGGAAAAGTGCAATTTATATTCTAAGCAAAATTTTTCATATATATTAAATTTGGGGAGTTGACCCCTGACATACATATGAAATCTCCAACCTCCAAAATGCACTCCCAAAAAAGTAAACTCCAGGGAGAATGTATGTATATTAAACAAATATTTGAATCTAACTAGCAAAATATACAAACTAGCAAAATATACAAACATTTTAACATGGCAAAAAATTATTACATTTTTGAGAACTATGCCTAAAAGCATTTGAAGTGATTTTTTCTAAGTCTTAAGGTAAATCACACAAATGATTAAAGCACTTAGCTTCAGCTTTTAAAAGTATAAACATTAAAAATTAAGCTGATTCCAGGATTATTTTCTCATAATAACAAGAGGTGAACTTTAAAGAGACTAACTTCTCTTCATTAGTTAAAAAATTTTTTATAGAATACCTCTCTGGTTTTGCTAATGTTGTGAGCTTGAATATTAAAAATGAACTCAAAATAGATTTGAAAATTAAGCTAAGATTTGGAGTTGAGAAGCCTTTGTATACCTAGTTCGTCAAGAGTGAGAGACCTCCTTGCTATTTCTTAGAGAATTTAGGAATATAAATGCATTTGATTTTCTGAAGACTATAAAAAATTTTAAAAGCTTTTCAGTATACATTTTTCTATATTTAATATTAATTTAAGAATTCAATTCTAGAAAGACATACACTCCTGAAAGTCTCAAGGTCAATGATAATCTGGGAAAGAGTAAAGGTTGTCACAAAGTTATATATCACAGAAAAATCTTAAGAGTGCCTATATTAAAATAACTAAACCACACTGAAAAAACGACCTGAGTTACCATTAAACAACAGTAAACCTGAAAATTATATCCATATAAGGAAAAATTATATTCATTTAAGGAATAAATAAATAAAATAGTATCATCTGACCCTTTCAACTTGATTCCATCACTTAAATCTCATTAAACTAGTCTTAGTTGAACAATTTTTTTGTTTGTTTGTTTTGTTTCTTTTTTTTTTTGCCGTACGCGAGCCTCTCACTGTTGTGGCCTCTCTCGTTGCGGAGCACAGGCTCCGGATGCACAGGATCAGCGGCCATAGCTCACGGACCCAGCCACTCCGTGGCATGTGAGATCTTCCTGCACCGGGGCACGAGCCCGTGTCCCCTGCATCGGCAGTCGGACTCTCAACCACTGCGCCACCAGGGAAGCCCTAGCTGAACAGTTTTATTTGGTTGACTAAGTAAAGTGAAAAACATCTTGCAGGACTTAAATTAGAGGCAGAAACACAACACTCTGTTAGTTTTATTTACAACAATAAACAATCCTATGCAGTAAAATGTTACCTTGCATCCCTTTCATATAATGTTTTAGGCAAAATGTCTCTGTCCACATAAACCGTATTGGGGTAATACCACACTGTAAATCGAGTATCTTGAAGTCCACAGAGGATGTTGCATGTATCACTCCACGCCAGAGTATGCACCATTGTTCCTTATTTTAAAAAGAATGTTAATGTACTATTAGTTCCATTATGTAAGTATTAAAAATACACCTTTAAAATCAGCAGATGTACAAGACCCTAACTAATTGCTTGTAGGTATGACTATTTTCTGATCATATAATGGTGAAAACGTACAAAAATTCACATAAAAAGTTATGGAAATAAATTTGAGTATTTTACCCAGAACCATTATATTTTTAATCTGCATGTCTTTCTTTCAATGCCAAGTTAGCTGTAGCAGCTAAAGACTTGCTGTTAAAATGGAATTAAGTAGCATTTCATAAGAACATACTTATGAAGTAACATTTCGTAAGAAATGTTATGAGACCAAAGCATTATTCATAGATTCATTCAAGCAAGTAAGCTATTTAGTATAATATACGACAGAGTAGATCTAAGACAACTGAAAGTCATCAAAAATTTAAATGTATTACAATTATTTTAC
The DNA here is from genome assembly GCF_949987515.2 of Delphinus delphis. Classification (NCBI taxonomy): domain Eukaryota; kingdom Metazoa; phylum Chordata; class Mammalia; order Artiodactyla; family Delphinidae; genus Delphinus; species Delphinus delphis. The sequence continues at coordinate 104,179,573 of NC_082686.1, read as the reverse complement.
CAAGTTTGATAATTTGTTCTTCCTTCCCAAATCGTTTCACTGAAGTGATACAGAGATCTCTATTTTTATCAATGAAAGCAATTTTTCTATCATTGGTAAGTCCCTTTTGATCTAGAGCAATTTCCAAAATTTCATTCTAAAATTAAAAAAAAAAAGAAAATTCTGGGTTAGTTTTAGTGCTTGACATTAGATTGTTTTAATTGTTTAATTATAAGAACATTTGTTTATTTAAAGATCAATTAAATATCACTTACCTACTCATAATGATAAAATGTCCCTGTTAAATAATTTAACTGCTAATATACTAACAATTCAAAAGCTAAAGTATACTTTTTTTTTAATTTACAAGGGAAAGATGCCTGTTAAAGCACTATAAAATAATGTATATTTTGAAATTCTGTAAGCTGAAACACATTTCCATGTGCGTCCATCACTTGGGCACAAGTTAAACAAATTCTGATACATCCATAAAATGTTATACTATATGGTGGGAAGAAAAAGGATTGGGAAAGCACTTTATGTATTGATATGAAAATATCTCCAGAAACAGAGTGTTGTGTGAGAAAAGCAAAGTGCAGATATATATGTTATATTTTTGTAAAAGAAGGAGAAAAGAACATATATCAGTTTTGTCTGTGTATGCATTAAAAATTTCTGGAAGGATATAAGGAGATTAATAGTGATAGTTACTTATTTTGGTAGAAAGGAACTGTATTGACAGGTATAGCAGGCATACTTTTTCACTTTATGCTTGTTTATGCTTTTCTGTTTCTGAACCATTGAATATATTTGTTATTTAACTTTAAAACTAATAATTACAAAAAGAAGAAAATAAAAGGGTAACACTTCACTGGTAGCACTGAACAATAAAGTTAAAAGCATATTTAAACCCTAATACATCATTTATTAGAAGGATAACTCAATAAAATGTGCTCATTTGTTTATTTTAAGGCTAAAAATCAGAAACCAATAAACAGTTCACAATTCAGGGTCTTTTTGTATTTCTATAGATTTTTTTTTTCCAGTTTAACTACAGTCTTAAAATCTAAAGAAAATGTTGGCTAAGAACAGGTCAATGGGGACTTCCTTGGTGGTGGCGCAGTGGTTAAGAATCCGCCTGCCAATGCAGGGGACACAGGTTCGAACCCTGGTCCAGAAAGATCCCACATGCCGCAGAGCAACCAAACCCATGTGACACACCTACTGAGCCTGCGCTCTAGAGCCCACGCTCTAGAGCCCACGAGCCACAACTACTGAAGCCCACGCGCCTAGAGCCCGTGTTCCACAACAAGAGAAGCCACCGCAATGAGAAGCCTGTGCACCAAAATGAAGAATAGCCCCCGCTCACTGCAACTAGAGACAGCCCATGCTCAGCAAGGAAGATCCAATGCAGCCCCAAATAAAAATACATAAATAAATAGATTTATTTTTTTTTAAAAAAGAACAGGTTAATGGGAAAACTACAAGCTGTTTTGAAGTATAAACACATTTTTATTTACTGATTCTATAGGTGCTAAAAGTTTAATCAAGATACAACATTTTATTGAAAAGCAGTGAAGAGCCTGAACAAAAAAACATATGTCAGATTCTTTTATTCAGTTAATTTGCAAATATAGCTTTCTATTACAGAATTTACTCGTGTTTAGTCTTTATGATATTTTAGGCAAAATACTCTATATAGAACACACACTGGTTTTAAATATAAAACTAATTTCCATGTTTTCCTCCTTAAAATGAAAACATTAATTAAAAAAAAATGGCTATTTACATTAAAAAATAGCTAATATCCATTACCTTATGAGAAAGAAGCTTCCCATCTCCCAGTGGTTTTCCAGTTGATGCCTCAAAGAGGAAGATTACTTGAAAAAAAGTAAAGTATTAGTTGATGTATTACATTAGAATTTTTATTAGTAAATTTCTATGGATTTATCATAATCCTAATGAGAAATTATTTAGCTCTTCGGACCACAGCATACCTATAGCACAGAAGAGCAGCAGCCTCAAATTCCTACTTAGTAATGAGGTCATATTTCTTAGTGGAACTGAATACGTCTTCCTAAAACATACATTCCCTAATTAGAATTGTTATTAATGGTATGGCATCACCGCACCACACGATCAACAGTGGCAAGTCCAAATCTGGATGTAGTTTGTAATTTTCATAACTCTGATTTAGACCAACATAACCCAGACAATCATTTTACAAAGGAAAAACATGTTGAGTGCATACTATACAACCATGCAATGTGTTATGTACTCTTCAATTCCCTGTGGTCGGTACACTAACGTGTAATAACTGATTTGTGTGGTCTTTGTCTTGGGTTCCTGACACAGGTCTTCGTCAACCCTTGGAATTTTCTGAGTGATAGGAGTGTCTTTGTTATGCTAACCGAGAGACTCTTGGTGATTCCCTAGATAGCTTCAGGATAGGGGCTGGTCACCTGAAAGACCAAGCACGTGATTATAGAGTTTGGACTTTCAGTGCCCTGAAATGGGAGGGGAGCTGGAAATTGAGTTCAATCATGTAGCCTATTACAACTTGATGTTCAGCCTCAGTACACGATGCAAAGGCTCTTGCATGGATCACCAATGACCCCTATGTTGCCGAATCAAAGAGTCTATTTTCAGTCTTCAAGAATCCACTTCTAGTCTTGACCTCCCAGCAGCACTGGATACTCCTGATCATCCTCTTTCTTGAAACTCTTATGTGGGCTACAAAAAACACTGTTTTCTCTTGATTCTCTCCTATTTTGGACCATCCCTAATTCTCTTTTGCTAGTTCCTCCTCATTTGGTGATCCTTTTTCCTAGGTTTTGTTTTAGGTCACATTTTCATGCTATATACTTTCCTGGATTATTTTCATGACATCAATCATTATCTAAAAAATGATAATTCAAAGTTCTCTGTTTCCAACCCCATGTTAGATGTTCTGAGTAGGCCAAGTTGTAAAAATTACAGTAGATATTGTATTGAAGAAGCCAGGAACAAAAACTGTCTCTGTCCCTTTCTCTGTTTCACCAAAGGCGTTCATAATTCTTTCTGGTTCTAAAATTCTATGAATTATGAAAGGATTAAATAACAATTAAATAATAATGAAATATGTTTCAGATGTGAATTAACTGTAGAAAAATTCAGAATAAGGTATATTCAGTTGGAAACATACATACTTTATTATAGTTTCTATCTAAAATATGTGGTGTTGGGACTTCCCTGCTGGCGCAGTGGATAAGACTCCGAGCTCCCAATGCAGGGGGCCCGGGTTTGATCCCTGGTCAGGAAACTAGATCCCACATACATGCCACAACTAAGAGTTCGCATGCCGCAACTAAGGAGCCGGCGACCCACAACTAAGGAGCCCTGGAGCTGCAACTAAGGAGCCCGCCTGTCACAGCTAAGACCTGGTGCAACCCAAATAAATAAATAAATAGATAAATAAATATTTTTTTAAATAAATAAGTAAATAAAAATAAAATATGTGGTGTTGAATAAGAAAAGTATAGAAAGTTCATAGTGATCACTGGGATTTTCAAATTTAAGTTTACTGAAGACAAAAATCTGACTTCCAAATTATTATTATTAACGATTACACAGCCATCTTGAATCTGTCCACTATCTAGATACTACTGTATTTCATTTCATTCTCTTTCCTCTCATTTAGCCAGAAAGGAAGTCATTTAAAAACAAAACAATTACCAAATGTCCTCTCTCAGAGAAAGCCTAAGGCATAAAGAGACAGAATAGCTCTACTTAGGAGAATTATATTTCCTACCAGTATGAGAGGTGATGCTATCTGAAAGTACTGAAAATTAAAAAGTGGGACAGTTTTCTAGCTCCTGAATTAGGTCTTCCATGGCATGACCTCACAAAATTAATAATCAGGTCAGACTTTTTTTTTGTAACATGTCACAGTAATGAACAATGTTTGTTCAGCAATATTTATTAACAGAGAATAACAATTATTTACTATCTTTCCACTAGGCTTTAGGGATATCTCACTCTCACTCTTACCTCATTGGCTCCTCCTCCTTTTACCCATCTCTAAATATTGATGTGCTCAGTCACTGGTCCTATTCTCTGTCTATACTCACTTCCTAGGTAATTTCATGTAGTATCGTGGCACCATCTACACACCAATGACTCCCACATTTATATCTCGTCCCCAACTCTCTCCTGAGCCCTGGACTTTATCCTGTTGTTTCCTCTCCAACCCTGCTTGGATGTCTAAGAAGCATTTAAACTTACCATGACCAAAACAGAACTCTCTGGGTTTGTGGACCTCCTCTAAACTTCCTCGTTCCCCATCTTTCATCTCGTTCATCCAGGAAAAACCCTAGGGTAATATGCTTGCCTCCACTCTCTCATGCCAACATTTTTACCATGGCCAAGTCTTTACATGATCTGGTTCCTACTTATCTATCTCTCTGTCTTCTCCTACCACTCTCTGCTTTGCTCGTGTTGACCTAAGTCCCATGGCCCTCCAGCAGTTCCTTTTTTTTTTTTTTTTAATTTATTTTATTTATTTATTTATTTTTGGCTGCATTGGGTCTTCGTGGCAGCATGCAGGCCTTTCTCTAGTTGCAGCGAGTGGGGGCTACTCTTCACTGCGGTGTGCAGGCTTCTCATTGCAGTGGCTTTTCTTGTTGTGGAGCACAGGCTCTAGGCACGTAGGCTTCAGTAGTTGTGGCATGCAGGCTCAGTATTTGTGGCGCATGGGCTTAGTTGCTCCACGGCATGTGGGATCTTCCCGGACCAGGGCTCGAAACTGTGTCCCCTGCATTGGCAGGCGGATTCTTAACCACTGCACCACCAGGGAAGCCCCTGGCAGTTCCTTTTATGTGCCAACAATTCCCATTTGCACCTGCTTGTCCTATGGTCATTCCCCTCCCCCACCTCTAGAATTCTCCATTCCCTCACCCTGCATTAATTTTCTTCACAGCATGTATCAGTGGCTGACTATATTTGTTTGATTTGTGATCTTATGCACTATTGTATCCTCAACTTCTAGAAAAGTACTTGGCATACAGTTAGCACTCAATACTATTTGTTGGATACATGTTCTGATACAGCATTGCCTTAAAAAAATGGTTTCGCTCTCCTATGGAATTCCAAAACACCTGACACATTCATATTTATTTATAAACACTAATGTGGCCTAGATTTTTATATGAAAATTTAAAATTATTCATAACTTTCTTCTACTTCATTAGTTTAAAAATATGTAAACATAAAAATATGAATATATAAGCAAAATAAATAGTACAATGAAGCACAATATTTACTATGTTACTAAATAAAGAAAAAAATTTAAAAGGTCAATAAACTTAAAAATTAACATACATTTTTAGGACACACAGTCTTGAATTCAAACTCTATACCAACAGCTACTGAATATATAAGATTTATTCCTTACAACTAAGCTTTGATGCTGTGACAATATCTATTTGTTCCATCAGTTGGGAATAATATGACAACTTTAGTTCTTTAATTGATTCATACTTAGGAAAAATTAGGAAGCTCATAATTCTTTCATATAAAGTTAACATAATAATAGATGAGAAAATGAAAGTTAATTGATGAAAATTTTACAGTGTTAACAAATTTCATGGCAAATTATAAAAATGCACTTACTTTTTTCATCAGCTTTGTCTTTTATTGCTATGGTATCATTACTCAGAGAGACCGTCTGTGCATTTAGAATATCTGTTCTCATTCCAGGAAATTTTGGAGAGGAAAGGAAGCGCCCGTCATAAGAATATAAATAGATACCACCACCATCTACAAGAAGAAAATGTCTAAAAAATAAAGAATAAAAATATATTTTCAAATAGGAGTTTACTATAATTTCATTTTTATATTAGAAAATAGTTTATGCTTTGGAAAAATCTAAATCTTACAATTAAAACAATAGTAAAACATAAATATATAAAGAATGAAATATAAAACAACCTGAAAAGTCAACATTGGTTGTTTGGTTTGTTTTCTAGGTTTCTGTTTTTTCATGCAGGTAGGAGAAGGAAAAATGAAAAGACCCATTAATATTATAATTGTAATTCATTTCCTTCCCTAAAGAAGCATCTCTATACAATGGCAATAAAAAAATCGTGTAATTCACAATTCAGTGATTTTTTTAATGTCAGATGCTATTTGTTTCATGAAACAGTATTAGTACATATTTCACAGTTAAAGATTATGGTAAAGGGGTTCCCTGGTGGTGCAGTGGTTGAGAGTCCGCCTGCCGATGCAGGGGACACGGGTTCGTGCCCCGGTCCGGGAGGATCCCTCATGCCGCGGAGCGGCTAGGCCCGTGAGCCATGGCCGCTAAGCCTGCGTGTCCGGAGCCTGTGCTCCGCAACGGGAGAGGCCACAACAGTGAGAGGCCCGCGTACCACCAAAAAAAAAAAAAAAAAAAAGATTATGGTAAGGATCATTAAAATTAAATTACAGTACTAAATTAGATTAAATACTTGTTAAAGTCCTAAACAGTGAAAATTACTCAAAAATTAACATCAGAGCCAGCATTTATTAAAATAAGATGTTTTGACTTTAAAACGATATGGTAACCATCAGTAAATGTGTTCATATCTAAAAACACATTTTTTGTATCAGGGACTTTGGTTCATTTGCTGTGTTGACCGCTCTATTCAAGGCATAGGGTCCTGTATAGTTTATTTTTTATTAAGTCAAAATGTAAATATTTTATGGCTGCTATTTTTTTTCTTTCAAAATTTATGAACATTGCAAAAAATAATTCAAACAATACAGAGAAAGCAAAAGATCTCCTGCAATCTTCCTACTTCCATAGAGATAACTTATGGCAAAGTATGGACACATCTTAACTTTACTTAACTCATTCCTGATGGACACTTATTTTATTTCAAATTATTCATTGCTTTAAAGAATGTCTAAAGTATATACACATCTCTGTATGTTTACATTACTTACTTCCTTAGTACAATATAACTTCTAAAAATGCAATAATTCGATCAAAGGGCATATACTTTTAAAAATTTAACATATATTGTTAAACTGCCCCTTGAAAGGTTGTACTGATTTACACTCATACTACTGCTATATTGGAGAGCCTGTTTCCTCAATGCTGAACACATTATTACTTTTTTTTTAAAGAAAGTTTCCACTTTATTTTTATTTATTTATTTTTTTTCATGGTATGAGGGCCTCTCACTGTTGTGGCCTCTCCCGCTACGGAACACAGGCTCCGGACGCGCAGGCTCAGCGGCCATGGCTCGCGGGCCCAGCCGCTCTGCGGCATATGGGATCCTCCTGGACCAGGGCACGAACCCGTGTCCCCTGCATTGGCAGGCGAACCCTCAACCACTGCGCCACCAGGGAAGCCCCCACATTATTACTTTTTAAAATCTTATGTTCAAGACTTCAATATCCTTGATTCGGAACTTTTTTTTTTTGGCCACGCCAGGTGGCTTGTGGGATCTTAGTTCCCCAACCAGGGATTGAACAGGGCCCTCGGTGGTGAAAGCACAGAGTCCTAACCACTGGACCTCCAGGGGATTCCCCAGAACTATTTCTTGATTCAAGAATTGCTAATTGTTCTTTTTTGCTATGGAAACAAATAGAAAATAAACATCAGAACAAACAAAGTTAATATATAATGAATACCAAATATGTACACTTGAATTAAATTAATACTTGAGTATTGGTGTGTAGCTTATTTAATTGAAGGGTTTGGCCCTTACACATTAGTGTATGAAAACAGTATTTGCTAATGTTGACAAGTGATACATCATATTAGTATATATTCTTTCTTTGTCTCAGTACTAAAAGCATTTTCTCTTCTAAACAAGATACTAAAGCTTTAACTTCCTTGTGAGTAAACACTGTTTCAAGGGGCAAACATTTCTAAATGTACAAATAAGACCAGCAATGGGCAGTAAGTAAAATATTCTTTAATTACGTAATCATTTATGCCATTAACATATGCCTTTACTAAGTAAGAGCATATTCAACATACATTTATATATAATATATAAAGAAATAAATTGGTTTGGAACTGTTTCAAGTAAAAAGAATTTCAGAAATAAATAAATAAATCACTGGTTCAACTTCATTAAACAGCTAATAGAAAATTTGACACAATTATTTTTTTGATCACTCAAGGTCATCAATATGATGATCATACTCTTCAGTAACTATGTAACTGATAGCTTTGATACTCACGAGAATCTGATGGTGCATCAGAATAATTATGCTATTCAGCTACGCGGTTCTCCGCTTTTAGTTTTCTCATGCTCCCTTGCCAGGCGGTCACTTTTCTTCCTGTCGTTGTGCCAGCCTCTAACAACTCACCAGTATTCCTCTCCTGGTTTGCTATTTATAAAAGACTCTGGGGGGCTTCCCTGGTGGCTCCGCAACGGGAGAGGCCACAACAGTTAGAGGACCGCGTACCGCAAAAAAAAAAGAATGTAAAGAAATTCTGAGACCAAAAAGTTTCAGAACCACTGATCTAAGAGCTTATTCTCTTACTTTTTTTTTCTTTTAAAATAAAGAAACAGATTGATTCCAAGTGACAAATGTACCATTCTGTAAATGGCATGCTTTAAAGAGTGCTCTACTGCAGTTTAAAATATTTTAACCCCAAATTAAATAGTGAAACATGATAAACAAATTACCTTTCTGCTTGCAAAATTAAACTAACAGTTCCTTCTTTGAGATCAAATATAAGTGGTGTATTCCAGTTCTTCGTACTGAAAGACAAATAAAATGGATATTTATTAACACTTGAAATACCAAATACTTTTTAATAAGTAGATGGGTACTCATTTTAAATGAAGTATCTTTAGTTTCACAGTAACTCTGTATACATTTCTATTACAGCACTTGGTGCATTGTTCTGAAATTACTCACTTAACATGTCTGTATCCCTGACTAAAAAGCTGACTCTGTGTCCCTAGCACCTGGCACATAGTAAGTACTCAATAAATGTTTATTCTAGGAGCCACAATATGCAAATTGAGGAATCATAAGTTCAAGTTCTGTCATTTATTAGCTCTGTGATTGGGCATGTCATCTAATGTTTCTCTTTTGAAAAATAGTAGCAGCATAGTATAGTGAAAAGAGGATGGGGTTTTGGCTAGACAAATCAGGATTAGAAATCTGGTTTCACCACCTGTCGGCCATATGATCTTAATAAGCTTGACCTAAAGAACAGTTTTCTTATTTTTAAAATGGAGATAATGATGACTTACCTAAAGCATCTAGCTAACTGCCTACTGCATAGCAGATACTGAACAAACAAACACTATACTAACAATAACATGATGAACAATTTTTCCTACAGGTCTCCCAATGTAAATGTTGAGCTGAATGAAGATTTCTGTGAAACATTCTGTAAACTGTAAAATACTGTATTAATGTAAACTATGACTATGCCTATTGAATAAACAGATGAATGAATGAAAAAATAACTCCTATGATTTTTATGATGTAATACGATTCAAAGATAAGGATGGGTGGAGAGAACATTCACAAACTGAAAAACCCATCCCCAAATAATCAAAGGTGTTTCATAGTTTAAAATGTTTTATTACTCCTATATATTCTGAATTTCTCTCAATTACTTTCTTAGAACCAATTCTTTAAATCAGATTAAATCTCATATTGATCCACGAGATGGGGGGAAGGGGAAGGTTGCAGTAAATTGGGGGAAATTAATCTTGGCTAATGCAGAGCCTGATACCCATTTCAATACGTAAATGCATGCATAAAGCCAAACAGTGAGTAAATCACTACTAATAATTAGTAAGTCTCAGGTTCACAGGTACGATAAAGCTATGCACTTTTGTACTTTAGAAAAAATATCACAGCATGCTCATTTATGCAGTCATCAGAATTAACATTCATTCTTTGTCAAGAGAGCTGATACAAATAGTGAGTATGAGGTTTTTTTAATGTCCCCTTACAAAATATCTGAGATTTATGACAACTGATATATATACATATATATATATGACATGGAAATATAAACTCCCTAAATCAGAACAAGAGAATTTTCTATACAACTATTTGAAAAATCAAATGAAAATTTAACATAGAATGCTCATATATGATTTTCTTTGTCTGGAACTTCTTTTCATATAAACTAGTATATGGCTTGCATGTTTGTTTTTAAAATTATATTTTTATTACTAAAAAAGGGGCAACAGTTATTAGGAACTTGAATTCAAATCCCAGCTCTTCCTTTAGTAAAGAAGTTAAGTAATTTCACCTAGGGTAAGTTACTTAATTACCTCTGCGTCCTTTAGTTTCTTCATTTTGTAAAATGGGAATAATAATAATAATATCCAACACACAGAGTAAATTAGATCATGAACATAAAAGATAGTATAATAGAGTTCAGTAAATAATAGTTGTTATTATCTAAAATACTAGGTATTTTTAATTTAATGAACTATATTTCAGTATGATGGGTCTCAGCATTACTTCATTCCCACTACTGCTCCCTGGTATTTCACCTTAATAAATATTTTGTACCTTCATAAATGTCTTGACAACAAGAGAAGGGAGGTAACGTTAAATCAGAAAAGAAAAAAAGCAATTTAATATTTTGACACATACTACCTGGTATGAGAAAGGTACAGTGACAAAAAAATTAAATAACAGCTTCTAAACTTTTGGTAAATATTTTAAAAAGCAACCTAATACAAGTAACACATAATGATACCAATCCTACAGATTCAAACATTATGTCCTTGCCATTAAAATTAGTAGAATAAATCCCTCGTTTAGGGCAGTTAAGAGCCCTACCTTTCTTCAACCAAACCCTAAACTGAGGAAATCTTCTCTGTTTTCCTCAACCCCATGAAAATTATTCAAAACCCATGTGCACTAAGTGATTGTGAGATTCCTCATATTCTATAGTCCCTTTCCTATACCTCAGTGGTTTAACTTGGTAGCTTTCTTGACTTTACCCAAAGCCTCCCTTCTCTTTCACGTAAGAAAAAAAATTTCATGTAAAATTGAGCTGCTTATTTCTTTATCCCCTTTCTCCTTTGCTTCTCCCATTTCATTACTCCAGGCTTGGCTGTTATTCTAAGTTGCAGATTCTGATTAGTAGCAGATTTCCACATAAGTGAGTGACAATTTGTAATATATACTTGTAGCAACTGATACTGTTAATTAAATTTTAGGATACCTTTGTGTTGTGTATTACTGAGCTTTAGCTTACCAAGACAACAGTATACTTTATGTTTTTCAATTCATTTATTCATCCCAAAATATTTATTTATTTAAGTACTTACTACATGTACTGGGTATACAGTGGTGAATAAGACACATACATACTCTACCCTCAATTTTCTATTCAATGATTAAACTATAACCACATAATGTTATAAATAAAAGCACAAAATGTAAAAAAAAAATCTTTATTCACAACTCTTGAAAGTGTCATAGTGGTTCCTTGAGTTTTCTGGATAGTTGAGAAGTCAACTGGTGGCAAACTAGAGCTAGTTTGTACCGATTGTTATATTTTCAGGAATTTTGCAAGCCAACTGTTAGATAAAGCCATTATTTAAAATTAAAATATATAAACATAATTAAGCAAATTATATTCAAAACAAAGATAATACTCAAACTGATCACTTCCAGTTTATTTTATTACATTTTACTATTATCTATGCACTTGAGATTATTTACACCTATTGTTATCTATATGGTGGCAATTCTATATAATGGTTTGCCACTGTGCATCTCTTCTTAATTCTGTGACATCATATTGGTAGCTTGAAATTGGCCATGGTAGAAGTATTTATATAAGAGAAATGAGCTAACACTGCAAATCAGGTTGTTTGGTTGGTTGGTTTGTTTCCAGAAAGCCAGTTCAATATTTGTCAGCACACACTGAGTTACATAAAAATACCAAGTAAGTTTTTAAAGTTTTAGGTGCAGGTTTCTTGGAGGTATTGAGTCATTTCCTGCTTTTTAATACAAAGTATACTGAACATATTTTCTTTCATCATTTCTGGACAACTCTGGATTATCAATAGGAACATTTATGATTACCCTGGACCATGATATTAAGCCTGAACACCTCCTTGTGTCCTTACTGAACATCTTTCAGCCTGCTGTCAGGCTGCTAGCTGTCCCCGCTGCCAGTGGTTAGGTGGTTCCTTTTCCCATCATTTATCAGATGCTCCTAATCTTCTCTGGGCTTTGAAATCAAATTACACTGAAGTCCTTAGAGCTATGAGTAAAGTAAGAGTAAACATTATCTCAGAGAAGGTATTCTGTATTATAAAAGTGATTATTAACCGTTGATGCACAAACTTTATTAGATCTACTTTCCTTACTCATAGCTTACTTTTTATCACTTCTTGGTTGGTAGTAAGTTCAAGATAGGCAAGGTTTTGAGAAAGTTAAGTTTAAACCAAACCATGTTGATATGAAAGCTTGAAAATAAATTCCTCCTCACAGACAAAACTCTGGATTTTAAAGAAACGCAAGATGCTTACGAGAACACATAACACTGAAGAGACGTTGAAACAACTAAGTGTGCATAGTTCAAAGAGGCTTTAATGACTCTATCACGGAATTCCAGTAAATCCACTGCATCATTAAGAACGTTACGAACCTAAACAAGGGAAAATGAAATACCAACAAACAACATTAAAATACATCAAATTTTAATTAGATAGGTTAGCAAACACAAAAATTTCTATGCATTCTTGATTATCTAATCATAAAAAGAAGAAGAATTCAATAGGAACCAGGCATAAGATTTGGGTATAAAATCATCCAACAAAACTACAGACGCAGAAAATTTAGAAATAAGTAGAAAAGGATCTATGTATAGAGATTTCTAACATGAAAGCCAATCTGTATGATGTGGCAGTGGAGCAACAAGGTGAAAACTGCTGTAACAGTGAGATATATAGTCAAAGGAGTATGGCACATAGGAGCTGGAAAGAGACTGTATGATTTCTGCCCAAAACAGTAAGAGATCAATAATTTATGAAATATATTTTTTAAATTTTAGGGTTTTTAGGGTTAGATTTTACTTTAAAATTTAAGTTCTAAGGAAAGAGATATAATAACTTTAAAAATCAAAAGTGGAGTAGGAGGTGTCAGTAAAGAAACCAACTACATAGTGAAGAAGCCAAGGTGTGCAGAGGGGTGGAAAGTATTTCCATGCATAAAAACACAGGGATAATATATAAAAAACCTAAGCACCAACTAACAAATGGCGACTTGCCTATGATAGTCAAAATTATTATAAAAGTTTGTTAACTGATAAAGTTTTTATTTTTTAAAGTTTTTTGAAGTTTTTATGTATTACCAGATGGGTAATACATTATAGTAAGAGGTGAAAATTAGAGAAAAAGAGATTAATTTTACTTAGAAGTTAGCGTTTCTTTAAATTCCCCTCAAAATGTTATCATCTTTCTAAATTAACATGACAATTATAGTATTAATGAAGAATAAAAGGGTATGGAAGGAAAAAGAGGAAGATAAAGTCAAACTTCTTCTAAGTACTTCTTCAAATATACCTACAAGGCATATTATATTTTTATTACCTGTTCCCCAACTCCTATCCCCACCAAACTATTATTGCCATGACAAGAGATAGCAGAATTATATACACATCTAATCCTTGACCCAGCAATCTTACTTCTAGAATTCTATACCAAAATAAACAAGCAAAACTATGAAATAACATATACACAGGCTATTACTACATACAGCACTATTGGTAACAGCAAAAGACTGGAAACAGCCCAAATATCTATCAACAAGGGATAGGTTGAATAAACTACATTCACAAAATAGAATAATATACAGCTATAAAAAGGACTGAGTAAGATCTATGGAGCAACCTCCACGATATATTGTAAAACAAAAAAAGGCAAGATGCAAAACAGTGTGCATAGTATTATACCTTTTATCTTATAAAGGGAAGGAAATGAAGATATATGGATTTGTTTATATTAAAAAAAACAAAAAATGTAAAATAGTATTCAATAATATATTATTAGAATAATATTGAGATTGTTATTTTTAACTATATTTTAGGATATATTCTAGGATATATTAATGTCTTTAAGAACAAAAATTTTCTTGTAAAAGAAAAGAACTGCAAATAAAACAATCAAGAGTAAAATTCCATAATCTTGAATTCTGAACTTGAAACCTCAGTATACACTCATGATATATTTTTATCTGTCAAAAACAAATACATTTTATCTTAATAAAATACATTTTATTTTTTATTTAAAAAATAAATACATTTTATCTAGAAGTAATGATCAAACCAGGAGCAATGAGCACACCTAGAACCTGGATCATGGTCTTTAAATAACATTCCCCTCCAAAAGCAACAAGGCCTTCTTGGAAAAATGGTGGATTTCAAGTCTGGGACAGGAAATGTATCAATATAAGACACCTGGAACATCTTGTCAGAAATGCAAGCAAGCTGTTGAAATCATCTCAAAAGAACACAGGAGTCAAATGGCCAAAGATGGAACCATTGGAGCATTAGAAAGAATAAAGACTGCAATGGATTGAAACATATCAAAAATGTTAAAATCTGCAAGTTTATAATGATAACAACAACAAAGAAACTCATTGGGCATACCAGGAAACCAATTCGCCATTTGAAAACTGGTAAATAAAGGAAAATAATTCAGAATTTGTCTCACTTCAGAGTAACAAATAGTTGATTAGGCAAAGTCTTTTACAGAAGAATTCTAGCTAATAAATGCAGAAGGAATGATAGAATTACAAGATGCAACTCCTGATGAAACATGGTTCTAAACAAGTACCATCCATGGCTGCTAAAAATATTAAAGTAAAAGCCTAATGGGAAACTATCTGACATATGAATCAGACTTATAACACGTGAACACACTGATAAATCTCATCATTAAAAGAGAGATAAGCAGACATGTGTCTCGCAACAGGAAGTGTACAGCATCGCCCACAAAGTATTCTTTATATTTATCAAGGCTCTATATCTAATAAGCAGTCTACAGGAAATCCAGGGGCTAGATGTACATGTTAAATGTAATCATACCACAGGGATGCAAACAGGAAAATGTAGGAAATTCAACAGAACAAATGACCTGGTTTTGTAAACAAACAAATAAATAAATAAGGAGGAGGAATTGTTCCAGATTTTAAAAGATTGAAGAGACAAATTAAATGCAATATGGGACTTTGTTCCTGGTACAAACCGACTAACTATAAAAATATATATTGACATGTACCACAATGTTCACTGCAGCTCTATTTACAATCTCCAGGACATGGAAGCAACCTAAGAGTCCATCGACAGATGAATGGATAAAGAAGATGTGGCACATATATACAATGGAATATTACTCAGCCGTAAAAAGAAACGAAATTGAGTTATTTGTAGTGAGGTGGATGGACCTAGAGTCTGTCATACAGAGTGAAGTAAGTCAGAAAGAGAAAAACAAATACCGTATGCTAACACATATATATGGAATCTAAAAAAAAAAAAGGTTCTGAAGAACCTAGGGGCTGGACAGGAATAAAGACACAGATGTAGAGAATGGACTTGAGGACACGGGGAGGGGGAAAGGGTAAGCTGGGACGAAGTGAGAGAGTAGCATTGACATATACACACTACCAAATGTAAAATGGATGGCTAGTGGGAAGCAGCCGCATAGCGCAGGGAGATCAGCTCGGTGCTTTGTGACCACCTAGAGGGGTGGGATAGGGAGTGTGGGAGGGAGACGCAAGAGGGAGGAGATATGGGGATATATGTATATGTACAGCTGCTTCACTTTGTTATACAGCAGAAACTAACACACCATTGTAAAGCAATTATACTCCAATAAAGATGTTTAAAAATATATATAGAGAGAGAGAGAGAGAGAGAGGAAAAATAATGGGAGAAATGGGACCTGTTACTGTAGACAGACTTAGGAGACAACTGGAGAAATGTGAGATATCACTATGATTATGTTAAAATAAAAATAGTTCCTACGTTTTTGTTTTTTTTTCGGTACGCGGGTCTCTCACTGTTGTGGCCTCTCCTGTTGCAGAGCACAGGCTCCGGACGCGCAGGCTCAGCAGCCATGGCTCACGGGCCCAGCCGCTCCGCGGCATGTGGGATCTTCCCGGACTGGGGCACGAACCCGTGTCTCCTGCATCGGCAGGCGGACTCTCAACCACTGCGCCACCAGGGGAGCCCTAGTTCCTACCTTTTAGACTTTTTTTTAAAGTCTTAATCAAAAAGAGTGTTGCCAGGACTAGTGGTAAAGAAAAAAACACTGATAGGTTTGCTTCATTCTTCCAAGAGTGGGGGAAATGACTGCAGAAGGGGAGTAGTCCGATGGCAGGTGCTTCAAAGGAGCTGGAGTTCTTTAGGGAAGAAGAAGTTATTGTGGTCTGGAATCAGCAATGAGGGGTAAGGAGACAACTACCCAACCCCCAGACCCAGTAATACTTGACATAAAGAAGAAAAACACCTCTACTTAAGAAGGCTGTAGGAGAAACACTGGTCTCAGGAGTCAGCAGGTTTTTTTTCATAAAAATGTGAAGTGTACTTTCAGTGATAAGGCTGAGCTCTGTCTGCAAGGCCACAGGTACATGCTGCAGGTTGTGCACGGCACAACTCTAGGTCTAAGTGATGGGCCCCCTAGAATTGAGCAAACCATGACTGTAGGTGGTGAACCTGTGAGTCTCTCTTTAAATCCCAGGCTGTTCTAGGTTTGTCTTTCAGGGAGGGGAGAAGAGAGCTACACCACAGACCCCATGCTCTGATTTCAGACAGAGACTGGATCAGGCCACTTGTCTCACTTTGAGTCCTTTCAGGTCCATCAGCCTATAGGAGCCCCTCTCTGCGTTGCCTTTGCCTCCCTGCTTCTGGACCAGGAGTCAAGCAGGTTGGAGGCTTCCCTCCACACTCTGCATTTTTGTTCCACTTCTGGTCCACAGAGATGTTTATCCTATTTTTGAATCCAGATAAGTCTCTTTTAAAAATGCATTTCATAAATTATTGATCTCTTTAGAGCCAAATGTATGTCTCATCCTTCCAAGTATGAACTTATGATACCATTTTCACCAGAAGTCTGAGCTCCCAGAGACTTTTTAAGAGGTCCAAAATGCCATCCTCTCCCAGAAGCATTTTAAAGCTAATGGAATGAAACAGAATTTTCTAAAGGAAGTTATATGGTCATTTCTTTATAGCAACATGATACCCAGTGAAATAAACTGGCTGTTAACGCAGGTTTAGGAAAATTCAATATTTATAAAATCCGATGTATAATCCTCTGTCATTACTCAAATTATAGGCAGACTTCTTAAAATTCATATTGGCCTAAAGCTTCACATGGGGGAATTCTATTTTTTGTGAATCTGGAACACTAGAACAGGAATAAAACATCCTGGCCATGATAATAAACAAAAGACACACTGATAATTGCTGTTATAATTTCAAAGCTATGGTAAATCCAACATCAGAAATGTCCTGTGCTGAATTTTAAAATGCACCCATTTACTCTGTTCAATTCAGGGCAGCTTCAGGACTAACCTGTTCATACTTGTATCACCTAATACTTCTATCTGACCACAATATTTAGACTTCTCAGACTGACATAAGTCCAAAAATTCTGTTTCTACACTTCCAAATACTCATTTAATCCTAAACATAGATATAGCCATAGCAATGGTTACCATTTATCTTTGCTTTACATACATTATCTCATTTAATCATCAAAATCACTCTTTCTTTAACTCTTATCTTTACAGGAGATAGAGTGACTAAGAATCAAATAATCTTGAATTATGGCAACAATTAAAAGCCAAAGCTGTGCCCCATGCTAAAGTGAGAGAGGCAGGAAAGAGAAAACGGTAAACTTGAGACCTGAGGAATGCCTCATCTCCTCCACCTGTACCCTCTCCCTCCTAGGCACTTCCTCCCAGCAAAGAGATCAACTATCCCTTTTGGAAAGAATCATCCACTGGGATTCAGCCTGGAGACAAGGGACAACTTAAGAAACCGTCTCACTCTAGGTTACTGTATCATATAAAAGCTGAGGTCCAGAGAGACAGGTAGGGCAATGAAGCCTATTGCCAGGTAGCAACTGCCAGGTCAAGGTCTGGATTTAATAATTAGGACTCAACATGATCTCTGGTTTCTGAGTTAACAAAACACAAGTCAACCAAGTCTACCAAGCTTCTGAGAAAACTGTAAAACTCTAAACCAGGCAAACAAAAAGTTGTGATTGTTGTCCCTATAGCAATCTGTGGCTGCACCTCACAACAACGCTAAGTGGGCTGCTAAAATGTACGGACCCCAGTAAGGGAATCCTCCCAAGTGGGAAACTTCCCAGGAAGGCAATCTAGAGTTGCCAAATTAACCAAGCAACTAACTTTATTGCTAAGAAAAAGAGTTCTCAAGATATTCCTGGCCAGCTGGGTTTTTGCTAGGAACCTGGTAATCACAGTGCGTTGTTTTCCCTTCTCCCATTTTCCAAATTGTTTTCATTGCAGCCGCCCTGTTTTCCCTTCGTCATTATCAACTGGGAATATGGGGGAGAGAAGAATATTAAAATTCGAGTTTATTTATAGTTTTCCAGACCAGAGAGTTGGAGCTGGAATGACTGGATTAGTCTAGATTATCATCTTTTAGAGAGGGGATGGGTTTGTTTTCAGTTGCATATAGAATAGCTGCAAAGTTAAGTAGTGCATTTCTGAATTATACATACATGTGAATAAGGGAAAGTATGCGTGCTGAGTAGATTGTAAGGGGATTAGTGATTTCTATATCCTCATATTCACATCCTTATGTAAGTCTCTCCACTGTGTGTAGACTGGACCTTGTAGCTTGCTTCCAGTGAACAGAAATAGGCTAAAGTGATGAGATGACACTTCTGAGTTCAGGTTATAAAAGACTGTGACTTACGTCTTGCTCACACTCTCTGTGCCCTTCGTAACTGCTCTGACAAAGCTGCCAAGTTGTGAGCTGCCCTGTGAAGAGGCTACATGCAAGGAACTGAGGGTGGCCTCCAGTCAACTGCCCTCAATTCAACAGACATTGATAAATGGAATCTTGCCAACAACCTTATCAGTGAGCTTGGAAGCCAATCCTCCCCAGCTGAGCCTTCAGGTGCCACTAAGCCCTGGCCAACACCTTGACTGCAGCCTTGTGAGAAACTATGAGCCAGAAACCCCAGCTAAGCCATGCCTGGATTCTTGACCCACAGAAACTGAGAGATAATAAGTGTTGCTGTTTTAAGTCACTAAATTTTCAGGTGATTTATTATGTAGCCATCGGTAACTAATACAGTTATGGTTGCTAAACAGCCAAAAAAGATAGACTATAGTGGATATCTGTTGGTTTCTGTCTGCCCAGAGTCAAATGCTATCTTTTCTGGTAAATATGCTTTGGTTTTCCTTTGGGAAACCATTCCGCCTATTATTCTAAGTGATTAAGTGGTTTACATGGGGTTGACTCATCATTCCCTCCACCTCCCAACGAAACATACTTGACCCAGACTTGGCACATGAGATCCAATGCTGAGACCTCTGCTGTAATTACTAAGGGGCTGGAGGGGAAAGCACTCTTTCTGTCGGACTTGAAGTTGGTAGAATGGAAGCCTGGAGCTACCAAGGCCTCAAAAGAGAGACAGCATTTGTGAAAATGAAGCCAATATAGAAAAAAGGACCGTTGAGGAAGAGATATGATGGAACTCCTGTTGATCTTATTTAAGTCTCTGGATCCAGTACAGCCTCATCAGTCCCACCTCTTGACTTCACATGGACCAATAAATTTCTTTTGTTTCTTTATTCTTTACCTTCATTCAATTAATTTGAGATGAATTTATGAAAAAACAAAAGATTTTCAACATATTAATCTAGGAGGTCCCATGAGAACAGGAACCAAACCTGTCTTATTCACAGCTGTACTTCCCATTGCCTAGCTCAATGCCTGGCAAGTAGGGCATTGAATAAATGAAATTGTTCTAAGAAAAAACTATGAATAGACCCAGCTTAGCAAAAATGCAATACAAATGTCTTATAATCACTGAGAGAGTAAGACTCCTTTACAAAAATAAAAATACTATTCTAGTCCTAAAATTTTGAAAGATTATTTGCAAACATTACTTTAAGTATAAAGACAATTTGGATTAGATAAGCTATTTAAGAACCTCCACTGTTCATCTTATCTTACGTAAAAATCCTCTAATTCTAGGATGATTCCTTTTTATTATGAAAGAAAAACTTCTCTTTTTAAATATATTCTCATCTTGGGGCATTTCTGAAATTAAGACAATACTATATTAGCTAGCCACCAAGCACTACATGAGTAAAAGTGTGTCCCCAAATCAGCTGATTAGAACTCACAATGCATTCTTTGTCATAGACACAATACTATAAATAATGTTTTGGTTCCCAAGTTGACTAACAAAAATATATACTTACACCATCACCTAGATCCAAACACTCATTTACAAGAAATACAAAAGACAGAGAAGTATGTCAAACGACACCATGGGGATACAATTAGCAATGTCCACGCTGTGGGGCTAGACAAACAATTTGGTTTCAACAAATAAACCACAGGGGGTAAAATAGAGATGGAAGGGGAATCCACAGACTAAAAGAGACTTAAAAGATATGTCAACCAATAGCAACATGTAAACCATTCTGGATTCTGATTCAAACAAACAAACTTTTAAAAATGTGACATGGTGGAAACAATCGAAAATTTGAACACTTCTTGGATATTTGATAACATTAAGGAATTATTATCATTTTTAATGTATGATAATGGTATTGTGGGTATGTTAAAAAGAGTCCTTATCTTTTAGCTGTATATATTGAAAACTTCACAGCTGAAATGGTACCTGAATTTGCTTCAAAATAACTGGGGGAGGGGGAAAGTAGATATGGACATGGATGGGGCAGGTTTGATCATGGGTTGATGGCTGTTAGGGCTGGGAGATGAGTACATAGAGATTCATTATACTATTCTTTCTATTTTTGTGTGGCTTAAATTATCCATAATAAGTTTAAAATTTTTTAAATAAGAAAGTAGAGGGACTTCCCTGGCTGGCCAGTGGTTAAGACTCCGCACACTGCAGGGGGCCCAGGTTCAATCCCTGGTCGGGGAAATAAGATCCTGCATGCTACAAGGTGCCGCCAAAATTTAAAAAAAAAAAAGTAGAACAAAGAAAATGTATAAGGTACCTAATTATTATCAATCTGGTGACCATTATCCAGATTGTCTGTGAAAATCTGGAACTTAGTCTAAAGAATACCTGAACAGACACATCCAAGAAATCACAAGATACATGCTTCCAAATTTTTTTTCAAAGATTTTTTTTTTTTGATGTGGATCATTTTTAGCATCTTTATTGAATTTGTTACAATACTGCTTCTGTTTTATGTTTTGGTTTTTTGGCCGCAAGGCATGTGGGATCTTAGCTCCCTGCGCCCAACCAGGGATGGAACCCTCACCCCCCCACAATGGAAGGCGAAATCTTAGCCACTGGACTGCCAGGAAAGTCCCTCAAATTTTTATAGTAATTATAATCATCTGAATTCGGAATACTGAAGATAGAGGCAACTGCTATGGACAGGAGAAAGAAAGGAAGAAGATAGAGTTCCCTTTCCTTTGGGAGAGAGTTTGCCATCAACACATTGTCTTTGGCCACTCCTCCTAACTTTCATCAACTAACTTTTTCCCATTTTAGCTTGTCTTAGGTAATTCTTAAAAGGGGAAAAAATATTTTTTAATCAGGTTAAATAAACTCATACAATTATAAATAAATAAAATAATGTAACCCTGACAGTGATCAGCAGGTTATTACGGCTGCCTTGAGGTCAGCTCCAGCAGTTAAATCTAACTTGTTACAGCTTCCTTCCTTCTTCCTCAACTGAATCCACATATTCCCTCAATGCTTCAAGTTTCACTATCCCTGTTGTCAAACCCAAGTTCATGTGCCGGAGGCACAGTGAGGCCAAACAAACCAAGACATTGAAGTCTGGAGCACAGAAAAGTTTATTGCAAGGTCTAAGCAAGGAGAAAGGGCAGCTCATGCTCAAAAGGCCCAAACTCCCCGACAGTTTTGGGAAGAGCTTTAAAAGGTAAGATTTGGGGTGAGGGCTGCAGGGTATGTGATTTTCTTCTGATTGGTTGGTGGTGAGGTAACAGGGTGATGTTTCTGGAATCTCAACCTTCTTATTCCAACCAGTCTGGGGTCTACATGCTTGTGGTCAAGCATGCAGTCACCATCCTCCAGCTGGGTTGGGGTCTTAGTTTCTGTAGAACAACTCAAAGATATGGGCTTTTGTACCAGGGAGGGCCCCATTGGGTCCTGCTCAGTTTTAATCCCCTCTTTTCTTTGATACTCCTGAACCTTGAGGGGAACAGGTGAGGGACAAGAAAGGGAATAATGTTTTGGATAGAGAGGTTAACCATAAACTTGGCAGAGAAACTCGGGTTTAGGGGGCCTCAATTTCATTCCTGCCTCAACACCATAATTTCAGTACCTGTGGGCACTCATGTTCTACGTCAGTGAAAGGTTCTTATTTTATGTCATGAAAAAGTCACTAATGGTATAGTTAAAATATTTCTAGTATGACTGAATCTTTATAAACCTGATTTAAATATAATTAATGAAGATAATTCCATTTTCTGTATTGTAAACTAATGTGAAAAGAAGAAGATTTAATCAACCTGAAACATAATTATACCTGCATGGTCCTTCTTTTAGTTAATGTTACTTGAAAATCTTTCCACTCCCAACGTTGCTCCACCACATGTGCAAAAACAACATGTCCATTTCCACAGGCTCCAGCGATCTGGGTGCCATCAATTGACCATGTGATATTAAATATGCTGCCAGTGTTGGGCTTTTCTAAAGCATATGACCACTGGGGAAGAAAGAACAAGAATAGAATTAATTTATTTCAAAAACATTTTAGAGAAGTTTCAAATTGAGCATATGTTAACATACTAGGATGACTTTTTTTTAAAGAATGTGTCTTTATTCTAGAATTATTTAGAAATATTTTCTTAATAAAATGATAGCATACTGAAATGGAAGATATAGATGTGATTTTTAAAGTATACAGTAGAATACATAATATGATAAAAGAGTATGAAATCACTCAAGAACTGCAAAACACCCACACCATTTTGATTTTCATTTAATTTTAAGCAGTTAATACTAAACAGGTAAATACAAAGATTATGTAGGAAAAAAACAGACATCTTACTATTAATTCATAAGGATCTCTATAGTCCACACATCTAAAAATCTGTTACAATATTTCTATAGTGTCACTAGAAATTGAAACTAAACACACAATGTAACTAAAACACCTCTAAAACACATATCTTAAACCATGAAAGTACAAGTAAATAGATATTTTTCTTTTTCTCACAGTGCAGTTAAGTATAACCTCTTCTAGAATCTATCTGAGAAAGCAATCTAGCAATATCAATAAGCATCACCTGGAAAAAGGAGATTCTTATGTGTGTGTGCAAATAAGACAGTAAGAAAAAAAAACTTTTTCAAAGATGGTATTATATGCATTTTCTTTCATTCTTTCAGATGAAACATACATATTTACTAGGAGGATTATTTATTTATTTGACTAAATTTATTTATAGTCTCTTTCCATTCTTTTAACCTTACAGACTACAGTCAAATTAAGTCTTGATTTTTTGTTGTTGTTGCCCTTGGGTGGGCATTTATTTTTGTTCTACATTGGTTTTTTGTTTGTTTGTTTTAATATTCATTATCAGCTATGGGCTCACTGACATAAAATTTGGAGAAAATAGAAAAAATATAGAAAAATTCACTAATCCACACTACTATAAAACAAGACTTTAAATTCCCAATAAAAGTTCACATATCCAATAAAAAGGCTGTATGACTCTTACTACCCACTGACACTTTTTTTCAACTCCTTCCCATCCCCCTTCAAATCTCTAACTATTGCTTAAGTAAAAGGCTCTATGATAACGTTACTATGAAGAAGGTAATGAACAAACTGTAAGCTTTGCTTCATCAGCAGCATAAACATATATACATAAAATTCATATTTTTAAACTATTTACTTTAAAGCATGATTTAAAAATACCCAAAGAACTGAATCACCCAGAAAAATCTTACTCAAATTAAACATACAAATATTTATCTAAGAACTCATGCCTGATACTAAGAAGAGAAAATGAAAAGAAATTTTAGATATTATCATCACCCTATATTCCTCTGACTTCTTTCAGAGTCCACATGAACCATGATACCCAAGTTATATTAAATTCTTACCTTCTAAAAAATTAAATTTCTTCCTCTTTGCAATTACTCTAGTAATAAAAAAAAAAATACAAGCACAAGCAAATCATCAGAGAAGGAGTCTTGAATAGTTACTAAATTTGAGGGGACAGGGTTATATTTTGTCCAATCAGTAAAGTTAATAATTTTTATTGGCAAATCAGAAAGATTTATCATTTGTCCTTTTTTGAAAAATTGAGGTATAGTTGATTTACGACATTAAATTAGTTGCAGGTGTACAATATAGAGATTCAAAACTTTTTTAGATGATATTCCATTTAAAGTTATTATAAAATACTGGCTACATTCCCTGTGCTTATCATTTGTGCTTTTAAAGAGACTTTCAATGCTCCAAGTCTCTTTTCTTCTCCAAATAAGCCATGGAACACTGGATTTACATTTGCATTTCCAACCACTAGAAAGAAATGAAGCAGCCTCCCTGGATGTAATTTAGTGGTGCTAGCAGCAAGAACTCTGAAGATGAATTTTTACCTATCCCTCTCATTTATGCTAATCTCTTTGACCAAACTATCCCTTTGTTTAAGGTAGTGTTAATCAAAATGTGCTCAGGCCAGCACCATCTACATCACTTGTGATCTTGTTAGAAATGCAAATTAATAGGCCCCGCACCATGCTATTGAATCTGACCCTCTAGTGGATGAGCACCAGGAAACTTTTTGTTGTTGTTAGTCTGTTTTTCTTTTTAAATTTTTTTTATTGAAGTATAGTTGATTTACAATCTTGTGTTAATTTCTGCTGTACAGGAAAGTGATTCAGTTATACATATAAATATTCTTTTTTAAATATTCTTTTCCATTATTGTTTATCATAGGATATTGAATATAGTTCTCTGTGCTATACAGTAGGACCTTGCTGTTTATCCACCCTGTATATAATAGCTTACATCTGCTAACCCCAAACTCTCACTCCATCCCTCCCCCAACCCCCCGCCACCACCACCTTGGCAACCACGAGTCTGTTCTCTATGTCCGTGAGTCTATTTCTGTTTTGTAGATAGGTTCATTTGTATCATACAGTATTTTAGGTTCCACATACAAGTGATTTCATATGGTATTTGTCTTTCTCTTTCTGACATACTTCAATTAGTATAATAATCTCTAGTTGCATCCATGTTGCTGCAAATGGCATTATTTAGTTCTTTTTTATGGCTGAGTAGTATTCCATTGCATATATATACACCACATCTTCTTTATCCATTCATCTATCAATGGACATTTAGGTTGTTCAGGAAACTTTTAATGAGCTCTTCAGGAGATTCTTAAGCATCATAAAGTTAGGACACTCGTCCTCAACTCTGTACATTAGAATCATCTGGGAAGCTTTTACAAAATAATTACCGAAAACCAGGAATACAACCAAATAAATCCAGAATTTCTTGGGGTGGGGTCTGGATATGTTCTTAAAAGTTCTCTGGGGGCTTCCCTGGTGGCGCAGTGGTTAAGAATCCAGCTGCCAATGCAGGGGACATGGGTTCGAGCCCTGGTCCGGGAAGATCCCACGTACCATGGAGCAACTAAGCCCGCACGCCACAACTACTGAGCCTGCGCTCTAGAGCCCGTTAGCCACAACTACTGAGCCCACGTGCCTAGAGTCCATGCTCTGCAACAAGAAAAGCCACCTCAATGAGAAGCCCACGCACGGCAAAGAAGAGTAGCTCCGCTTACTGCAACTAGAGAAAGCCCGTGTGCAGCAACGAAGACCCAACGCAGCCAAAAATAAATTAATTAATTAATTTTAAAAAAAAGTTCTCTAGGTGATTTTAATGTAGAACCACTGTTCTAAGAGAAAAGCAAAATCTGTGATTCTCTTTAAGACTATCATTAGCTGCTGACTCACTGTTAATACCAAGCCAATGAATTTGCTAACACTTGAGATTACATGACCCTTGTTTTATCCACTAATCCAGCTTCTCTTTGTTATGTATAAATTTTTCTTACATTCATCAAGCAAATTTTTTTCTTTGAAACTTTTTATTAGAATTTCAAACATAAAGTGTAATAGGAAGAATAACATAAAGCAGTGGTTCTCAAACTTTAATGTGTATTAGAATTACCTAGAGGGATTGTTAAAATAAATGGCTGGGCTCCAGTTTCTCTGATTTAGTAGATCTAGGGTGGGGGCCAAAGTGTTTGCATTCTAACAAGTTCCCAGGTGGTGCTCAAGCTTCTGGTCCAGCAACCACACTTTGAGAATGGCTGGTATAATGAAGCCCCATTACCCAGTTTCCAACAATTATCAACTAATAGGTAATTCTTATCTCATGTGTACTACCACCACGGCCCAGATCATTTTGAGCAGTCCCTCACATCATATCATTTCATCACAAAATACGTCGGCATATATCACTAAAAACACAAAGATTTTTTAACCCAACCTCAATACTATTATTAAACCTAAAAACAATTAACAGTAACTCCTTAATATTATCATAGTATCTAGTCACTGTTCAAATTTTTTCCAATCGTCCTTTTTTGTCTTCAGTTTGTTGGAATTAAGATACAAATAAGGTACAATCATTCTGATTGGTTGCGAAGTCTCTTAGATTTCTTTTGATCTATAAGTTCCCCTTACACATGTTCTTTTCCCTTGAAATTTTCTGTGGTTGAGGAAACTGGATCATGTCCTGTTGTTTCCCATAGTCTGGATTTTACCATCTGTATTCTCATGGTGTTAACATGTTAGTCTGTCCCCTTTATTTCCTGTTAATTGATAGTTAGATCTAGAGTCTTGATCAGATTCAGGTTTGATTTTTTTGGCAAGAAAACTTCATAAGTGATGTTGTGTACTTCCAGCAGGAAGCATTTAATGTCCGAATGTCTTCTTATGCTGTTAGCAAATGATAATCATTGCCTAGGAGGACTAATTCACTTACAGTTGCAAAATGGTAATATTCCAATCCTTCTTTCTTCATTTACTAGCTGTAATAGTGCTACAAAAAGAAACATCTCCTCAACTATTTGGTTACCCTGGGATACAGTTCATATATCAAAGGCAGAATAAATTGATTATTTCCCCTTAATTATTAGTTTTCAAAAATATAAATTTGAATAGTGACAATATTATCAGTAGATAATTGTTAACTGTTAACTGTTTTTAGGTTTAATAATGGTATTGAGGTTAGGTTAAAAAAGAAGTCTTTGTGTCAGTGATATATACTGAAATATTTAGTGATGAAAAGATGTAATGTCAGGGATTTGCTCTAAATGATCTGAGCCATGGAGAAGTAGGTGGTGGTATAGATGAGATACGAATTAGCCATTAGTTAATAATTATTGGATAATGGGTAAATAAAGATTCATTCATTCATTCATTCAGTTGGTTCCCTTGTAACTTCCAAATGTAACCAAGAAATGTTACTGTTTAGTATCAAGAACTCATTAATTTTAACATATTTGATGTGTTTTTATAAATACAGTGCTCCAATTAGCCCAATTTTAGCCAGTGGAATCCCCTTTCAGTTGGTTCTTTAATCTTTTTGACAGAACCCTGTAGTTTTTGATCACTTCCCGGGCTTTGTACAATGAATGACAAAATGTTCCAGTCCCATTTTTATATTTCCTGACCCACACCTGGCATCAGTCTTTTCTTCAGTGAGTCATGGTGAACTTTATGGAAATACGGAAAATGGTACTGAAAAAAACCCCACAAGTGCTAAGGGTGCTCGCTGTTACTGAGCTGATCATTAAAGCCTTTTCTAGGCCTTTTTAATAGACAGAACTAGGAAATTTTTTCAATAACTCAAACTGATACTTCCATTTCAAATCCAGGAACTGTAGGATTTTTATTTACCCTCTCCAATCTTACCTCAGTATCTGCTTTCACTTAGCCAAAAATCCCAGCTGTTAAGAGCATCAATATAAATACTCAGAATAACAACATCAACACCACAAGCAAATAGTTACAAAAGAGTTAAAAAATTTTTTTCATTCTTTTGCCCTTACGCTTATTTCCCTTTTTTTAAAAATGACAACTTTATTGAGATATATTTCACGTTATAAAATTCGCCCTTTTAAAGTACAGAATTCAGTAGTTTTTTCAGTGTAGTCAGGGTTGTGCAACCATCACCACTACTATTTTCAGAACATGTTTATCACCACAAAAAGAAACACATGCCCATTAGCAGACACTCCCATTCCCCCCACCCTCACCCCCAAGCTCCTGGTAACCACTAATCTACTTTCATTTTCTATTCTGGCCATTTCATGTAAATGAAATAATACACTATGTGGCCTTTTGTGACTGGCTTCTTTCACTTAGCATAATGCTTTCAAGGTTCATCCATGTTGTAGCATGCATCAGTATGTCATTCTTTTTTATAGTCAAGCAATATAGTATTGTATGGATATACCATATTTTGTTTCTCCATTCATCATTTGATGGGCATTTGAGTTTTTCAACTTTTTTTTACTATTATGAATAATGCTGCTATGAACATCTGTGTATAGGTTACTGTGTAGACATGTTTTCAATTCTCTTGTATACATACCTAGGAGTGGAATTGCTGTGTCTGTGGTAACTATGTGGTAACATAGTATCCTATGTTAAGCATTGTACGGTGACGCTATTAAAATCTGACGGCAGATTTGTGGTTTAACATTTTGAGGAACTGCCAAAATGTTTTCCAAAGTCTTAGGACAATTTTCTGTTGAAAATTGTCCCTGTAAGCACAAGGAACAATCAAACAATTTAAGTCATTTGGATTAGCTCCTCTCCGGGTAGGTATACAAATGACTGAATACACAATTAGGCTCATTTTTTTCATTTACTTTGGTTTTAGGAATTGCTTTCTAAAAATTTAATTTTGTTTTATAATTATGTAAAATATTTACAGGGTATCAAAATTAAATTTACCCAAAAAGTATATAAAACAAAGTATAATCAAAGAAGTCCAACCTCTATCCCTTTTCTCTCTCCTATTCTCTCCTTCTCAATATTGATAATTATTTTTTAATTATATGTTTTATCCTTATATCTTCCTTCATTCTAAGTGTGTATGTGCACAGCTGTGTGTGTGTCTCTGTGTGTGTGTGCATGCACCAGCATTTATCTAAGACAGGGGTAGGAGTAGTGATACAAATAGGTCCAATATGAAGACTTTATCTATTGTAGTATATGGATATACATATCCTTTTATAGCTATTGATAGTATGATCAATATGTTTTTACGTACTCTGTATATCCATACGTGTGACTTCCAGATTGCTATAGCTGAAGCTAAAATTCTCCAGTAGACTCCTTGAAAGACTCATGGGAATAACATTCCTTGAGTTCTTGCATGTTTATACCAGTATGCTTATGACCTTTATATTTAAAAGCCAGAATAGCTGTAGTATCCTATGTTAAGCATTGTACGGTGACGCTATTAAAATCTGACGGCATTCTGATTTTCCTCCCTTTATGAGTGACTTGTTCTTTTCCTTGGATGCCCACAGGACTTATTTCTTCTTCTTTAAACTCCTACAGTTTTATTAGTGTATATCTGGGTGTTGGCCATCTGGGTCAATTTTCCTAGGTATCTGGTATGCCTTTTCAATATCAATTTCAGATCCCTTAGGTCTGAGAAAATCTTTCTTGAATAGTGGCTTTTAGTATTTTTCTGTTCATTGCCTTGGACTTCTCCTTTAAAGATCCCTATTATATGTACTTCAGATTTTCTCTGCCAATCTTCTGTATCTATCACTTTCTATCAAACTTTATATGTCTTTTGCCATTTCCTTGCTTCCATTTTACATTCTATTTATTTTAAGGCATCATCCACTGTGTTCATTGGCTCTTATACTCCTTCTAGTTTGGTCTTCATTTCTGTAATAATTTTTCCTTTTTTAAATAATTCCCTCCTGAGTTCTGTCACCTCTCCTTAAAAGTCTCCCATTCTCCCATCACCTCATTTCCTAGTTTTTCTAATTCTGATTTATATGGTTATTTAATAGCTTTTGTCATGGTTTTAAAACATCCTTCAACTTCTTTTGAATTAACTGGTTGCAGTGCTTGTCTGTTTATGGCATGGTTTTGTTGTCTTTGGCAACATTATGTGATTTGACTGTGATCCTGATCTTCTGCTCATTTTTAAGTGAAATGGGTTTTGCTGTACTTTGGGGAGGAAGGGATGTTCCAGAAGGATAGCTCTAGAGCTCTCTCTTCTGTTGTTTTCTCACAGTGATTAAAAAAAAAAAAAAAAGCCTCCATTTTTTGAGACTAGCATTCTCTGCTTCTTCTCCAATTTTATTTGGATCTATTCTCATCTTTGCTCAATTGTATCTGTTCTAATCAAACTGGATTTTAATCTCAGCAATTTCTGCAGTACAGGGCTTTGTCCCAAAAGGAAGCTTGATTTGTTAGTTTGAAGAGTACATTCGACCCAGACATCTCCAGCACTGTCAGATCCTGTCATGATCCCCTTGCACTTACTCCGAATTGGATTCTACAGAAATTTCTTTCCAGTTTCAGCTGCTGTTCTCAGATTGGTCTGTCTCACTTTCAGGTATTTGTTGGTGATTTGGGAGTTCTTCTTTTCTTGTGGTCTTAGAAACCTGGCTACCTTTGCTCTGCTTCCTCATACACAGATGCTGTTACCATGTATACCTGTCAATGGTACTTCTGGGAAAATTGCTTGTATTTAGGGTTTTGTAGGGATAGAGTACCACCCACTTTTGCTGTAGTTGCTTGCTATCTGTAGGTTTTGGTTATGGTCTTTTCCTTTCTCTGCTTTCTGAGGAGATTTGAGAGGATTGAGAAACTATGCCACTATACCCAACAACATGGATAAATCTCACAGATACATGGTTGAATGGAAAAAGTCAGACAAAAGTGTAAATACCATATGATTTCATTTATATAAAGGTTAAAACAATCAAAACTGATCTGTGATGACAGAAGTCAGAATAGTAATTACTGTGGAGGGTTAACTGATGGGGGAAGGCACAAAGGAAATTTCTGGGTTGTTGATAATGTTCTACATCAATATGGGCAATGGTTTCTTCAGTACTTGTATATATAAATAATACTGAGCTGTACACATAAGACACTGTATATGTTTTATCTCAATTAAAAAAAAATGCTGCCTCTGCCATTATCATTCCCCCAACCTATTTTATTGAAATTATCCTTTTTTTGTTTTGTTTTGTTTTGTTTTTGTTTTTGTTTTTTTTTTGCAGTACGCGGGCCTCTCACTGTTGCGGCCTCTCCCGTTGTGGAGCGCAGGCTCAGTGGCCATGGCTCACGGGTCCAGCCGCTCTGCGGCATGTGGGATCTTCCTGGACCGGGGCACGAACCCGTGTCCCCTGCATCGGCAGGCGGACTCTCAACCATTGCGCCACCAGGGAAGCCCCTGAAATTATACTTTGTTTTCATATTTTGAGATATAATATTGATCTAAAATAAGTAAATGTCAATACTAAAAAATAAAAGGATATATAAAAATATATATATTTATAGTAATCATAATCATGTAAAGATGTCTGCTCAATGACTTGTAAGGCACACAGAAAATGAAACTATTTGATTTTTTTGTATGTTATGGTTATGGGTATTATTTTTTCTATTTTTTGTTATCATTATTTTTGTTATAGTTTTTTGCCATAAATTTCTTCAATATATAAGCTGTCTTGTGTATTTAATTAAACTATTTAATACTAATTACTATTTGTGCTTTCACAATACTGGTAAGGTTTTCTATTTTTTTTCATAATTCCAAGCAATAAATTGTAGCTAACACAGTTTTCGTAGAATACAGAATATGAAAAAGTATACATAAATTACTTTTGACTTGGATAAGTGAAAATAATGTATAAAAAAATAACAATATGTACCAAAATCAGAAAAAAGCAAATTCATATTTGTGCTTCTTGGTGAAAAAAAACAACAACACATGTTTTGTTGTTCATTTAAAAAAAGGTTTTTTAATGTTTTTAAGTTACTCCACCAGAGAGGAAGTTTACTTTAACCAGTTTAGCCTCATCCGAAATAAGTACAGACATATCTGAAAATTTACCATTATTCTATTCTTTATTCATTCTTCCACAATTATAACCTTTGCCATTAAATAAGTATGATATTACATTATCTGTTTACATATCAGTACTCTCACAAGAGGTGAGCTACTCCTCGAGTACAGGTATGGATGTTATTCCTTGAATAGTCAGAGTATCACACAGAACTTAAC
The DNA here is from genome assembly GCF_949987515.2 of Delphinus delphis. Taxonomy (NCBI): domain Eukaryota; kingdom Metazoa; phylum Chordata; class Mammalia; order Artiodactyla; family Delphinidae; genus Delphinus; species Delphinus delphis. Next base: position 104,147,101 of record NC_082686.1, on the reverse strand, counting down.
ACACACAAATATTTGTTGAATGGATGAATGAATGTGCCTGTGTCTTTAAGCAAGCCTTCCTTCCCAGAGCTTAACCATGACTTCAACCAAACACGACTTTTAAAATTTCAACAAATCCAAGGAGCAAATTAAAAGCCAAAGATTTACAAATTTTAAACTAGCCATCTCAAAAACATCAACGAAACTGACTAAATGGATCAATTCTAGTAAAACTAGTCAAAATGCTCCAATGGAAGTCATTAATTAAGTTACATCAGTTGAGTTAAAGTAAGTCATTAAAAACCAAAACAATATATTTTGTCTGTACAATGATGCATTAAAACGCAACATTTGGACTTCCCTGGTAGCACAGTGGTTAAGAATCCACCTGTCAATGCAGAGGACACAGGTTCGAGCCCTGGTCTGGGAAGATCCCACATGCCGTGGAACAACTAAGCCCGTGTGCCACAACTACTGAGCCCATGAGCCACAACTACTGAAGCCTGTGCGCCTAGAGCCTGTGCTCTGAAACAAGAGAAGCCACCACAATGAGAAGCCTGCGCACCGCAACTAGAGAAAGCCCGCGCGCAGCAACAAAGACCCAACACAGCCAAAATAAATAAATTAATTAATTAATTTTTTAAAAATGCAACATTTATGGAACATCTATATGTTAAGTGTTTTTTTAAAAATAAATTTATTTATTTTATTTTGGACTGCAGTGGGTCTTCGTTGCTGTGCACGGGCTTTCTCTAGTTGCGGCGAGCGGGGGCTACTCTTCGTTGTGGTGCGCGGGCTTCTCATTGCGGTGGCTTCTCTTGTCGCGGAGCACAGGCTCTAGGCGCATGGGCTTCAGTAGTTGTGGCATGAGGGCTCTGTAGTTGTGGCTCGCAGGCTCTAGAGCACAGGCTCAGTAGTTGTGGCACACGGGCTTAGTTGCTTAGTTGCTCTGCGGCATGTGGGATCTTCCCGGACCAGGGCTAGAACCCGTGTCCCCTGCATTGTCACGCGATTCTTAACCACTGCACCACCAAGGAAGCCCTTAAGTGTTGATTTAAAAAAGATTAAAAGTAAATTCTGTAATAGAACTCTGATGTTGTACTGCTTGCTAAGTTTCTCAATTCTGGACAACAGGGTCTTATTACTGTAAAGCCAGCCCAGTTCCCTCACTTTATGTTTACATTTTATGGCTTTATGGTTTCTAGCAAAGTTGGTTTTATAGCAAATCTGAAAATACAATTCTAATTTTCATTATAAAGACAGAAATGTATTCATGTAGAAAGAAAAACTCTCAGAGAATTAAACTGAAAATTTTTGGCAAATATGGCTAAGGAGGCTTTGAAACACAAATGGCAACCTCCTCCATTTTCTAGGACCTGGCCCTCCCCAGCAATCCCTGTGGTTACTGCATTAGAGTCCTGATGGCCATGTTTATACAACATACCCCAACCTGACTGACCAGGCATCAGTTCTTAACCAAGGTTGGGCCAGTGACCCCTTCCCTGAGGGTATTTAAAACTAGGACTAAGATTCTTATCTCAGTCTGGCTACTCTCCTGAGTAGAGATGTATACTCGAGAACTGCTGACATTTGTCACTTTCCAGCAGGTAAACTGGAGAGGGTTGGGGAGGGGTCAGTTTGCTGGGAAAGGAAAAAGAGGAGGGATATGCAGAGAGAAAAGCAGAGGCAAAAGGCACAAAGGAACCACTTTGTGTGTTTTCTTAGCATTCCAGTTTCTGATTCCTGAGGCCTAGCTACATCCTTGCTCTGGCTTCTAGAAGATAACCCTGTAATTTTAGAGCAAATTGCTCTTTTTTGCTTAATGGTTTCTGTTACTTGCACCCAACTATAATAAAATGTAGGATAAGTCTGAAGTTCTAGGATCAGCCACACTTCTCTAGCACTACCTCAGTTTTTCCCACTTCTGGCACATCATGTAGAGTACTACTTCCTCCTCTACAAACCTCATATTAAAAAACAAAGAAGCACCACACTAATACTACTCAGGAAAGGAAGCAAGCAATATGTCCAGTGCCCATGGAAAAGGCGTCACAGAACTGTGGAGTTGAAAGGAGAGAGGCGGTCACTTAGCCCAGATTATCTATTTTATAGATGAAGAAGCTGAAGCTCCAGAAGAAGCCTTTAACTTTGTAAATTCACCACTGGAGCCTTGACTCCAGGGCTCTACAAACATATCAATACTATTCCTACGTTAAAATAAAATAAAATAAAATAAGCAATCATACTGGACAGCACAATGCAGAGAACAATTGAGAATTCATCTTCAAATTGTTGACGTATTAAAGGATATTACATCTCTTTGAGGGAGGATACCATTTTTTTCCTCTGTATTCTGTCAAATTTCTTAGGATACCATTTTTTTTCTCTGTATTCTGTCAAATTCCCAGCAGGGAAATGAGAGCTATTTAAACTAAAAACATAACTTGATTATAACAACTTTTAAAACTACCTCCTAAATGTCAACTTCACTCTTCTCTTTACTACTTCTATATAAATACACTAGAGTAAAAGGATCCTCAAAAGCATATCTTTAGCCAAGTTGGATTAATTCAATTCATAAAATTGTGCATTCACAAATTAAGTTTAGGAGGAAAAGAAAATAGACGCAAAGTTTCTTATTTTTCTTTAAGGTACACTAACGATTTTTAAGATCAATATTCTCTCTAATATACCAAGAATTAGCAAATTGCAGGCTGTCTTAAATTACGTGTTGACATACATAATTGACAATGAAAAGTGACATATAGCAGTATGACCAGTTACTGCAGATGATGAATCATTGTAATTATTTTAACTGAATGGGAGAATGAATGGAGGGAAGACTTTTTATTATAATGACTAAGTGATATTCAAGAACAGAGAAAATGAAAAAAGTTCTCTCTTACATAAGCAATAGCACCACCTGCTGATAAATAAAAGCAAAGACGTCAGTTAATTTAAAATCTGGCCAAAGGTACTTTATATATTCAGATCTTTTCCCTTGAATTCTGTTCCACTTAACGTAATATAATGCAATTCATTAATATATTCTGTGTATTTATTTATAATAACTATGTTAATTTTAAAGTTTTTACCTTACATATTTGAATCATGCATTTAAAAAAATCAAAGGTAAAAATAAAATGTATTATGGAATCCAGGGGAAAATTTTAGTTTTTGTCTGATATTCCCTGACCACTTCTCCTAGAATAATGCCATCTCCCATACCTACCTTTATTTTTTTATAGCATTTATTACCACTTAACATATCATGTATTCATTCTGTCTGTTTATAGTCTTTTGTCTGCTGGAATAAAAACGCTCAAGAGCAGGGAATTTATTTTTGTTTACTGCTGTTTCTTTTTTTTTTCTTTTCATTATTATTTTTCTTTTTATTATTTATTTTTGGCTGCGTTGGGTCTTCGTTGCTGTGCACGGGCTTTCTCTAGTTGCAGTGAGCGGGAGCTACTCTTTGTTGCAGTGCGCAGGCTTCTCATTGAGGTGGCTTCTCTTGTTACAGAGCACGGGCTCTAGGCGCATGGGCTTCAGTAGTTGTGGCATGTGGGCTTCAGTAGTTGTGGCTCTCAGGCTCTAGAGCACAGGCTCAGTAGCTGTGACGCATGGGCTTAGTTGCTCCAAGGCATGTAGGATCTTCCTGGACCAGAGCTCGAACCCGTGTCCCCTGCATTGGCAGGTGGATTCTTAACCACTGAGCCACCAGGGAAGTCCTCTTTTTATTATCATTATTATTTTTTTTTTGGCTGCATCGGGCCTTAGTTGCGGCACGTGGGATCCTTCACTGAGGCGCACGGGCTTCTCTCTAGTTGTGGTGTGTGGGTTTTCTCTCTCTAGTTGTGGTATGCAGGCTCTAGGGCACGTCGGTTCTGTCGTTTGTGGCACTCTGCACTCGGGCTCTCTCACTGAGGCACCCAAGCTCAGTAGTTGTGGCACGTGGGTTTAGTTGCCCCATGGCATGTGGGATCTTAGTTCCCTGACCAGGGATCGAACACGCGTCCCCTGCATTGGAACGCGGATTCTTTACCACTGGACCCAAATGGAACTACCAGGGAAGTCCCACTTACTGCTGCTTCTTTAACACCTAGGGCAAGTGCCTGGCACATAACAGACTCTCAATAAACATTTGCAAAGAAATTAATATGAAAATAAATGAACAAATGAATATGCAGTGCATTTTTAACCTTCCTTGAAAGTATAATAGCTGTGTCAAAGACTTCAAGGATCTTGATAGACCTTGCCAAATTATGCTTGAGAAAAGCTGTACTTCAACACTTTATGAAGAGGCCCATTTTCCCATTTTCTGATGAGTGGGAAATGGCGTTAGAAAAAATGAACCCATTACTGAAGAAACTGAATATACTTGGGGGTTCTGGAGGCATTTACAATACACCTCTTTTATCCTTTGTTCATTTTTTTTTCAGTTAAAGATTTTCTATGTGGTTCTTTTTTATAATTTCTATAAGACTGCTAATTTAAAGTCTTTGTATAGTAAGTCCAATGATGGGCTCTGGAGGGAGTTTCTATTTCTTTTTTTCCTATGAATGGACCATACTTTGTATACTTGTAATTTTTTGTTAAAACGTGGACGTTTTGAATATTATTATGTGGTAAACTCTGGAAATCAAATTATTGCCCCCTCACCAGGGCTTGATGTTGTTGCTTTTTGAGGGATACAGTCATCTGTTTATTTAGTGACTTTTCCAAATTATTTTTGCAAAGACTGTATTCCTTTCATGGATGGTCACTGAAGTCTTCATTCTGTTATCTCAGTGGTCAGCTAGCAACCTGACAGAGCCAAAAACAAAGAAAAAAATACTCCCCCACTCTGCCAATGGGCTCTGAGCTGGGACACTCCTTCAACACTTAGCCAGGCCACCTATAATTCGGCCTTAGCCTTCACCTCCTGCCTGTGCAGAGCCCAAAGACCTGCCAGTAATACTCCTCTAAAGTCTTTACTGTGTGTATGGCCCTGAGCATGTGTGTTGCACACTGAATTCCTCAGTATATGTGACAGCTATCCAAAGCCGTTATTTTTCCATACATCTTCCTCCTCAGCCTCTTCCTTCCCAGGCTTTTTTGGTCTACCTGCAGCTTGCCCCATTCACCATCCCTTGCCCCAAGTGGTTGTGGGTAGTATGCCTTTACATGCTTTCAACAGATGCCACCTGGGAAGCTACTCCAGCTCTGAGAGATTTCCAAGGAAGGCAAAACAAAGACAAGCCTCTGTGCAGGTGTCTCAGGAGAACCAAAAAGCATAACTACAGTTTTCTGAGAACATGGTCCATATTGTTCCCCTGGCACCAACAAGCTACACCAGAACTCAGGCTGCCATTCCCATGGCCACTGCTAAGCTGGGAATGAGGGATGGTAGGCAGGTAAGCAAAAAACGCCACAATGCTTTCTTACCAAAATTTAGCACCCTCTTTCTTTCTTCATTAAGCATTTCCCTGGTTGCTACAAAGTGTTTTTTTTTTTTGCGGTACGCGGGCCTCTCACTGTTGTGGCCTCTCCCGTTGCGGAGCACAGGCTCCGGACATGCAGGCTCAGCGGCCATGGCTCACGGGCCCAGCCGCTCCGCAGCATGCGGGATCTTCCCGTGTCCCCTGCATTGGCAGGCGGACTCTCAACCACTGCGCCACCAGGGAAGCCCTGCTACAAAGTTTTGAATTAGATTCCAGAGCTCTGAAAAAGTTGATTCTGATATTTTTTTTTGGGGGCCAGTTAATGGTTGCTTGAGTGGAGGGACCAATTCTTGGAGCTCCCTACTCTACCATTTTCTGCAACATCACTTCTTTTTATTTTTATTGAAGAATTTTTTAAAGACCTTTACTGCATCTGTACCATTGATACACAGTCATTTAAAAAGGTTCACACTACACAAAATCATATAAAGAAGCAAAAGATCACCCAAATATAGTATTGGGTGTACCTTTAGCCACAATAGTTAGTAGTTAGAGGTAGTTAGAGTTATGGGTATACAATTTTATACAAGTGAGATCACAGAATAAAACCTGGTCTTTTTACTAAATAACTTACCATAGATAGCTTTCCAGGTTATTAAACATCATCCCTCTTCCCCACTTCTAATGACTTGAGGGTATTCCATTTTAGGCATATAGAATATTAACCTAATCAGCCTCCCACTTGTGGACACTTTATTTCTGATTTTTACCATTATAATACTGCAATGAAATTGTTATGCATACATCTTTGTGTACTTGTCCAATGATCTTTAGAGTAAACTCCTAGAAATGAGGGGAAAAAAAGGTTGAAGAAATAAGAATAGAGCCTTGTTGACCTGTGGGACAACATCAAAGGTCTAAAAAATTTGTAATTGGACTTCCAGCAGGGAAGGGAATGGGGCAGAAAAACTTTGAAAAAATAATGGCCAAAATTTCCCCCAGTTTGGTGAAATCATAACTTTACATATTCAAGAAGTATAAAGAATCCCAAACAAGACAAATACAAAGAAAGTCATAACACTATCAAACTACTGAAAACCAAAGACAAAGAGAAAATCTTCAAAGCAGCCAGAGGTAAAGCCCACTTTACACTCAGGAGAGCAATGATACCAACAGTCACTTATTTCTCATCAAAAACAATAAAGACCAAAAGAGAGTACAGCAATATCTTTAAAGTGCTGAAAGAAAGGAAAAACAACTCTGTCAACCCAGAATTGTAAATCCAGCAAAGAGGAAAATAAAAAACATTTTCAAATATACAAAAAGAAAGAAAATTCATCACCAGCAGTTATACACTATGAGATATGCCTAAAAGAAGATTTATAGGTTGAAGGAAAATTGTATCAGATGGAAATTAGTATCTTTAGGAAGAAATGAGAGCACTAGAAATGCTAAACATTTCTTTCTTCCTTAATTTCTTTAAAGTGAATATGACTTTTAACAGCAAAAACTGTATCATATTGTGATAGATGTAATATAATTATAGCATAAAGGAAAGGTGGGTAAATGGAATACCATGGATGCAAGGTTCATATATTTTACATGAAATGGTATTATATTAACTCTAAGTAGTATGTGAGACAAAACAAGCTCCAAGTAATGCTCATTCTCTGGTCAAGGGGCCAGGTAGAGGGGTTGCAATGCAGGACGGAACCCTTTGGACATAACTACCCTTCTCCGAACACACACCATGAAAGAAACCATGGCACTCTCCCAACCAGGCACTGTGTCCTGTGGAAACAGTGGGATGGAGCCCTGGGGAACATTCCCGCTCTGCACTCAAGTGAGCAGAGGTAGCACCTTTCCGCCTCCCCACGTGGTGCTGTAGAGACAGAGCCCCTCAGGCCATTCCAGCCCTGCAATGCCAAAGCAGTGGCCCTCTCCAGTGAGCACTGTGAAGGCTGCCCAGTGGGGCCCCCATCTACCATGCCTGATTTGCACTAATGACAGCAAAGAGGCAGCACCCAACCCCCTCGATACAAGAGTTGGGGTAGGATTATGGAGAGGAGGGAACTGGAGAACGGTATTCTTTAAGTCTATGTATAAAGCCCTTGGAACACCATCAAGCAGCCTATTCATGCAGCTGACTTGAATCAACACAGTAAAACCATGACAACTAACTGGACTATGGAATACCACCTAAAATGGCTTTGAAAATGAAATTGATATTTGAACAACAATCCACAAAAGTGAGCCAGGATGTGAGTTCTGAACCAATACAGGTAACTTGCCTACTTAAATAGAAGATGTAAATGGGAACAGGAGTTTCGTATCAGCCTAGTGAGGGTCTTTTTAGAAAATTCCAATTTTATGATGAAAGTTAATGGGAATATTAGATTTACTATATAACAACTGAGTTGGAGTAATGTACCTATACAAAAATATAAAAATTTCTGCTTTTTCAAATATTCTTCTCATCAGTCCATTTACATACATGCATAGTAAGGAATATATTCAAACCAAAACCTCTTAGTTACAGCCTCCAAGCATTTGAGGTTTTTTCTCCCACTAGAAATATTTCTTGAAAAACATTAAAAGAAAATATTTACAAAAACCACATTTTTCTAGGCTTATTATTTCACAGATAACCTGAAAGTTTACACCAACATCATTCTTTAAGCTTTATATTAAAAAATTACTGTCCAATTTCTGTCAAGGAAGCCTAGATAAGAATTTTTTAAATGTTGATTAAGAACACTGCACTCAACTAAAAATCTGTGAAGAGCTCTCAAAACAGAGCTCTCAAGATAGAAATCTGATAAATTTGTAGCAAATCCTTCCTCAGGACCAGATTTTTATAATATCTAATATTGAAATTATTCCACAGAATCTGGCCCTGGATAAATGATTACTACTATTAATTATACAACTTTAAGTTGCAGATTTTGAGGAAAAAAAAAGAAGCAAGGAGCTACATTTAAGTGTGACATTTCTAGGTTGAAGAAATCATGTACTTACTTCTTAAAAGAAGCCTTAATAAGTTTTTTTCAACAGATAAACAACTGTGTGAGAAAACTATGCAGCACCAGCTGACTTAAATTTTTGGCTCTAACTTGACACCACTTACTCAGTAAGTAGAAAAGGTGAAGAATCTCAATAAGCATTGCCCTTCTTACCTTTCACCATACGAACTTGCCTTGACCCTCCAAATAGATTAGTTCTCATTACGAGGAACAGCCTGTACCTCCTTGTAAAATTTATTACAACTGTAATTAAATAACTGAGTGGGTAATTAATTATTTAATACCTGTCTTAGCAACAAGAAAGTAAACTCCACAAGGGGAATGTCTGCTTGGCATTTTTTAAAAAGATGTGCAGGAAGTAATTATGCAGTAGGTAATTTGGTTTTGACTCAAAATGCTTATAGCATTTATATCTTAGTGAACAGAATTACTTCCCAATAAAGATGTATATATTCTATATCACCTTAAAAACAATTTTCCATGTTTTAATTATATATACATATAAATTAAATAGCTTCAAAACTCAACATTTGTTTAAAAAGGAAAGAAAACTGAATTACATGATTAGAGAATCCAATGAATTTTGCAAGCAAAATAAAATTAAAGGATAAATCTAGTTTTTTCCCTCTTCAAAAATTATACAAAGCATGTTTTTTATTTGAAAACTTTAGAAAACGCAGTTATGAAAAAAAATCACCTATCACTTCAAACTCCAGGAATAACCATTGTTAAAATGTGTTATATTGTCAGACTGTTTTTCTATTCATATATAGACACGTATCTTTACACAAATAGGACCATCCTATAGATAAAATTTGTAACTTTTTTCTGACAATATATCTTAAAAATCTTTTCATGGCATTATGAAAGCAGATTATCACTTTTAATAACTATATAACAGGGCTTCCCTGGTGGCGCAGTGGTTGAGAGTCCGCCTGCCGATGAAGGGGGGCACGGGTTCGTGCCCCGGTCCGGGAAGATCCCACATGCCACGGAGCGGCTGGGCCTGTGAGCCATGGCCGCTGAGCCTGCGCGTCTGGAGCCTGTGCTCCGCAACGGGAGAGGCCACAACAGTGAGAGGCCCACGTACCGCAAAAAAAAAAAAAATATATATATATATATATCAAAGTTGATTCATGTAGAGCTTTTCTGGGTGGAGGAGTACCAGGGGCTCAACCTCCTCACCTCTTCTCTACCCCACAGTAACCCCTAAGGGGGCTCCACATAAAATAACTACACTTTAAAATAGTAAAATCTAGACTCTTTTAGATGGCAAACACAGATCTGGTCTGAGAACCTTTTCTGTATTATCTCCTGGTACCATCCCATGCAAAATCTTATTGACATTGCACAAAAAGCACCATACTTTGATGCACAAGAGGTTCCTTCTGCCTACAACTTTCTTCTCCCACCATGTCTCCTTGAAGAACTACTAATTCTTCAAGCCTCAGCTCTCAGTCAGTGTCCCACAGGCAGAGTTAGGCTCTGCCACTCCTCTATTGTGCTTGCACACAGCAACCTCATGTATAGCATTTACACAGTCTTATAGTCTGATTCTCCACTAGACTGTCAACAACTTGAGTGAAAATCTTTACATCTTCCCATCCCCAGTTTCCAAAATACTCTCTGATGACTAGTATATATATGATATCTATTGAATAAAAGAAAATATATTTAAAATGTCAATCTCAAGTCTTAAAAAATTATTACAATATATTCAGTCTATTCAGTTGAGCAAGGTAGGAACAAAATTCTTTTAGAAAATTTACTTTTCCTGAATAGTTAACATTCTAAAAATAGGTTTGGTGTTTAATTAAGTAAATCTTTAATTCAGTTATTCGATCAATTCAATGCCCCAAGATTTTTAAATCTTTAAATATTTTCATCAAAATGGCAAACTTAAATTATTATGCTTAAATGGACTTATTAGTGAATTACTGAGTATCTACTGCATTGTACAGATAATAGAGAATCATTAAGCTATAGGACCTTATAAACTATCTACGGAGTCAAAAACAATATACATAAAACTAAAATGGATGATATAAGAGTATATAATACACTGTGAAAATGAGAATATATATTCTATAGGCTGAGAATCACTGATAGAAAATCAGATGAAAATGAGATGGTCTAACTTAACATCCTTATGTTAAAACTAAGAAAAGAGATCTAGGTGAGAGGAAGTTAGAAAAATAGATAAATAAACTTTATCTATGGAAGGTATCATGAAAAGAAGTCAAATATGAAGTGAGCCTTAAAAAATAGGAAGAACTCATTAAGTGTAAGAGATGAGAGCATTCCATGAAAAGAGAAGATGAGGACGTTAGTGAGGGGCAGAGAAGATTCATGAGTCTGATTTGAACACATACAAATTAGAGAGTAATGGGGGGAAAAGACAAGAGGTTTTATGGCACCAGGTTTCAGACAGCTTCAAAGTCAGGCAGAGGACTTTATATTTCATATGATAAAAAACAAGCAACCAGAAAACTTAATAGGTCATTTAAAAAGCTCTAAGAATTCTAAATTAACTGTCCTGTTTTGCATTTAAGGAAAATAAGCCACAGAAAACTTATGTGATTTCCTCATAGTTAGGAACAGTATGGAATAGCCCCACTCATATAATGCTGCCACCTCTGGAGCACTTTGATGAAACAATTCATTCTTCAAGTACAGTGGGTAAATACTGCTGAGCTTGGCTGTTTGCCTAAGTTCTAAACAGAATTTGTATAGAGGGCATATTCTCTTGTGAGAGAAAAATCTCACACACATTCAAATATGAATTCTTTGGTTTTAAAATGACCATTCAAAAAATTTAGTATCAATTCCTTACCAAAAATATGCAACCAAAACTTTTGTATGAAACATATTGACAGTTAAAAAAAAAAAGGGGGGCTTCCCTGGTGGTGCAGTGGTTGAGAGTCCGCCTGCCGATGCAGGGGACACGGGTTCATGCCCCGGTCCAGGAGGATTCCACATGCCACAGAGCGGCTAGGCCCGTGAGCCATGGCCGCTGAGCCTGTGCGTCAGGAACCCCTGCTCTGCAGCGGGAGAGGCCACAATGGTGAGAGGCCCGCGTACCGCAAAAAAAAAAAAAAAAAAAGGTTCAAAACTGAACCCTCACAAAAAAAAAAAAAAAAAAAAACTGAACCCTCTCCTCTATATTGATTGGGCATAAATTTTAACACTTTATCATCTTTCACAACCATGCTTAAAATAAGTATTTCCAGAAAGATAGTAGAGAACATACCCAATCTTCAGAATGAACTTAAAGAGCTTGTATGGTCCCATAAATCTGGAATTGATTGAACCAGTATATTAAGAAGACAAACCAGAAAGATGCAGTCAAATGCATCACTGAAAATGTTTTTTAAAGATTGAGAACCAGGTGTGTTGTGCATTATGACAGCACATCTGTGATTGCTTACCACTATAACTTACCCCAGTTTTATCACACAAGCGTAAAGTATGAAATGATCCAACAGCAAATAATTCTCCATCTGGAGCCCAGGCAACTGAGGTAATAGGATGCTCATGAGGTTGTGAACTGTACAGAGGGCGGCCGTAGCTATCCCATACCTACAAAAAGCAAATTTTAAAAATTCTTTTATAAGTCACCACGTTATTACAAACAAGTTTGTAGCTTCTGGTAAAGTATCAGGTAAAGATTTAGAAGTCATCACTTTATAATATTAGCAATTACATGTCTTTACTATCCAACAAGGCAAGGTGGGGGTAGGGAAGCTGTATTCCTGGAAACCTAAATATCTCCCCCAAAAATGTTATGGTATCATCATGATAATTTCAGATTTTACTAACTCTTTAATTAATCATAAAAACTACCCATTTTAGGGCTTCCCTGGTGGCGCAGTGGTTGAGAGTCCGCCTGCCGATGCAGGGGACACGGGGTCGTGCCCCGGTCCGGGAGGATCCCACATGCCACGGAGCAGCTGGGCCTGTGAGCCATTGCCGCTGAGCCTCCGGGTCCGGAGCTGTGCTCCGCAATGGGAGAGGCCACAACAGTGAGAGGCCCGCGTACCGCAAAAAAAAAAAAAAAAACTTAAATTGATTTAAAGAGTCACTAAAACTAGGAGTTGTTTTCATGTTGCTACTCATTAAATCAAATTCTATAGGTCAGGGACTTCCCTAGTGGTACAGTGGATAAGACTGCACGCACTCAATGCAAGGGGCCTGGGTTTGATCCCTGGTCAGGGAACTAGATCCCACATGCGTGCCGCAACTAAGGAGCCTGCCTGCCACAACTAAGACCCCACGTGACCAAATAAATATATTTTTTTTAATGGTTAAAATGGTAAGTTAAAAAAAAATTCTATAGGTCAATGAAATAGGCCAAATTAGAAAGGCAACACTTCAAAATGCCACTGAAAATTATAAAATAACAATTTGCTAAATTATTAGAGTTAAAAGATATGGCTAAAGAGAAGGACTAAAAGAATACTCTTACATGCTAAATACTTTTCACCAAAATTCGATTCTTTCAACCAGGTGATAAATTCAAACATTATTCAAACATTACATACCTTATATTTACAGTCTTCGCCAGCAGATAAAATTAAATCATTGACTGAGTTCCAGTCTACTTTTAAAATAATGCCATCATGAGCTTTCCACTATGAGAAAAAAATAAGATATTTATTATAACTTCAAGAGCACTGAAAAGTTTTTTAAATAAGAAAAGGCATTTTGCCTCTTTCTAATGATTCTTTTGTCCTCTTCTTGGAGAAGACTCCTATCTTCCTTTCATAACCATTATGCTGGTTTCATTTCCAATTTAAACTAATGAAAAGCACCTTGCACTATGACATCCACTATATAACTCACATCCTTATTAATTTCCTCAATTGCCTGGACTCCAGATGGAAAATCACTTGCTATTGAACTATTCCAAGCTTGACATCTGTGTGATAATAATGGAATGAATATGTTATGTAGTCCAAAACTTACTTGAATCCAAATTTTGCTCCCTTTGCACAGTTGATCCCATTACTGATACTGCCTTCATTCTTATTTACTAATTCTTTTATTTTTTAAAAAAACTTCTACTACATGCACATCCTCTTTAGTACTCTCTTCATTCTCTTCTGTACATTCCCCTAAGCTTCATTCTCTTTACCTTCATGTCCCTGGAGTAGTCACTAACTACTCTGAGAAAATTCTGCTGCATTTACCATATAACAAAAGGTTTCCCACAGATATATACTCTACACATATATAGAATGCATACATATTTGTGTATATATCTAAGTCACCAAAAAATTGGCGATCTAGAAATTAAGCGTGGATGTCTTCTTGATCTTAAATTATAATTTATGTGCTCATTTAGCTATTAACCACGCACATAATTAAAAGCCATTAATCTTTCACTAGGTTTAAGCAGAATAATATAACTGAAAAAGATTAATTTTTCTTGAAGACTATAAGGTACATTTTAATGTCTGAACCAACTAACTTTGTTTCAAAGAGTGACTGATTTTAAGGGTTTTCTCTCTACAGAGCCTTCCCGGGAAAATCTATTATTCTTAATGTATACAGAAAAAAACATCAAATTAGGGTCAAATAAGCCCTAGGAATAAGCAATAATTCATAGCTTGTTTTATTCAAGATACATAAAAATACACTCTGTCAAAAACAAATGTTTTGGACTTCCCTGGTGGCGCAGTGGTTGAGAGTCCACCTGCCGATGCAGGGGACACGGGTTCGTGCCCCAGTCCAGAAAGATCCCACATGCCGCGGAGCGGCTGGGCCTGTGAGCCATGGCCACTAAGCCTGCGCGTCCGGAGCCTGTGCTCCGCAACGGGAGAGGCCACAACAGTGAGAGGCCCGCGTACCGCAAAAAAAAAAAACCAAACAAAAAAAAAAACAAATGTTTTGATAAAGCAATAATTTTCACAATTTACTGCTAAATTAATCCAATGTCCTAAAATAAACTGCAAAGACAAAAATAACAAAATATAGATATATAGAGATATACACGTGCAGAGATTCTCAAGAGTTTCATTTTAAAACTACAAAAATAAAATTTTCCATATTCAAAAGGATTTAGGAACAAAATATGGTTTAAATTTTCCTTATACTATAATTTAGAATATCAATTATATATTACATATATTCACATATTACATATAATGCATAGACATTTTTCAATTATTTCTTAATGTATTAGGCATTTTGTAAAATTCCTTTGAATCGTGAGCTCCTCACAGAAGGCAGGAACTATGTTCTGTTTCACTTTTAATACCTTACACCCCAGCATAGCGCCTAGGATATAGTAAGTATGCACTACATTCCCACTGAATGACTAAATAAACAGAAGTCTCCTCACTCTGAAACCAAGTTCTGGGTCTCTAGAAGAGTCCCTAAAGCTCTTAAGGGAAATGAAATATATACTTTTGAACTGTATTCTACAAGCAAGAATTAAATAAGCATTCTTTTTTGTGAATAATCCAAATGTGAGTATGTGTTTATGCCCAAGGAGAATTGCTGCAGCTTTAGTTTTCCAAAAGGAATAGAAGATTTGCACGAAGTTACTAATTATACTTTAACCCCTCTCCACTCTAGCTGAATTTTGGCAATGGATACTTTTCTTTCCCTTCACCACCTCCTGGGCCAAAGGTTTTACCGAGCCACAAAACGATAATTTATCAATGGTGATTTAAGCATCTTCCTGAGTTTCACTTACATATGCCTAATTACAGGTATCTTAACAAATCACATAACTATAAACTAAAAGATTCATCTGGCCTGCTTTTGCTGTATGATTTCAAAGCACATTTTCAGAATATAAGCGGTATTAGAAGGACTTTGACTAAAGGCAGTCAGAGCCAGTCCTCTTTCCTAGCTTATTCCTTTTCCCCAAATTCTTCTCTTTCTGTTGTTCCACAGTTCTTAGCAGAGTGTTCTGCATGTAGAAAAATGTAAATGCATGATGACTGTGTGGAATATGTATAGCATACTCTACATAGAAGTGATTAATATGGAATCTCAAAGCCATTTCTATATCCTTACTCTCCAAATTCTACATCTACTCACTGTTAAACCTAATGTTTCTTCTTAAAACACTTTTTATACCTGCTGTAGCCAGTCAATCCCCAGCACCAAATCCCTTACCCAGGACGTGGTCATTCTATACCTTTTAACTGGCCTCCATGGCTCTAATTTATTAAGGGCTGACTAAAAGGTAGAGATGATAGAACAACACCGCAATATCAACAACAACTACTCTTCATTGTGTGCACTCAATATTTTGATTATATGCACTGTCCCATGCACTTTGCAATTTAACTCATTTAATCCTCACAACATTCCTATCAAGTAGGTATTAGCATCACATCTAAGAGATGAGAACGCTGAGGCGCTAAGACATTTTATAACTTGCCTAAAGTCACATATAAGTAAGTGAACATTTGAACCCAGGTGACTAACTCCAAAGCCTGTAATCTTATTACCCACACTACACTGTGTCATTATCAAAATATGAAGAAAATGATTCTGCCTCTTTGCACTGAAATCAAACATCAAAATCCTGGATATAGGCTTAAAGGTTTTTCATTTATTTGTCCTCCCCTGACCTGTCTTAACTGCCACTATTGTTTTGCTTCCCTATAATTGGTAAAATTATATATATCCGATTGTTCTAAACATTACATTGACGCCCCCTCCACTCTAAAAATACTAAAAGAATTCTAGGGTCTTAGAGAAAGCTCAAGGGTACTGAACAAACAATGAGGAGGAAGACGCTAGAGGTGATGATAAAAAATACAGTCTAAACAACCTCTTAAAAGTTTTATGATTTAGTCCTGTTTTGTCTCAAATCTATACATGTTAGGTTGACTCTGTTAAATTTAAAGATGGCTATTATGCCAAATCATGTGATAATTTAGTAACTCAGAACACATTTATGACTTACTGGTATAATGTGAGTTGGAAAAAGGGGGAAGTGAACCTCGTTGGAAACATAACCAGATATCCCCTGTTCTGTAACAAAGGCCAATAAAACCACACACTTAAGAGCTTCAACTATAACAAGACCACCCAGAAAAAAGGGACTCCTAAGAAAGTGACCTCTCACTTAGCAGTCTGGCAGACCCCAATAACAATTTACAAATGCCTGAGAAGTACCTGTAAAACTTTAGCATTTGGTTGAAGAGGTTTAATGATCAGCTGTTTGCCTGCTGTGTAAAGAACCTTTTCCGAATCAGGGCCCCATGCTACTGAATACACTGGTGTTCCTGTAAAAAGGAAAAGAAAAAAAACCTGATAAACTTAAATTATTATGCTTTATAAAAGGGAGATTGTTAGGAAAATCAAAAAAGCAATTTGGGGTGTCATTTCATTTCCTCATTCAATGGCCCATCCAAACTGCAGTATAAGCCTGATACTGAAACATAGACCAGGTTAAGATTGACTGTTGAAAATCTACTGTGAGCAACTGATAAACTATATTTTTTACTAATTTTGACCTTGCTGAGAAAATACGGAGCTTTTAGGACTTTGAGAGTGTGCTATGGAAAAACGTAAAATAAATATACTTCATTATGTTAAGATACAAAAAGGTATCAGAAAAGTCATGATTTATCATTTCCCATCATCAACAACTCTTGTGTAGTGGTTTGATATGATTTCAAATCCACTCGTTCACGAAAAAATGAAGTTGTTTTGATCTAAGAATGAAGTTGTTTTTATAAGGAAAGCTGTTTTGCTATAAGAGTGAAGGTGTTGTGTCAGGAGATCATCATGGACATCTGAGGCTGCTGATGAAGCACCCTGTAGCTCAGCTGCTGAGGGGCACCACTGGCGGCTGATCAATAAGAACAAATGAATAAGCAACTATGGCGACAGCAATGGTGAAAACACTGCAGCGGCCCCACCAAGATCATTCACCCGGTCAACACTTGAGTCTTCGTTCCCTAGCAGTGTGCTCCAGCGGCAACATTCGACTTTTGCTTTTGTGCCTTCAGCTTGTGGTTGACTAAGCCAACTCTCCTGAGAACCAACTGGTAAAAAGGTACACCTCAACTAAATTTGGACTTCTTTATTATCATTGGTTTGGAGAATATTTCTTTGTTGGCTTCTTAAGAGACATTATTCTGGGGACTTCCCTGGTGGTCCAGTGGGTAAGACTCCGTGCTCCCAATGCAAGGGGCCCGAGTTTGATCCCTGGTTGGGTAACTAGATCCCGCATTCATGCCGCAACTAAGAAGTCTGCATGCCGCAAATAAAAAAAGATCCTGCATGCTGCAACTAAGATCCAATGCAGCCAAAAATAAAATAAGTAAATTTATTTTTAAAAAAAGAGCTGTCATTTCACTGTACATGAATTATACTTCAATAAAAATGGGGAAAATTAAAAACAAATTATTTTTTAAATAAATAATGAATATCTTATCAATTGAGAGCATTAAATTATCTGTGCTCCACTGTCTGGTCCAGTTACCTATTCATTAGAACCTGTTCATTAGGGAAGTGAATCAAGTTTATATAATTAATCTATGAAATATTAACCTATTTATATTTATAAAACAAAGCTTTTAAAAATTGTCTAGGATTCCTAAGTCAGACTATTGTAGCAGTTGACTTTATGTGAATGATTGAATAAATCTTTCAGTAATTTACATTCTCAGTAAAATGAAATCTGAATCTGAGGATTTACAAGCAATCAGTAAGATGTTTATTTAAATGGAAAACCCAACTGATGCTAATCAACAGGGAGTAATCAGTAATCAACAGGGAGTAAATTTCAGAAAGATAAATGCTGTGTTTAAGTGGCACCCTACTCCTTTAGTGCCATTTTTTTCCCAACCAGAACGTAATTCAACTGTGAGCAAGTCTTAATGGTTTACAGGACTTAGAAAGTCTGATTTAGACCTAGTCCAAAAAACTCCTGAAGCATTCCTTTCATGGTGTAGGTTAGATATTATATTGGGTCTGAACATCCTGTTCAGTCAGTGACATCTAGGATTGTCCTGTATCAAAGGAACCTACAGATGAGCAATGAGATGGCTGACCTCAGAGGGTACTTCTTCTAAACTTAGTAAGTATATTCTCTTGAAACATTCTCTGGGAGTAGCCAGGAGCTGACCTGGGCTTCAAAGTAAATCTCCAAATGAACAGAGTTCAAGTCTAATAAACTCCCCAGAAAATGTAAATCAAAATTTCAGATATTCCAAACATGATTCTTGGTGAGGACAGTAAGGGAATAATAGAGGAAAGCTTATTTGATACAGTGGTAGAATTATAGGTGCCTTCTTTATTTCCATTATTATAGTTGTAAGTATTGTGCAAAAAACGTAAATTTATGTATTTTAATTATAGACTATCACATCTTCATGAATACACTCAGTAAAATAACACTTTCCTGAGTGTATACAAAACTATGACAAACATCTACCCCCAAGGAAATAATTCAGTAAACACAGCTCCCATTGAGTTATACAGGATGTGACTCTAGTCTTTTAGTTGTGGTAAAAGGCATGGTTTGGGGTATAGGATGAGGAGTTAGGGACTCTTATGTCCTCTTTCACATTGAATTTGTGGCCCCATTAAGTCAACTGTGTCACCATTTCCTTGTTTATAAACCTTATAAATCTTCAGAATACTTATCTCTCCTGTTAGGACATGGAGATTATTCATTTCCTGCTTATTATTTTTTAAATAATAATGCTGTTAAAGAAACAGGTATAGTAATTTATAGAATAAAACGAAATAGGCTTATAGAGGAAAATTT
Organism: Delphinus delphis; assembly: GCF_949987515.2. Lineage (NCBI taxonomy): Eukaryota > Metazoa > Chordata > Mammalia > Artiodactyla > Delphinidae > Delphinus > Delphinus delphis. The sequence goes on along the minus strand of NC_082686.1, from coordinate 104,127,935 downwards.
AAGTAATTCTTTTGTTACAGCATGTGGTTTTTAACCACATTCCTTCAATCAAAAAACAAATATAGAGTTACTTATGATAAATAAGCAATCCTAAATAAGATCAATAGCTAAAGAAGTTCCAGCTTCCTAACCACCAATATTCAAAATGAATATAACGGACTTCCCTGGTGGCGCAGTGGTTAAGAATCTGCCTGCCAGTGCAGGGGACACAGGTTCGAACCCTGGTCCGGGAAGATCCCACATGCCGCGGAGCAAATAAGCCCATAGGTCACAACTACTGAGCCTGCGCTCTAGAGCCCGTGAGTCATAACTACTGAGCCCGCACGCCACAACTACTGAGGCCCGCACACCTAGAGCCCATGCTCCACAACAAGAGAAGCCACCGCAATGAGAAGCCCATGCACCACAATGAAGAATAGCCCCCACTCACCACAACTAGAGAAAGCCTGCGCAGCAATGAAGACCCAATGCGGCCAAAAATAATCAATCAATAAATGAATGAATGAATGAATAAATGAATATAACATCAAGAACTAAGAAAACTCTTCCTTATATTCATTCTTTATATTTATAATAAAATGTTAAGTGTGAAACTCCTGTATATATGTTTTTATCGCTATACAACTTCTGATTTGGGTGGTTCTGGAGAAGGCCATATTGAAAGTGGATGAATTAGCTTCACAGAGAAAATGATTTCTATTATAAAAAATCCATCTCACTAGCATTTGAAACAAATCTTTAATATTTAAAATGTTTTTAAAAAACGTATTTATTAAAGCACTGAATTACTCCCAATGCTACACTTCACTTTGCAAAGTCAGTATGGAAATAATAATATAGCCTTTACAACAAAAACTTTAGCAAATTATATGATAAGATGTTATTAATTTCTTTATTAACAAAAATGGACAAAAAACAAAAGTAGTTTTATAATAATTAATTTGTTTTTTATATTGGGAATTTTTATTTATGCTCCATTTCAGTTAAGACACTCAAAAAGATCTTGTTTTTCTGACTTTGTACACTAAGATCATGTGACCTTTTTGACATTTTTTAAGAAACCACATGCACCTGGGGTTGTGTTAAATGTCAGACCCTTATCTCTCTGTAAAACAAATTATCTAAATTCTTTCAACTTGTTGAAGGCATTTTAAACCACAGAAAAGGAGACAAAAATGTATTTCAATTGTTTTAAGGAAGTACATGGTCAAATATACCATGTTTTTCACATTCATACTAAAAGGTATCCCCTAAAAAATGTTGTTTTTGCATGCTTTTAAGAATGATTTTGAAACAAACTCTCACTATTACAATGAAGCATTAGCTACCTTTGCCTTGAGTGCAGTATAGGTCTACATCTTGTGAGTATAAGTAAAGAACTTAGAGCAGAGTTTGGCACTCTATAAGCATGACCTGTTAGCTACCACCACTACTACTTTGTAATGCAATAAGCAACCATTTGTTATTGTGTTGTGCATGGGAGTAAACACTCAAGTATTTTGGTTGTCAAATCATTAAGAATTCAAAAACAAAGAATTATTTCCCTTTCATTCTATTTGTAGGGACATGTATTAACAAATAAGTAATATCGAGTGGGATTTATTCCTCAAAAAAACAACTTTTTGGTTGTGTATGTCACTGGGTCAATACAGAGAAAAAAGCTGAAATGAAGGCATTTGTTTCTTTAGTTTCTAGCCTCAGTCACCTCTCCCTTGGGGATCTCAACTTCCTCCATAGCTTCACCTTTCACCTTTCTGTAACTGACACACAATAATATTTCAGCCTTTACCTCTGAGCTCTAACACATTTCCACTTGCCCCAAAGACATGCCAGAACTTCAAACTCTACATATTCATATATCATCCCTCCACACATATCCCCTCACTTCTTCCTCTGAATTCTTCACCTCTTACAGGATTATCCATTCCTCTTGGCCACTGAGAACTATTCACTTTTTTCAACTACCCCCATCACTGACTCTGTTCAAGCCTTACTGCACAATAGCATAAAACATTTCAGTAACCTCCATACCAGCGACCCCAATTTAACCTCTATCTCTTCTAATTTATCCTACATATTACTGCTAAGGTAATCTTCCTAAAAAGGCAGACTTTATCTCTTCTCCCCTGCTCATTTTTTTAAAAGATTTTATATGCTTATAGAATAAACTCCAACCCCCTTCATTTAGCATCTGCGAATATCAGTGTCTTGGTCCCTCTGGCAGTACCATCCCTCACAGAGCCTACACTCTGGTAGGCCAGAGCCTACCCCTGGCCCAAGGGGGTTTCTCACCTGACTTCCACGCCTCACGCCATTCTGCCTCTGTGCCTCTGATCATCTAATTTCTTCCATAGCTCCACTTCATTGCCAACAAGCTCATTTATTTATCCTACCTAATTTCTTTATCCTTCGAAGCCTAATTAAAAGATGCTGCAGTATTTGCCAGGAAGCCTTTCTGATACTTTCTCTCCCCACAAAGCATTCATTTCTGCTTTCCTGTCCTCCCACAATGCCTTAAAGAAACGAGTACATTCTGCCTTGTGTTACAGTTATTTATATTTCCTTTACCAAATTCATTATAAACAGGTTCCATGTTTTGTCATCTCCTTCTTCTATTTGAATATAGTATAAGGGAAATGTCCTTAAAGGTTTGCAGTATTACTCTCTTCAATTTTAACCTATAATTAAAATATACAATGTAACACAAGATAGGGCTTCATTATAATTATCCTCAGCTTACACATTATTTTTCTCTAATAAGGAAAAATAATTCCTGATAGGCACCAGTAAGAATAGTTTTTAAACAAAGTCAAATTCCACCCCCTGCCCCACCCCCACCCCCCAAAAAAAGCAAGATTAATGCTTTTTCTGTATTGGAAGAGAAGGTGATGACCATGACTTTTCTATCTTTATATCTGCCTCCAATCATCAAGAAATGAATTTGGGAATTTTTCTACTCATCAAGGAAAAAGTACAATTAACATAAACATGTAGTAAAAATCACAGGATGCTTTCAACATTGTTTACATAATTCTGAGTCTTACAGTAATTCAGGCTTACGTTATTTCATTTTTGTGCCAAAATTTACAGTTTTTCTCCTCAAAGAAGCCAGGAGTCCCCGACCTCTACCTCCCTTGGTCTTTTTACTTGAACCTTTAGCATTTAGCTCTCAGTAGGTCAGATTTATAATCACCCTTGAAACTTGTAGCCTATAATATATCAAACCTTATAAATAACTAGGGATTTTTCCTTCAGGGTTAATGTGATTATAACTTAACTTCTCTAATGATTTTTCCCAGAGATAAAACAGGCGAAGTCTATCTATGCCTTATTAGGAAAGTGTGGGTGGCAGCAATGATCAAAAATTCAAAAATTAGGGACTTCGCTAGTGGCACAGTGGTTAAGAATCCGCCTGCCAATGCCGGGGACACGGGTTCGAGCCCTGGTCCAGGAAGATCCCACATGCTGTGGAGCAACAAAGGTCATGCACCACAACTATTGAGCCTGCGCTCTAGAGCCCGCGGGCCACAACTACTGGGTCCATGTGCCACAACTATTGAAGCCCGCGCGCCTAGAGCCCGTGATCCACAACAAGAGAAGCCACCACAATGAGAAGCCTGCACACCACAACAAAGAGTAGCCTCCACACCCTGCAACTAGAGAAAGCCCGTGTGTAGCAACAAAGACCCAACACAACCAAAAATTAATTAATTTTAAAAAATTCAAAAATTAAAAGCATAGTTCTATAGTGAATTTATAATTCTTAATATAGAAAAAGATATCAGATTATTCAGTTGAAATACCAGTAAGTTAACTAAAATAAAATCTACCCAATTTAGTTTTGTTCATTAATCTCATAATTAACATAAACCTTGAGTGAGAAGAATAAGATTCAAATAGGATAAAAATGATCAGCAGTTTCACAGCCATTTGATGTTAAGGAAATTACAGCTATTTGGAATGTTGATGTAAAATACCATTACATGATCCAATGAATACATAATAAAATTACCTATCTTATAAGACATAATATGTACTTTAGCTTTTAAGAAAATCCTATTTATCCATCTATTTGAGAGGAAGAAAAAATTAAAAAGAGCACCACCCATCCCTCTCCAAAATAAATACTATAAACAAAAACTAACTCAAAATCGATCATAGACCAAAAAAAGATCATACATTTAGCATAAGCACTAAAACTATAAAACTCTTAGAAGAAAATATAGATGTAAGTCTCCATGACTTTGGATTAGGCAATAGTTTCTTAGATATAACACCAAAAGTAGAAACAATCAAAGAAAAAAATAGATAAACTGAATTTCATCAAAACTTTTGTGCTTCAAAAGCTATCATCAAGAAAATGAAAAGGAAACCCACAGAATTGGGAAGTTGCATATCCAAGTTGCAAATCATATATCCAATAAGAGTCTATTGACCAGAATATATATAAAGAGCTCTTACAACTCAACAATAAAAAGACAACCCAATTAAAAAATATGCAAAGGATTTTAACAGATATTTCTCCAAAGAAGACCTACAAATGGTCAAAAAGCACATGAAAAGAGGCTCAATATTATTAGTCATCAGGGAAATGCAAATCAAAACTACAGTGAGATACCACTTTACAGTCACTAGGATGATTGTAATAAAAAAGACAGTAACAAGTGTTGAAGATTTGAAGAAATTGGAACCTTCATATATTTCTACTGGGAATGTAAAATGGTATATTCACTTTGGAAAACAACTTGAAGAAGATTTTAATTCACTGATATGAAACCACCTCCAAGACAGTTCACAATTCAAGTGAAAAAAAGCAAGGAGCATATTATACTAGATACAATATGCAACCACTTGTTTATAAAAGGGAAAAAAAAGAACATATAAAACCAAATTTCCTACACAAGAAAATGGTAACAGCAGTTGCCTCTGGGAATGTTTGCTGGGTGGCTGGAAGACAGGGGTAATACGAGAGACATGCGTAGTATTTAATAGATAACTTTATATCCTTCTTTATGCTTTAAATTCTGAACCATGTGAATGTAGTATCTATTAAAAATTAATACTTAAAAAGATGTAAGTGCTCCCTGCAAGGCACATACTAACAATCAAAATTTTATGATCACTATTATTGAAAATATGAGTTGCAAACTCAAATCCCTTCAGAGATTTATGTTGTGTTCTACCATGTAATATAAATGAGTGAAGTATGTAGAGTGCAAGAAAAATAAGAGAAGCTTAAAATCCAACTAAAAATGGAGCAGCCACTATTGAACTCCAGCTGACTGTATTTGTTCTGGAAAGCAGACTTAATGTTGCCAGTTCTTCCAATTTTTCCAGACACCAGAAATCCAAATATGTATGTAAAATATCCTAATTTTTAATGTTGGGCCTGCACCATGCTAGTGGGGCAGATTCAGCCCACGGGCCATCTGGTGATTTCTGATGTATAAAAAGTCCTTAATTTATGAATATATTGGGCTTCCAAACTGCCTCTGCACGTTTGGGAATTCTAAATGCATTTTCTCTATAAGAGTAAAATAAGTAGCAATCTGGTTTCCAGACCTATTATACAGGTAAACTATAGTACTGAACCAACAGCACTATGTCATCTACCCTCTATGATTAACAATGTTTATGTTAAACAACTTATTCTAAGTTTCAACTTTAGACTTTGTAAAGTCCAAAATGGTAGATCCAAGGGGTAATAAAAGGGAAGGAGATGATTGGGAAGAATTTAAAGAAAGAGAAGGAGCTGTACGGGGACAGTGGTGAAGGATCTTAGGCAAGAATTCAGATTATTATAATGGGTAATGAGATAAGCTTTCAAAATTTCTCTGAAGATCTGTGTCTTCTATAGACAACATATTTAGCAAAAGAGAAAAGAAAGGAAAAAAGGATATGTCTCAGTAGCAGCAACAGCTGAAAAGAACTGCAGCCCCATCTCCAAGGGGGTGGTGATGATCTCTAAACGAATTGTGTAGCTGCTCATAAGTCAGACATCATAAGGTAAGAATGCCAAATAATTAGCTCTAACAAAAATTATAAAGCCAAAAGTAAATGTCCACACCTACTAGAAGATTAAAATAAAATTTATTTTCTAAAGGTATACTTTATTACTAAAGCAACAATAAATTGACACCTTTCCCTAACAAATTTACTGATGAATGTTTCTATGAACTCTAAATTTTCCACTCACGGATAAATATTCTATTTGGAGACCATCTGTACCAAAGATTTAACCTCAGGAGATAACCACTACCTATTACTTATGGTTACCTTTGCTAACATTTGGTTGATGTGTAGCTAAAGAAATGTAACTATTTTAACATATCCTAAGAGTAAACATGAGTTAAAAAATGAAATCTGGAAATTTTTGGAAGTCAGTTGTTAGAGATGCTTCACAAAATGACTTTATCATATACTTCTGAAGAATAATCTGCAAACTTTTTGGCAGCCTGTCTCTGAAGATCAGCTGATATGGGCTCAGGACAACATTAAAACTGCTTTATTGTTCCTAAGTAAACCAAATTTGGAAAATAAATCTGCTACATGGAAAAAAATCATATGTAATCTAAATCCCAACAGGTATGACCACTGGATTGACTTTATGGGCACTTCTTCCCAATGAACATGGAAAACCAAGCTGCTGCTCTAAGTAGTTGTAGTTTACCAAGTTTTGAATCATAAGAGTATCTGTTCCCCTCCATTAGTATAGATGTACAACATAATTTAGAAAGGGTGCTATTATTATGATATAATTAGAACTTTTTACGTAAGGAGATACTCAGTGTTTTCTATTATTATTATTTACTTAACTAGACACCCAATCCTGTTCTAGATAGGATATGCTCATGATGCTTCAGAATTATTTTAAAAAGAATCATTAGCCTATAACTCCATTTATATAGATTCACTAACAAAGAAAAAGCGTTTGAGTGGGTCTTATATTTTTTGGCTCAAACAATACAGTTACCATGGCCCATCAGGCAACATGAAAGTAAGAGGAAAAAGTGTAAATAGAAATAAGAGATTTCAGGTTTTGAACCTGACCAAAATCAGCCTGAGGAACTATATTAGACTAACTATATTAGACTATTTTTACAGGAAAATGCAAAGACATTTAATTGATTATAATACATACCTTGCTGAGCTAAAGTTGATCTTAGCATTCCAGTCTTTGACCAGATTTTTATTTGTCCATCTTCTCCAACTATAAAGAGAAAAGAATTGATTTTTTATCTATAGGAAATAAATGCAAACATTAAATTTACATATAAAAATCAGCAGTATCTACACTAATGCACATTTAAAATTCAGACACGAGTTACTCTACTTAGATATCACTGCTTCCTAAATATAAAATTTAACTGAAATTACTCTGAAACAATTTTATCAAAGTAGCCTGACTTCAATGACAAAATTATTTTTTTCCTTTAATCTTAGAAGACTTATGAGTATATTATTCAAATAATGCTTTCATTTTCACTGACGTCTCCATCCTAGAATTCTAAGAAAAGTGTTTTCAGTGTAATTAGAAGAGTTACAGCCAAATTCCAGTGAGTTGGGGACTGAATGGAGTGAAGTAATAAACTACTCTTTTGGACAGTTTGCCTGATGGGAAAGAAAGAAAGAGGAAGTTGTAGCTAGAGTTATTTGTTAAAGGAGGGATTTTTATTTCTTTTTTCTCAATTTTCAAGATGAATGACATCTGAACACATTTATATGCTGAAAAAAAAAAAGGAAAAGGAAAAAAACACTGGAAAAGGAGAAGTCGAAAAAACAGGCAAGAGAAGAGAAACTCACTGATAAAAGTCCTACAGAAGGCCCAGGGGATAGGTGTGGTGGTTTTAAAATATATCCACAAATTCTTTGTTATTCCTTCTTTTAAGAAGTGAAGCTTAACTTCTCTCTCCTTTCTCCTTCAGTTTGGTCTATACTTAGTGACTTGCTTCTAATAGAATATGGTGGAAATGATGGAGTATGACTTCCCATGGTGGGTCATAAAATATATTGTGTCTTCCATCTTGTTCTCTCTTGGATCACTCACTCAGGGAGAAGCTCCAGCTGTCATGTTGTTAGAACACTCAAGCAGCCCTATGGAGAGGCCCATGTTGTAAGGAGCTGAGTAAGGCTTCCTGCAACAGTCATAGAGGAAGTAAGACCTCTTGCCAACAGCCATGTGAGTGAGCCATCTTGGAAGCAGATCCTCCAGCCCCAATGGGGCTTCATATAACTGCAGCCCCATCCAACTTCTTGATTCTGAGACAGAACCACCCAACTAAACTGTTCCCTGTCTCACAGAAACTGTGAGATAATACATGTTTACTATTTTAAGTCACTAACTTTTGGGATAACTTGTTATGCAATAATAGATAACTAATATGATAGGTGAAGATGAGAATCCCTGCAGTAGGGCAGGAGATGGAAAAGAGATGGAAGGGGGGTAAAGTTAAATGAGAATATTTTGAATTTTAGAATTTTAAAGAATTAAAAGTTTTATTTACCCCACACTTGACCATTCCAAAACCTTCTTGACAGAACATTCTTCATAAGCCATATAGGAAAACTAATATGACACCGTGAATGATAACATTATATAGCAGTCTAGATCAATACTGTGCCAATTATTTGCTATTAGACAATGAAAGACACTATTGCTAAATGAAAATATTCTGTTCCTTTGGAAATTTTTCTTTAAAAATTTCATTTTAAATGTTATTTTTGCAGATGACCTACCTGTAACTAATGCTGTTCCTTCATAATTCCATCGTCCAGCAAGTACTGCTCCACAGTGAGCTTCCACACTTTTTTCCACTCTTCCTAACTTAGAAATCAGATGAAATTTGCCTAAAAGAAATTAAACTTGAGAAATCTATTTTATTAAATTAATTTATCCAATCAACAAACATCTGTTGAGTATCTACTAGTAGACTAGTTAGCATAGTGCTAGGCATGGGAGATACCAGGGCAAATAATATAATTATTCTTACTCTCAAGGGACACTCAAATCCATCGGGAAACAGGCACAAAAACAAAATTATACAACCTTGAAACAAGTGGTGTGACAGAAATATATACATGATACTATGATAGTTCAGAGGGACAATAAAATTCTGCTGGGATATGGTCAAAGAGGGCCAAGAGGAATGTCAAGAAAGCCTTCTATTTAAGCAGAACTTCGCAGTCTTGCTTTTTTTTTCTTAAAAATAGGCTATAGAAAAGTTAGGAAAGGTGTAGAGGAGAGGAACCAAGATAGTTAAATGGTGTTAAAAGATAAACTGAGGCATATTAAAAAATATTGAGTTTTGGGGAATTCCCTGGTGGTCCACTGGTTAGGGCTCCTCTCTTCCACTGCAGGGGGCCCAGGTTCGATCCCTGGTAGGGGAACTAAGATCCCAAAAGCCACGCTGGCAAAAAAACAAAACAAAAACAAAAACTGGACTTTGTGCAGAAATCAATTCCAATCCAGCAGTGCCAAACTTTAAGTGGTTAGGAACGTTCCACTGACAGGAGCTCAGGGAGAAACTTCTATAGAGAAAAGGCAGAAGTAAAGTAAGGATACTATTGATTGACTACAACTTAAAGCCTGGTTGGCTGTTTGTGATTGGTTGTCCTTAGGTTTCAATTTCATAATCTTGAAGCATTCATTTACAGGCTTAGATTTTGGTTTGCAGAGGTATACAGCATTAGAGTCACCTCAAGTCTAAAGGCCTCCTTGTTTAACTAATTGAATAACTGATAATCCCAAATTTTCAAATTCTTGCCTTATTTGATTTTACACTGTACCAGGCACCAGGTAGACAAAAAGAAGCAAGTTACTTAGTTGCTGTTCTCAAAAAGTTCACACATATATAGGCAAACAGCAAAAGGCTTACAACTTCAAAGGACCTAAGCAAACTATATAAGAGATGTCAAGGGAACAAATCAACTGTACAAAGAATAAGTGCTACAGGAAGCCAAAAAAATAATCAGTGTGGTTTTGAATGATCATGAAGTCTAATAATATATAGTTTGTAATAAAATAATTAAGTACAGTTGGTCCTCCACCTCCAAGGGTTCTGCATTCTTGGACTCAACTAATTGATTTAAAAAATACATAAATAAATAAAAACAAAAACCCAGAAAGCTCCAAAAGCAGAACTTGAATTTACCCTGTACCAGCAACTATTTACATAGCATTTACATTGTATTTACAACTATTTACACAACATTTATACTGTATTAGGTATTATAAGTAGTCTAGAGATGATTTAAAATATGTGGGAGGATGTGTGTAGGTTATGTGCAAATACTATGCCATTTTATATAAAGGACTTGAGCATCTGTGGATTTTAGTATCTACAGGGGTCCTGGAACCAAACCCCCTTGGATACAGAGGGACAACTGTACAGTAAAATTAGAAACTTTTCCCCAGATCAAAAAAAAGGTATATATTTTTTGTAGCAAAAGAATAATGTGGCTTGCTTAATCAAATTTTGCCTCAGAGGATTTATTTTGTTTGAATTCATTTTTAACTTAAGGCTTTTCAAGATTCTGGACGAATATTAACAATCCATTAAAAATACATATTTAATAAGTCAGGTGCTTTAGATGGCTTTAAAACATTTCTCTGGAGAGCTCTAATACAGATGGCTTTAAAATATTTTACACTTAGCACCCTGTGGTTATTTCACTGACCACCAACCTATTCCCATCAATAAAGTCATTCTCCCTTTTTACACACATTGCACAATATTTGTAGCTCTGTTGCAGCATTTTTTTATTGGACTGTGATTCTTTTCAGAAGGCCATGTCTTAGTCATATTTTTATTTGCAATAGTGCTTTACGTAAGCAGCATTTGTTAAATTTACCAACTCAGTAACCATACTTAGCAACTTAAAAAAAAAAGGACTACTTTGACATTCTTTTCTTTCTCATTCAATCTGAGAGCTGTCTTTTCCCATCACTCATTTTCTAGGCCCTCATCAATAAACTACCCCTTTCCTTCATCTAACCACCCACTAGCGCCATCTACTTTTCCTCATATCTTCCTTTTAATTTTATATTTACCTCTGGGTTGTTTTTCAATGTAACAAGATTACTTTTTTTTTTTTTTTTTTTTGCGGTACGCGGGCCTCTCACTGTTGTGGCCTCTCCTGTTGCGGAGCACAGCCTCCGGACGCGCAGGTCCAGCGGCCATGGCTCATGGGCCCAGCCGCTCCGCGGCATGTGGGATCTTCCCAGACCGGGGCACGAACCCGTGTCCCCTGCATCGGCAGGCGGACTCTCAACCACTGCACCACCAGGGAAGCCCTAACAAGATTACTTTGAATTCAACTGGGCTATTACACTCTTTATGATACTAACTTAAAATTAATTTGGATATACTTTTTTTAATGCATTGCTTTAGAAAGAAAATACAAGGGGAAAAAAGTCTCAAGAGGAAACTATAAAGATGACATATAGTGAGTGGCCATTATTTACTTTATCCAAATCTGTTTCACTAAATGTTAGCATATCGCCCAGCACAAAATATCCACATACTAAATTGTTGCATGTAACGAATGAATCTATCACCAAAGAGATTAACCAAATAGCTCCTGAACCTGAAATGAAGGGTCCGAAAATTTTTCTTTTCTTTGTATTTTAGAAATTTTATGTATTTTTGATCACCGATATTTCTTATCCTAAAACATCGAATACTGAATTTCTGACAAGTGCTGAAATTATTCTTGCTTCCCATGACCTCACAGAAGACACATACTGGAACAACTAAGGCCAACTCTTTGCATAGATTTGACACTCAATAAATCTTTGGTCTTTGTAGTTTGGTTGTTACAAATTGCTTGACTAGCACCCCCAGAGTAAAGCATAAATATAAAACTAAATATATCAAAAATTTTAAAAAACACAGTTATCCTTTTAACTATTTTGGTTCTTCTCTCCAGCTTTTCCATAACCTTTTAAAAATGCTAGACCAGGGCTTCCCTGGTGGCGCAGTGGTTGAGAGTCCACCTGCCGATGCAGGAGACGCGGGTTCGTGCCCTGGTCCGGGAAGATCCCACATGCCGCGGAGCGGCTGGGCCCGTGAGCCATGGCCGCTGAGCCTGTGCGTCCGGAGCCTGTGCTCCGCAACGGGAGAGGCCCCAACAGTGAGAGGCCCGCGTACCGCAAAGTTATAAAAGGGAAAAAGAACAGAGTAAGTAGATTAAAATTACACGAAACACATTTCTTAAAGTTAGAAATGCCTTAAGAAATGTCTATGGAAACATGAGAAGGCTTGAAATAGGGTGCTAGGAAAAAGGTCACACGAGCACTTTTGCAGACTGCTTAATAGCAGAAAAGTTTTGGCAGATGGTTGCAAAAAGCCAGAGATCAGTAACCACTAACTTCTGACAGAAAGAAATGAACACATAAATGCTTTTTAAAGTGGGATTTTAAGTGTACATATTAACTAATAAGAGAATATGAGGATTACTTTAAGATACCTAATACAATGTATAAAAATATTCAACTATCACTAAATATAACTTAAGGAGTATTTACTGGCTTTACAAAAGATTTTATACCGGAATTCCTTTACATAGCAGCTCCCCTAATGCATTTTAAATCATTCTTTTTTAAATGTAAATCTTGCAATACATTGTCAAAGAAAGAAATATCTCCTCTAAAAAGTAGGATACAGCTGCATGAAATATTCAAAAAGAAGTAATAATGTTGAAGAGAGAATTATTGGTGAGACAAAATACTTGGCAAAAGTCTGCTTTATGTATTTCAGGACCTGTGCCCAAATCCCATGGATCTTTTTTGAATGTTACCACTAACACAGAAGATGGAGTGGGTATGACAAAGGGAACACTGGAGGAGTGATGAACAAACTCAAAAGCCGTAACCATTTTTGCCAGCCTTGGGGGAGAAAAATCAAGAGAAGAGAGTTGGTGCCAACTAGAAGAGGGAACCTCGTAGACAAAGAACTAAATTTTGAAAAAGAATTTTTTAAGTACTGGGTTAACATCATACAAAATGAAAAAGTCCTAGTGATCTGCTATACAATATTGTGCTTACACAAAAATTATATTATTAAATATTGCACTGTACACTTAAAAGTTTATTAAGAGGGTGGATCTCATATTATATATTTTTTAAACCAGAATAATACTTTTTTATAGTATTTGATTAACAGAGAATACAGCATTGATACATAAAATGATCTCTCATGTTTATCTGGCAAGAAACACCTTGACCGACCACCTTTCAATAGCATCCACTTTCTTTTTTTTTTGAACATTTCTTTTTCTGTTTGTTTGTTTGTTTTTCCCGTACGCGGGCCTCTCACTGCCGTGGCCTCTCCTGTTGCGGAGCACAGGCTCCAGACGTGCAGGCTCAGTGGCCATGGCTCACGGGCCCAGCCGCTCCGCTGCATGTGGGATCTTCCCAGACCGGGGCACGAACCCGCGTCCCCTGCATCGGCAGGCGGACTCTCAACCACTGTGCCAACAGGGAAGCCCTCTTTTTCTGTTTTTTTGAACATTTCTGGATTCTGTTTCTTGTCTTACTCTTCTACTTCTTTTCTTTGAACTATCATCCTTTGCCTTCACTTTCACAGGATCCCAGATATTCCTCATCCCAGCCTAAGAGAAAATACTCAGCTACCCTGCTTTGGTTCTCTCTTCTTCCTACATCTAGTTGTAGCATGTTATGTTACCTTATTTGTTTGTTTGTTAGTTTGTTTGTTTTTGTAGTAAACCTAAAAAAAGTAAACACTATAGTTTCTCAAGAGTCATAATATATTTTTCCACTTTTAATCTTGCAAATTTATCTTTAAATGATATTTGTCTTACTTTAGATTTTTTTCCCTATCAGAAAGTATTTTACCTAAAGCCAATGTGAAATAGAGACCCAAACAGCTATTCTTTAGTTAAGTGTACCTAAGTAGTCTTAATAAATCAGGGAAACACTCAGATAACAGAAATTATCAAGACTAACTATATTTACTGTCCATATTCATCAGATACAGGTCAATCTTCATACACTATTGACTTTAAAAAGGAAAATGAAAAGAAAATATATGGTAGACTTCCCTAGTGGCTCAGTGGTTAAGAATCCACCTGCCAGTGCAGGGGACACGGGTTCAATCCCTGGTCCGGGAAGATCCCACATGCCAGAGAGCAACTAAGCCCGTGCACCACAACTACTGAGCGCCACAGCTACTGAAGCCTGCGTGCCGTAGAGAGCAAGCGCCACAACTACTGAGCCCATGCCCTGCAACTACTGAAGCCCGCGTCCTCTAGGGCCTGCGTGCCACAACTGCTGAGCCCACATGCTGCAACTACTGAAGCCTACGGGCCTAGAGCCCGTGCTCTGCAACAAGAGAAGCCACCATGAGAAGCCCGTGGACCACAATGAAGAATAGTCCCCGCTCGCTGCAACTAGAGAAAGCCCGCGTGCAGCAACAAAGACCCAACGGAGCCAAAAATAAATAAAAAGTTAAAAAAAAAAGAAAATATGTGGTATGCCACCTTCTATGTAATAAAAAAAAGGTGAAATGAGAAAATATACATGTTTTTGTTTCTTTTTGCTAAAAGAAATAAGAAAGGATAAACCAGAACCAAAGGGATTGGTTACATACAGGGAATAAATAAAAATAGGGTGTATGGGATTGGGTGGGTAGGAGTAGTGACATTGCTGAGTATATTTTTTTATATAGTTTTGACTTTGTGGAACCATCCATGTAATATTTTACATATTTAAAAAATAATCAAATCAACAAGGATGGGGAGATGAGACCTTAAATGGAAAACAAACAGAAATAAATACACTTAACTATATTTTAAATGAATAGCAACAACACTAGTAGGGGGGAAATGCCAAGTAACTTTGAACACAAGACTTTGACTCTATATCCTTGACTCTATATCCTCAGTGTAAAGATAAAAACAACAGTAAAATATTAAACTCTATTTTTTTTTGCAATAGTATGGATTAGCAATTCTGAAACAACCTGCTGTGTATTGTAGAATTAAACAAGTAAGTAAATATATTGAGAGTAATGGGAGCCAAGCTTCCTCACTGTTTCCAAGTATGGGGAAAAAAGACTAGAATTAACCCTGTGGTGCTGAATTAGAATTGGCGGTATCAGAATGAACTCATGATTTTTATCATGGAAAGGAAGGAAGGGAGAAAGGGGAAGGAAGCAAAGGAAGAGAGGGAGGGAGGGAGGAAGAAATTGCTGTAGATTTGTATATTTTAATACACATTTCTATTCGTATTTCTTAGCTCTGTCCTGTGAAAGGACCTTGAAGTAAACACATCCCATTGAAATGAGCATACCTGGCACACTCATCTTGGCTTTTAAATACCATTAAGCACCCAGAAAAGAACAAGTCTCCTTGGAGAAACAGCTTATTTGGAAGCTGGGACTGGGAAAGCACAAAATGAACCTGGAACATCTTGTGCCAGCAAAGAAGTGCTCAAAAGATGATGGGGAAACATACCCCCCAGGGTAAAAAGAAAATTCATTTGAGCTGGCTTCACGGAGCTCCCACTGGCCAAACCTGGGACAATTGTAACATCAAAAATTTTAAATGGTAGTAATAGGATGCTCAAGAAATAAAATAAGAATCTATGAGTCTAATCTAAGTAAACAAATAAATAAATGGGCAGGAGACAGAAGGCTCTTCCTTGCAGTAAAATACCAACAAATCAATATAAAAGAAATTATGGAGTTAAAAAAAATCACCATTTGGCAACAATCTTAGTAATAAATGATTCAGCCAAGAGACATCAATAGATGCCAAGACAGTGGGAGGAAATCTGAGGAGGAAGAGAATATTTTTATATAGTCTGAAAGTATCCTTTCAGAAATTATTTATTAAAAGGGAAAAACATTAACTTTACACTAGATTAATTTAGTGAACACAACCTTTCAAAATAATCAAAGTTAAAGTCACCAATAATGGGTCAAATCAGCATCATGAATCTTCCAATATGATGCCCTGAGTACTGCTGCTAAAATGTATAACTGGATTTAATCATGAAGAAACATCAGACAAACATGAATTGAAGGACATTCTGTAAAAATAACAGGCCTGTATTCTTCAAAACAGTGGAGATCATAAAAGAAAAACTGAGGGGTTGCTCCAGATTAAAGGAGGCTCGAGAGATATGACAAAACAATGTGTTATTCTGTACCAGAAAAAAACAAATTTCTATAAAAGATATCATTAGGACAATTGTTAAAATTTGAATATAAACTATAGATTAGATAACAGTATTACATCAATGTTAAATTTCCTGATTTTTATCAATGTATTGTGGTTAAGTAACAGAAAATCCTTATTCTTAGGAAATGCATTGAAGTATTTATGGTTAAAGTGGCATATCTATAAATTACTCTCAAATGTTTCAGAAAAAAGTATATGTGGGTTGGGGGGAGGCAGGGGGGAGAGAGAGAGAAAGAGAGAAAGAGAGAGAAAAGACCAGCAATGATAAAATATATGGGACAAAATGTTAACAACTAGTGAATTTGGATAAAGGATATGCAGCAGTTATTTGTACAATTCTTGCAACCTTTCTATAAATGTGAAATTATAACAAAATTAAAAGCTTTTTTTAAAGTCAACCCTTCATTTTATCATAAGAGGTAAACTAAATTCTAGCTGTGCTCAGAGTCAATCTTGTAAGCGCTAGGCACTGTACCAAATTCTTTCACACAATATCTCATTTAATCAATATTCAGAAAACTAAGTTTAAAAATTACATGTAAAAGAATTAGAATCTGATGTGATTGTTTGCCATAACATCCCTTTCCTATTCTGGCTACAAAAGCCCTCTTCTCTTTCCCTTTCCACGGTGGCCTAAGGCCTGCCATGCTCTGTCAATCAGTGTCCCAGTCCCTTGACTAAAATGATTCACTCAGCGATGGGCATGTGACCCAAGCTTGTCCAGGACTTCTCTGCATGTTGACTGCAAGTGATATTGAGGAAGAAGCACTCTCTCTGCTGACTTTTCTTTTCCTGTAGGGTAAGCCTTGGGCTGCTGGCTGCCATCATGCTCACCTTTTGGGGCGAGTCTATCCAAGAGATGGCAAGAATAGGGGCCTGGGGACTTCCCTGGTTGTCCAGTGGTTAAGAATCCACCTTCCAATGCAGGGGATGCGGGTTTGATCCCTGGTCAGGGAACAAAGTTCCCACATGCTGTGGGGCAACTAAGCCCGCGCGCTGTAGAGCCTGTGCACCACAACTAGAGAGCCCACGTGCTGCAACTACTGAGCCTGCGCGCTCTGGAGCCTGCGCGCCACCACTAAAGAGCCTGCACACCACAACTAGAGAGAAGCCCACACACCGCAATGAAAGATCCCGCATGCCGCAAGATCCCGCGTGCCGCAACAACGATCCCACATGCCACAACTAAGACCTAACGCAGCAAAATAAATAATAAATAAATAAATAAGTAAAATCTCAAGGGGTTGTGTATGTGTTATTTAAAAAAAAAAAGAATAGGGGTCTCATGCAGTTGTGCTTAAAGATCTACCTCTGGAGCTAGGTAAACCAGAAAACTCCATCTGTGAATAAGTTAGCCGAGTAAGTTTCTGTTACTTTTGATGAATGTACTCTTAACTGATATAGTAGGTAAAGTGTAATACAGATGAAAAACAGTTCAAGTTATTTCTAGGAAAATTAAAACTTTTCCTTAAAAAATAGAATAATCATGCTTTTTACTCACCAATAATAAAACTATGGTCAAATTAATCTCCAGCTCTGTAAGTAGGAATTAACATGTACTAGAAAATAAAGACTATATTTGATAGCTTACTAAATGAGTGTGTGTTGTACCATCTATTTTTAGTGTGGTTATGTTATACAGTTAAATTTGACAAAATTAGAAACCAAAACTGAAAAAAGCCTAACAATACCTGCGAGCACAGAAAAAGTAAAGCCAGAGGTTCAGATTCAATCCCAGTATATGCCAGTTTAATTCATCTTCTTCTATGACAATAGTTTTATAGCCTATACACAGACGAACTGACTACATAGGAAATGGATAAACAACTCAAAACATGTCATACTAAAATGTTATGTCTTTTAAGTATAAAGATTAGCATATAACATTTATTTAAAACTTACCATCAGAACTTGTGAGAACAAAGCTTTCTGCTTGAGTTTGTTTCTTTATGCCTAAACTTTTCGGAAACCAGTGAAGATCTATTGGGTAAATATCATCAGGCAGCTTTACTATTTGACTTGTTTCACTAGTTAACAAGTTCCACTTCACTATCTGGTGATCATCACTACATGAATACAGTTCTTCAGCAGTATTCCAGCCCACACAGCTTACTAATTCTTGATGTGTCACCATGTTAAGGAGATATAAAACACACACAAAAGTCTTCAGTCTTAATAAATACAATATTTTGCAGATGCAGATTATAAGAAGAGTATAAAATAGGACCAAATGTTTCAAGCTTCTAAGCCTATTTTTCATTTTATGACTTTCATATTTTTTCCATATAAGGAAAAGAAAATAAGCATCT
This sequence comes from Delphinus delphis, assembly GCF_949987515.2. NCBI lineage: Eukaryota > Metazoa > Chordata > Mammalia > Artiodactyla > Delphinidae > Delphinus > Delphinus delphis. Next base: position 104,109,423 of record NC_082686.1, on the reverse strand, counting down.
ATCAAAACAGTTGTAAGAAGAATGGAAAGCAAGATAAGAAACCCAGGTGCCAAAAGAGAAAAAAAGAAAGATTTGACTATATGAAAATTTTTAAATTGTGTTACAAAGTATTCCATAAACGAGGCAAAAGATACAAAGACATCTAACAGAACAAAAGGAATGAAAGGATCGACTCTAACCCATTGGGGAGTAAGTGGGGAGAAAAGGGAACTATGCTTTTTTTATTTACATATATCCGTTTCATTTAAGTTATTAGAATAAGCATGTATTATTTTGATAAAAGTTTTCAAAAATCAAGTGTTAAAATAAGACTGACGGGACTTCCCTAGTGGCGCAGTGGTTGAGAATCTGCCTCCCAGTGCAGGGGACACGGGTTCGAGCCCTGGTCCGGGAAGATCCCACATGCCGCGGAGCAACTAAGCCCGTGCGCCACAACTGCTGAGCCTGCGCTCTAGAGCCCGCAAGCCACTACTGAAGCCTGCACGCCTAGAGCCTGTGCTCCTCAACGGGAGAAGCCACCACGATGAGAAGCCCGCACACTGCAATGAAGAGCAGCCCCCGCTCGCCACAACTAGAGAAAGCCTGTGAGCAGCAATGAAGACCCAATACAGCCAAAAATAAATAAATAAGTAAATTTATTAAAAAAAAAAGAAAGAAAGAAAAAAAGACTGAAATCTAACAGTAAAATACCTGCTTAAGTGACACATTATAATAATTCACCTAGGAAAAAACCTACAGCTTAACAGCTGAAACTAAAATCCTACCAAATTTCCTGACATTAAATTCAGGAAGTAATTCAATTACAATTTACTGTACCTACAAGGTAATATGGATAAAATATGAACCCTAAAATTCTTACTTTAACCTATTTTTTCAGTCTCTGATTTATCAAGTGGATTTCTATAAACTGAGGTGTTCAAGTAGCCCTCACTTCCACCATCAGAACAGGCTGCTTACCCTAGCAGAGCTGTGTATCTAGAGAAGGCACTTCAGTTTGTCATTTTTGAGATGCTTTCTCCTGCTTATATGTGGATTTGTATATTACCACATTATCCTGGTTGGGTTGTTTGCTCTTTTGTTGTTATTGTATAATCATTTTACTGCCTTCTCTTCTCACCAATGCTTTCTACTGGCTCATCCAAGCAATCAGTAAACTCTAAGGAAAAAGAAAGACACTATGTGCCAAGTTAATTCTGGGATGGTCTAAGATTTTTTTTTAATACTTCAAAATATGATAGATTAAGCAAAATAACCAAAAAGGTAAAAAAGAAATTATGGAAAGTTCTTAAGAGACTGCACAAATAGGTAATAAAGTGGCATTGGAATACTCAGAATTCAAAGTAGAATCTAAACAAAAGGATCTGGATGTCCCATTAGACCATTACTGAAAAAATTCTTCAAGTATAACTGCTATAGCTTAAACAATGTTAAGTAAAACCTTTAAAAAGGGAGAGTGTCAGGCATAATCTAGAAAGAAAGAAAATACACATACACACACGCCCCAAAACAAAAAATACTAAGCTTATCCTCATAAAAACTGATGTAAGTACACATCAGACATACGTGACATGTCTTCAAACTAATAAGTTAACTAAAATTACAGGAGAAATGAGAGGACTGCCAGAATAAGAAAGTCTAAAAAGACTGTTATTCTTCAGCTTGAAAAGGTAAAAGCAGACAATAGACATAGTCAAAATCTAAAAGATTGTAAGCAGCATGAACTCCTGGGGGCACACTTTTAAAAGAGAATAAAAATGATTTAAGGAGAAATAAAAGGAATTATATCTTCACTCAAACGGTAAAAGAAGCAGACAAGACAATATTAATTCAAAGCGTTTGATCAAATGTCTAAAACAGTGCTTCTCTGTCTCTGAAGGATCCTATTTTTCTTTATTTCAAATCTGTTACAGATCAACATTTTCTAAGATAAAATAAAAATGAATTACTAGAAAAATGATCTTATATTTGGATGTTGTGACTATCAAACTGCTACAAAAATTTCTTCCTTCTTACCTTCAATTTCTTTACTTATCCCTTCACAGACCTGCAATAAAGTCCACAGATGATACTTTTAGAAGCACTGGTCTAAATAACTAAGAATGAAGGTAAAGGGGCCTATCATATATTCCTGACACATAACTGGGAGTTCTTGCTGACAAAATATAGGGTCATGCGTTTGAGAAATATTTATAATTGCCCCCTTCCCACGTGAAATAATAAAGGTCTAACTGCTCAGATTTCCCCAGCTTACCCTCCACTTTATCGTGAGTAAGAAGAAATAGAGCAGAACTCAATGAAAACATACTAGATCATACCAACAGATAAATTACTTGATTTTTAAAAAACTTCTCTTTAAGATTTCATTAGACTAAACAAAAACTGTTTTTTATGTACTTAAGTATAGTAGTACTTAAGTAGAGTAAGAAAAAATGTCAATAAAAATTTGAAAGTAAGATTTAGAGCAAATAGTTTGCATTGGAGAATTACCTGCAACACAAGACCTCAAATATTTCAGGAACAATTTAGTGAAACTACCAATAAAGGAATGAAAAAAATCCATTATCCAACTAGACTACAAAAATAGAAGAAAACTTTTAATAATACTATAGTAAGGTGATCACAATAAGGTTTATAAGTATTAAAAGGATATGCTTTGGTTCTTTTAAAAGAGATATCTTCAGTCTCATGTCTCCACCTTCCAGCAAAATTTTAAAATGCCACTTGATTGTACTCACTGTAAAAATAAAAGGGGGAAAATATAGAATCTGCATTAAAAACAAACATATATACACAAAAAATTGAAAGTAAACAAAACATCTTAGCACCCCAAGGACACCAAAACACTTTCAATCCTGCTGGCAACAAATACATGGAAAGAGGAAGAAAACTAGTCAGTGTGCTAATTCTGGCAAGTGAGTGATGGAGGCCTTGGGTTGGATGCCGGAAGTCCTCTACAAGCTGCCTAAAACAGTCCTACATGTACAGAATGCCACTAAATCTGGCCAGGTAAATAATTTCCAAGGGCTGTCCTGAGACCTAATCAAAAGATTTTTTAAACTGGGAACTGTTCAATGGCAGATCAATGTTGGTCCTGTTGAATGGATACACAATAAAATAAATTCCAAAGGTCTGATCGAGGGCTAAGATACATATTTTGAGCTTTAGTTATAGAACCCACATGGGAATACTATGACATCATCAACCTAGTGATCCAATCTGAGATTTACATTCTGTTGGATGTAGATACACTGCCCAACAGTTATGGTTGCCATGGTGGCAAAGTGAAAAATAAGCGAGTTATTTAAAAGAGAGGTAATAAATCTATTATAAAAGCTATATAAAAATCACAATGTAAATAGCAAACAAAAATTTAGAAAAACAAGAGTAACACACTCTCAAATAATCATGCTATCAAAAGATACAAATCAAGAAAATGCTAAATTGTCTGAATCCAATTTATAGTTGTGGGATTCTTTCTGAGTAATATCACTAGCCTAGAGAAAAAAATAAATGAAAGTGTAATTAAAGGGAAAAAATGCTCTTCACCAAGTAGAAAATTACTGCTAACTACATCAAAGAAGGTGTGAATTATAGATAAGAATTCAGTGGGCCTACCTTAGATAATTTCTCATTCTCTCAAATCCAGAAGACTTTTAGATTGGCAAGGTGCTAAATACAGCTTTATCTCAAAGCACCTTTTTCACTTATTGTACTCATAAATTCGTGAGAATGGGGAGAAAATTGTTAAGACCACAGAAAAAAATCTGAAGTTTTCTATCCAGTCAATATGCAGCTAAGGTCAGAAACCTCTCTCCTCCAGTTCATTTAACACGATTTATGTTCAACTTTAAAAGTATGAATCTGTGTATAGCGTCCAGAGCAAGAAAACAATTTCTCCTAGGCACACTTCTAAGGTTCACTTTTCGTCCTTAGGAGTTTTAGCACCTTTCTCAAAACTACTTCCTTCTTTCTATCAGACCTCCTTCAATTAGAGGGGGGAAAAATGTAAATACATGCTGCTTTTTCACAATAATTCAAATTTACCCAGCTTATAAGGATTTTAAAAGAATAAAGGCAGATAACTTGTTGATTCTGGAAATAAGAAACAACATAATAGACAAGAAAAAAAATATATATATAGTCTGAATATACAACTACATTCAGAAACTTTAAAGGCATGATGTAGCCTATATCAAAATACCTCAAAGTGCTGAAATCCATAATAATTAGGAATCATTCCTCACCAAAAGAAATCATTATCCCATATAAGTAGTAAATGCAGTATGTTTTTCATGAGAAAGTAATCTGCAACTATACAGAAACGTGGTGCCAAGGAATCAGAGAAAGAGGAGGCTGGCATCCGAACATTGGGAAGATTCTCTTTTGCTCAGAAAGCTCTTCCCCATACATCCTATTTAGCTGAGATCATCTGCATGAAGGATATGGGCATTCTGATGTGAGACTGAATAGAGGAATAAAGGAGAAGTAGTATTAGAGCACAGCCAATTCAGGGAAGTGCAGAGCTGCCTGGGGATGCACTGAGGTGTTTTTATCTGCCCAAAAGCCTTGGTCACCAAGGATCTGACTAGTCAGTGGTAGGTGGGGTGGGAGGGGGAATAAAAGAAAATTTCTAGAGCATTGAAAAATCTATTTTGCAACTATATATAGGCAGAAGACAGGAGCAACTATGCCTTTGCTACTAAAAATCATTTATAAGCTGTCTTTGGTCCAGCGTGGGTTAACATTCATGGCGCTTAAGAGGAAAAAATATGCCCAGGAAATCCGATCACCAAACTACCAAAATATACTCCAAATCTGGCCACTTCTCAGTACTGCCATCATAAGTCTAAAGCCACCATCATCCTCAATTATTTCAGTAGGTCCAGAACTGATCTTCCTGTTCCTACATTTACCCTTCAAACTCTTCTAAATACAGTAGCTAGTTATGCTTTTAAATCATTAATGCTAAGTCAGATCACGAAGGCCAGTATGGCCAATACAGAGTGAGTGAAGGGGATGGCAGGAAATTGGGGAAGAGGAGGGAGGGACACAGATCACATAGAGGTGGGAAAACCACAATAAAAGCTTCATTTTTTTTCTTCTAAATGAACAGAGAAGCCAGTAGAGTGATAATATCTGACTTATATTTTTTAAAGTGTCACTATGGATGACACTATGGATGGTATGACCAAAAAAAAGCAAACATGAGCAACACTGGAAGCAGGGAGGCCAGTTACGATTTCAATGATCCAGAAGAGAAATGAAAGTGGATTCATGAGGAAGGCAGTAGTGGTGCAAATAATATGAAGTAGTCATATTCTGAATATATTTTGAAAGAAGATTCCACAGGATTTGTTGATGAATTCAGTTTAAGAGAAAGAGGAGTCAAAAATGACTCTAAAGTTTCAACAGGTACAAAAGAGTTGCCATTTACTGAAATGAAGAAAACTAAGGGAGGAACAGGTTGAAAGGGATGATATAAAAACTCTGTTTTGGGTATGCTAAGTTTAAGGTGCCTATTAGATATCCGAATGAAGAATTCAAGGAGAAATTGGATATACGAGTCTGGAGTCAAGCAAGAGGTCAGAGCTGGTGATATCATTGAGATGTCAGTTTGAGGGTTATCAGCACAAAGATCATGTTCAAAGCCATGGGATGAGACTACCCAGCAGAACTTGAAAAGGTAGTAGCTTCAATGGCCTAGAAGTCCTACTGAAGCCTGAAGAATTGTCAGCATTAAGCTTCTAGAGGAATTAAACTAGAGAAAGACAAGTGGAGATATACAATGAGATGCTTAAAACAGATTTTGGGGGAGAGTATAGATATTGGTAAGGATGAAGTAGGTTAAGCCTGTCAAAGTGGTTGGCCAAGGTCAAGGTAACTGAGAGGCCAGGGGATGGAAGAATTGATTTCAGGATGTTAAATCACTGAGAATAATGACAAGAATAGTGGTGGAGATAGACACAGTTACCCAGGTGCTAAAATACTATTCATTGAATGAGGAAAAAAGAAGAGATCTGTAGATGACTACAAAAAGGCAGAGTAGATAACGGTTTGATCTCACAAGACTTATCTCAAAGGGACTAAGGGATTGTAGAGAGGAAAGGGGAAGACAGTCAGTTGTGCAGAAACACTAATGAGAAACAAGGCCCTCTGACACATGGGAGTCTGGAAGGCAAAACAACCTCCATTTGAAACAGCCAAGAGGAAAGCAGTTTCCTTAGGAAACAACCAGATTTAAGTTAGACTGTGAAGTTAAAGGGGAAAACTATGAAGTTTTAGAGTAAAGGTTGAGAACACAGATTTGGCCAATGACATACTGTGAGTTCCAAAAGGTAGAGTAGTAGGATTTAAATGGTGAAGAGCTAAGAGTTTGGGACAGATGGTGGGAGATGGTAAAAACAGCCAGCTGTTCTCTTTCATTCATCCCTACTTCTGTGGTAGAAGAATCTGAATTTTTGCTGCATACCTGGCCATCCAGAATAAAGATTACATTTCTCAACTGCCCTTGAAACTGGGTGTAGCCACATAGGACATTAACAATTCTTAAACCCAATGGGGATATTACAACACCATCAACCTCGTGGCCCAATCTGGAACTTATATCTTGAGGGGGGTAGATAACTCTACCCAACAGTATTGGTTACCCACAGTAGTAATATGAAAAGTAAATGAGTTACCTCTTATAAAATCCACACTACTACCTCTTATAAAAGTTATATAAATCAGCATTATTGGCAAATAAAAACTTGGAATTTAAGAGTAACCCTCTCCCTGCCATGCCATCAAGACCATATATATAGCAGCAACAAGATAGAAGGAACCAAGATTCTTGACCTTGTAGAGAGTCCTATCAGTCCTATTTAGCCTTTTAAGTGATAGAAAATAAAGTTTTATCATGTTTAAGTTACTGTCATCAACAGCTAAATCTAATAATGAACTAATGCAGGGAATTAAGAGCCTTGAATGTAGAGACGGAGGGAAACAGGGTTGTAAGGTATGATGGAATAGTCCCAATCGTCGAATAAAGGAAGGTGTATAATCAATTTAAATTGTAGGCTTCTTCCTGAACTGTTCTCTTAGGTGGTTTGTAGTGTTGATGAAGAGTTTTATAAGACAGGAAAGGGCAGTCTTGCTAGGACCACATGTAACTCTGTGGGAATTCCTTTTCAATCCTGCTAATAAGGTTGTTAGGATTTACTTTAATAGGCAGTTTAGGGAGGGAAAGGAATTGCAGAGTTATAGAGGGAATAAATATCCCCAACCTTTTCTCCTAATTTCCCTAACCTTAAACTGTGCACTCATCCTTGTACCTCTGCTGTATCTATACTCACTGCCATGGTGATCTCACCCAGTTTCATGGCTTAATATAAGATTAAATTTATTGACTACCTAGTGACAACTCCCAATTTCATATCTCCAGTTCAGACCTCTGCACTGAATCCCAGACTTTTTAGCTAACTGATTATTTGACAACTTTATTTGAATGTGTGACACCTAAAAACTTAAGATCCAAATCAAACCCCTGATCTTTCCTCCAACTTTGCTCCTCCCACAGCCTTACCCATCTCGGTAAATGGCAATTCCATCCTTCCAGTTGCACAGGCCAAAAACCTTGGAATAATCACTGACTCTTCTCTCACATTCCAAATCCAATTTGTAAAAAACAAAACCTGTATGATCTAGCTTCAAAATACCTGACTTTCATGACCCCCACTACTATGGCTCCAGTCCAAGGTGCCATCACCTGTTAACCTGAACTATAATATCCTCCTAGTTGACCTCCTAACCCCTCACAATCTATGCTCACCATAGCAGCCAAAGTGAATTTTAAAATAGGTCATGGTGCTTCTCCACTCAAAACTCTCCAATGGCTTCCTGTCTCACTCAGAGTTAAAACAAAGGTGTTTTTTTGTTTTGTTTTGTTTTGGCTGCATTGGGTCTTCGTTGCTGCGCACAGGTTTTCTCTAATTGCAGCGAGCAGGGGATACTCTTCACTGCAGTTTCCAGGCTTCTCATTGCAGTGGCTTCTCTTGTTGCAGAGCACGGGCTCTAGGCACGCAGGCTTCAGTAGTTGTGGCACACAGGCTCAGTTGTTGTGGCTAGCAGACTCTAGAGTGCAGGCTCAGTAGTTGTGGCGCATGGGCTTAGTTGCTCCATGGCATGTGGGATCTTCCCAGACCAGGGCTCGAACCCATGTCCCCTGCATTGGCAGGCGGATTCTTAACCACTGCACCACCAGGGAAGCCCCTGAAACAAAGGTCTTACAATGGTGTTCAAAGCCTTTATTGATCTGGACTCGTATCGTGATGGTTAATCTTATGTGTCAGCTTGGCTGCAAGATGGTGCCGTTATTTGGGCAAACACAAGACTAAACGTTACTACAAAACTATTTTTTAGGGTTTCCCTGGTGGCGCAGTGGTTGAGAGTCCGCCTGCTGATGCAGGGGACACGGGTTCATGCCGCAGTCTGGGAAGATTCCCACATGCCGCGGAGTGGCTGGGCCCGTGAGCCATGGCCGCTGAGCCTGCGCGTCGGGAGCCTGTGCTCCGCAACAGGAGAGGCCACAACAGTGAGAGGCCTGTGTACCGCAAAAAAGAAAAAGAAAAACAAAAAAAAACTATTTTTTAGAGGTGATTAAAACTGACAATCAGTTGAAGTAAGTAAAGCACATCACCCTGCATAATTTGGGTGGGCCTCATCCAATCAGTTGAAGGCCTTAAGAGCAAAAACCAAGATTTCCCCAAGAAGAAGGAATTCTGCTGCCAGACTACAACACAGAAATTTTGCCCGAGTTTCCAGCCCTAAGACTAATGACTTCAACATTAACTCTTCTTTCTCTGGAGAGCCCTAATAGACAACATCATTTCTCTGACCTCATCTCCTGTTTCCTCTCTCTTTTCACTCAAACTGCTCCAGGCACACTAGGCTCTGCGTTTTTCTTCTTACATACTATGTAAGAAGTATGTTTGGGGGCAAAGGAGAAGGAACCAGTGGACAGGGATTGATTGGCAGTACTATAGAAACAGAAGATAACTAAGACAGCATGGTCCCCTATGAAGTCATTTGATCAAGGACACTGATAATGGGGTACTTCTTTTTGTAAACACATATAAATTGACAGTTCACAGAAACATAAATACAGATGGTCAGCGGGCAATCAAAAACATGAAATAAGTCACAGCCTCAATTTTAATTAAAGAAATGAAAATGAAAACAACTAGATACCATTTTTCTGTTGTCAAAGTGGCCAAATGCAAAAACCCAGCCAGAACCCAGCCCTGGCATACAGAGAAAGAGTCAGTCACATACATTATTGAAGAGCAGGAAAACTGGTGCTAACGGTCATTGATTGTTTTGTTCTGCCCCCCACCAACACTTTTGACTACATTTTCTACCTTTGGGGAATTTCCTACCTTATAAATAAAAAACAAATTATTTCCTCTCTAGCCCTCCTTACAGCTAGGACATAGGCAAATTACCTAGGCTTTGCCAATCTGACACATCTGTCATATTTTGAGTTAGAAGCTATTGATTCAAAAGAAGTATATATAAGGAATCTACCCTGGGAGGAATTCCTAGTCATAGGAATTTGTCATATACATATAAATGTACACCAAGATACATATACAAACTATACAAGCCTATTTATTACAGAACTCTATACAGTACTATCAAAAACTAGAAATTTAAATATTCATCATAGATTACACACGCATGTTCCAGATATAAGTATTTACAACATGGAACAGAATTAGAACCAAGAAAATAGAATTAAGAATTAATGTTAAGGATTAGACTTAACATTATGCTAAATGAAAGAAGTCAATCACAAAAGGGCAGATACTATATAATTTCCCTTATATGAAGTACATAAAGTAGTCAAATTCATAGATACAAAAAGTAGAATGGTGGTTGCCTGGACGGAAGGAGGAACAGGGAGTTTCTATCTAATGGGTACAGAGATTCAGTTCTGCAAGATGAAAAGAGTTCTGCAGATGGATGGAGGTGACAGTAGCACAACAATATGAATGTACTTAATGCCACCGAACTGTACACTTAAAAGTGGTTAAGATGGTTTACAAAAAAAGAAAAAAGAAATGAATTAGATTTAAGAAAACTAAAACATAAAAGCACTAACAAAATGAGAAAAATTTTAGGCAGGAAAGAGGGAAGGTATGACTTGTCAACAAGAATGTACCTATAGATAAGAGGTAGCAGAAAGCCTACGAAGTAAACAAGAATGTGAAGGAGAGATAAGAAATCCAAGAGCTAGATCACAAGTGCATTTATACCAAGTTCTGTTTGGGTCATTTGCATATTGTCTAATCCTTGGGTGTTGATATTAACAGTTGAAATTAATGGTTTGCTGATGACTACCCAAGGCCCTATTTTTAGAAGTACAATTTTTATCAACAATTTTCCAAATTGATAGCTCTGATTAGACTCCTATGCCTCTTTTCCAGTAAAGAGAGGAGGGAGAGAGAAGCAGATCTTTTATTCAGATTGGTCCCATCATAAAACCACTTGAAGACTAGAGCTGAGATCTCTTATACGGCAGGGAAGGCAGCAGCAGGTTCACCATTTCCAGGGACAGGTTATTCAAACACCTAACAAGCAATGGAACAGGCTTACGAATGGCAGTATAGTTCACTTACTAAAGACCTCCAACCTCCATGCCACTCCACTTCCTGTAGGTATCTGAAGTGTATGTATTGATATATGCAGTGGTATTTACATTTCCTTGCAATTTTAGCTAAATTAGAGCTAGCTCTTGCCAACCATACTTTAATATTATTCACATTGGTTATATCCTTTTGCAGGACGGCCTAATAAATTCTAGCCAATAAACCATGTTATTCACAAATTTAAAAATAAGTAGTCGTCTTTAATTCATCCTTTTAATTCATCAACTAGCATAGAAAAAAATTACACTCAACCGATAAACTAGAGTGCTGTACAACTATTTAAAAAATGAGATGAATCTATATGTATTGATACAGAAAGATGTCTATAATATGTTAAATGACAAAAACAAAGTATACAGCAGTATTATATAACTCAATCCCTTTTGTGTTAAAAAAAAAGGGAGGAATATATATTCAAGTTATTGGATACTAAAACATTCTTCTCGGAAGATATGCAGGACACTTAACGGAGACCTTCATGAGGTTAGGGACACTGGGGTGAGAAGGCACTCTTTTAATTTTCATTTTATATGTTTTTATACTGTTTGATGTTTTTATCATGTTCATAATATTTTATCTATACATTTATATTTTTAATATAGAATTATCTGAATGATAGGATTATGGTCCAATTTTGCTTTCTTCTTTATGCATTTCTGCATTAAAAAAAACCCTAATAAATGTTATTTTTCGTAAGATCACCATTCTCATTCTCTTTGCAGTTTCTACTGCATTTGACCCACTTCTTACTGAAACTCTCAGCTAGAGATCTTCCAAATACTGCACTTTGTTTTCTTCTGTATACAAAATGGGGTTAATAATGCCTACCTCACAGGTTGGTTATGATGATTAAATGAGATAAAGTAGACATGAGGATAAAAAAAAAAAAAGGCATCTTACAAATGTCCAGTAGAGTGCCTGAAACATAGTAAGAACTTAATAATTGTTAGCTATTTATAGTGAAAATTGGTGTTTTTGTCACCCTGCATATATTCACTCTTTTCCTAGCTACAAAGAATTTCTTCTTGGAGCACCACTTCCTCACTCTTAGCCATATGGCTTCAATGGAGCTAGCATGAGACCTAGGCTTAAGTCAATTAGAGATCTCCAATAGAAACTTTTATTTAACTAAAAGATGGGGAAGAAAGACACTTCTTAACCCCCAGGTCTTTAAGTTTAGGAAATTTGAGGCTAGAGTTACTGTAACACCTTACCAGGGCAAGGGGAGAGCCTGGAGGTGTCAGAGACCACTACGTGAAGCCTGAGAATAATGCCAAGACAAGGAAATGCAAAGCAGAACAAAGAAAGAAGCACAATCCTAGTGTCTTTGTTTGAACACTGAATCCAGTTATACTCACCTAACTTTTTGGTTATGGAAGTTAATTTTTTTTTCTCAAGACAATTTGGATTGGATTTTCTGTCACTTGTAATCTACAAAGTCCTCTCTGAGACATTACTATAATTATTTCTTCTTCCTATATTCTAAGAATGTACATTCTCTAGTGCTATCCTCTCTCTACTCACAACCTTAAAAATCTAATCTATTTTTAGTGTCCCAACTATTCTTGTAACTCTATCTCACCCTATTTTCCCTTCTGAACTATATTCTCCACCTCTAATGCCCACTGTATATACCTTTCCTAATCTCAACCTATATGAATAAAAACATACTCATTTTTCAAAACAGTCCATCCCCCAAAACTGCTCCATTTCCTCACTTCCCATTTTTTTCTATGTTAAGATGGGTGAGAGTTTCAACAAGACTGGTGTTCTAGGGGGCTTATATTATCAAGAGGAATATTCATTACTATCTCTCCTGTGTCTATATCCAATTTATTCATCTTGAACAATATTCTCTAAGTATTTATACATTACTTACATAAATTCATGTTTATTCATTTTGATCTATTATTTAATGTCTAATTAATCCAAATATTCACAATTAATTACAAACTTTGTTAATATTTTAAACATTTACCCACAAATCTAATTTCAGACTTTATGAAATGCTGTAACCACATAAGAAATGCTGTAACCACATTAGAAGGTAGACAAAACACATATTATTATAATGATGACAAAATCTAACTATGCACTTAAAGAATTGCAAATGTTAATTTTAATTCTATTCCAATTTTTCCCCTTGAACTTATTCTTATTTCTTCCTGTGGGGTACAACTTTTTGAAATATAAAAAGTAAGCGTTCTCTTCTCAGACTGCCTGAAATTATAGATAATGGTTGTTAGTAGATGATTTTGGACCAGAAAGATGAGACTTGGTTATACTTTCCAAGATCATTGTAACCTAGTCCATCCCAATTGGACCAGCTTCTTTTTATCCAAAGTACTGGCAGGGATCAATCAAGTCTTTATTTCTTGTGATCCTAATCTCTTCTCAAATCACTTCTTCACTTTTTCTGAGTGCCCTACTTTCACTCTAGATTTGTCTCCACTGTAGCTGTTTGTTATGAATTTCTTTCCTATGTTATACAACCTGGTTTAAGTCTGCTTAAAAAATATTTATTCTGAGTGGAGCATGGTTAGGTTCAACTAAATCTAAAGCTATTGGTCACTTTATTGATTTACTGAAATTACATTTCTTATCAGTCACTAAGACCAATCATTATTTAAAGCAACCATCAAAGGCAGTAAAACTAGGATTTATTTGTGACTTATCTTTCTTATCGCCTCATCACTAATCCAGGGATTCATAAAAAATAGAATCCGACTAACTTTAAGGGTTCAGACTCTTAACCATTAAAACCTACAAAAGCTATAGATTTTCCCCCAAAATGTGTCCAGATTTTTACCTTTCTACTGCGTAGGCACCTCCTACATGGAGGACTGGACAGTAATAATCCAACTAAGCCATGCCTGATCTCAGTCTCTTTCCCTTTTTACACATCCCACATAACTACTGTTAATTTTTTTTTTTTACCAAGTCATTCCTTAGCTCAAAATTTTTCTAATATTTTGAAAACATCCTTGACCTGGCTTTCAAAACCCTTCATAAACTAATCTTCTAACTTGACATCCCATTATTCATCCTTAGCACATACCCTAATATGGTCAATGTCATAAACACAGCAGTACCAAATGCATATAGTGTGTGTGCTAGACAATCATAAACAATCCTATGAGGTAGGTATTATATGCCGGTTTTATAATAAAAAATCTCAGAGATTGATAAATTGAGTAAACTGTCTAAGCATGTAGCTAAAAAAATGATGAGATTTGGGACTCTTGTTATCTGTTACATCTTTCTACTACATCATGCTGTCTCCCATATACATAACTCAATTTGGTCTAGTCTTTGCTTTTTTCATGGTTAATATCTCTCCAACTCAGTTGTAATAGTGTTTTACAGACTGCAAAATTCCAAAAGATTCCAGATGTTTTCAAAGAGAACTGATTGCTACATTTTCTTGTACACCTACCAGCCAAATTTTTTTTTCACTAAGCTTTATTGTCTGTAGTTTGTCTTATGAAAACAATAATTTTTTTCAACTTATATTACCTCAAATATAAAGGTATATTACAATATCAAGTCAATGTTTATTCAAATCACACCAGTCTCCCAACCTCACCAAATTCTTACACTTGAGGGGAGTGTCCTCCACACCTCCTCTTGAGAAACACTGAACCTGAATATGCTCCTCAGGGCAAGAGTCATACTTACTTACTTAGAATGACAATGTAAATTCATTCATAAAGCAGATATACTGGGGCTTGAGTATGCCAAGTCCTAAGTCTACAAAAGTTAAAAGGGGGAATAAAAGAGGCTCCCAGTTCTCAATGTCAAGTACTTAAGAGTCGCTGAATAAATGCTTGTTGGACATAGTCAAATCAATTAATGGTTAACATTGTGAGGGATTAGGATCACGTTTGAGAATCTGATCAAAGTTCTGGGAACACTAACTCCCCAGAAAAATTCACAAGCACCCAGAATTTTGTATACGATTTCGGGGGCGGGGGGCGGGGAGGGGGAAGTGGAGAAGAGGTGGTATGAACTCCTCTGAATTCCAATCACCTACCACCAGATCCACAAACTCCTGGCTAAAAACCTACTAGCAAAACTAAAAACCTACTAGCAAAACTAGATTCTCTGGGAACAGGTATACTTGCTTAATAATCCTGATTATGCCTGACAGTGCAATGTATACAAAAGCTACTTAAGAAATATTTGCTGATCAATAATTTTCTCATACCCAGACACCAGCAAATCGTTTCTTCCATTACAGAGTCTTTCAGACAAATGATTTTAAAAACGCGAAATCCCCTTTCACGAGTGACATTAATGACCTAACACCAATAATTCGAAATCATTATTTTGCTTTTCACTACACGATCATTCACCAATCCAGGTTTTCTCTTCTCCTTGTTACCCCTCTACTCCCTCCAAACTCAGGGCTTCCTCCTTTGCATCCCAAAAGCTACGTCCAGAGCCGCACCGCGCCCAGGGAGACGGAAAATAACTGATGCTCCACTCCGCACACACCCTCATAGCAGGGAAGGTGGATCCAGTAATGGCTACAACTTCCAAACCCTTTCCTCACCCCTTGCCTAGAAGTAAAGAGATTTACCTTAAGTGGCAGGAGAGCGGTGGCGATCGTACTCACAGAAGTGGGACCAGTTACCAAGAAGCCTCGGGCCTCTCTGTCACCATAGCGACTCCTAAGAGCTAAGCTCATTCCATCTTCCCGCGATACTTCCCTGCCGGGCGTCACCCGAGCAGGCCCTAGACCCCGCCCCTCAGCGAGCTCGCCCTCTCCTTAAGGGGCGTCATTGGACGACGGAGCTTTGCCTTTAGCTGTGGGCGGAGCCCCACTCTATTTTTTTTATCTTTTTCAAAATTCTCAAGGTTTTTTAAAAAATATTTTTTATAAGAGTGCTATTGCCGTAGGCCCACGGAAAACATTGTTTCGCTTTTCTTATTCACTTAATAGAAAACGTCCCCTGCCGCCTGGGTCCCGCCAGCAGTTCGCGCATGCGCGTAAGCCACCAGAAGATGGCGGCGATAATCGCCGCATTTTTTTCAAATTAGTGGTTCCCAGAAAGCATTGCGCGCATTTGTAACGAATTTCCGTTCGAGTTTGTATTTTAGGCGCCATTTTCGAGTGAAGGACCCGCAGCCGAAACACCGGTAGGAGAGGGGGGGTATGCAACCGTTTCCAACCTTGGTCTGAGTGGACTATCCGGCAGGTAAAATACTTCTTTTCCTGATCAGGTTGTCACACTCTTACTTCCTGTCCCGTCCGCGGGCTCCTGGAAAGTAGAGGCCTTGAGTTGGAGCAGCCGAAGTCTAGGCTGAGGCTGCCGCCGGGAGATTTCTCTCGCTGTCACCCCTCCCCCCTCGGCCGCTCCCCGGCAGTCGAGGCTCCCGCGCGCTTCTCCCGGGCGCCACTTCTCTGAGCTACATAAGCGTTGCTCAGGAGACTGGGGGCCCGGGGGGGGGTGGTTGGGGGGAGCCTTTCAGCCTCGCGGACCTCTTCTCAGAAATCTCGGTCTTGGTCGGACTCTAGCGTGGCCCCCTGCCCGTCTCACTTCCCGCAAGGGACTAACCACCGGGTCTGAGCCCTTAACTGGTGACCTTTCGTAGTTTATTGTCCAACGGGATTCTGCCGCGGACCCCGGAGGGACAGACCCCTGCCACCTCAAGGCTATTGAACCGGAGCCGGCGCTGCCGGCTTCCGATTTGAAAATCGCGAGTGGTCGGGCCCGGCCGGACTGTAGAGAGCAGACCTCAAAGACCCCGGGCCGTCCGCTGCGCCGAGGGCTAAATGGCGGGGAGAGGAAAGTGGGCGGCTCGCCGCCAGTTGGTTCTTCGCTGCTCTGGGAAGAGGTGATAGATAGCCCTTCAAACGAACTCTTGTCTCTTAGAATCTGTGCGCTTGCATCCCTAGCCCAGAGAGCGTGGGAATGTCCGCAAATGCTAGCGTATGGGAATTGCTTCGTTTAGAAATTACGTTAGAATAGTCTTTCACACTTATACTGTGGGCGGACGGCGGGGGTGCATTAAAAAGTAAAAAGAACCTAAGCAGTTGCTCTGTTCTTGCTTGATCCCCAAGCACGTCTAGGTTTTCCCACTTGCTTAGGACTTAAGAAAACGAATCCCGCCTTCTTGGCACTTGAGTTTTTTGTGCGTTCTTTCTCGAGGACCCGCTGGCGTTAGCGGGGTTTGACGACGGGGCTCTGGAAAACGGGTGGACGGAGTTTTCCCCGAGTGGGACAGGGTGGGGAGCTGAGCCCGTCTCACCGGGAGTGGGGGGGGGGAACGTACCGGCACTGGCCCGCGGCCCGACTTGCTCCCGGCTCTCCCTCGGCCCCAGCGACCATGCCCCGTAAAGGCACCCAGCCCTCCACCGCCCGGCGCAGAGAGGAAGGGCCGCCGCAGTCCCCGGACGGCGCCAGCAGCGACGCGGAGCCCGAGCCGCCTCCCGGCCGCGCGGGGAGCCTCGCGCCTGCCACCGCAGGTGAGTGGCCCTTCGCGACGTCGCGGGCAAGCGCGGGGGAGACCCGGGTGCATCCGCGCCCAACCCAGGACTGGCTGGTGTTCTTGGGCGCGGACAAGAGGGTCTGCGGGGTTGACATCTGAAGGTCAGGTAGAGCCGCTCAAGAAAGCGATTTGGCGATTTTCACAGATTAGACAATGTGCAATCGGTGTAACGGTGCCGGAGGGGATGGGGGCGAGTAAATAGCTTCAATTCTGAATTTCTGTTCATTGTCTTCTATTTCCACGGAAATCGACACGGTCAGCCAGGAGCTAGTGGACTGTTTTTCAGACAGAGTCAGCCTGACTAATAATAATGATGAAAAGTTTCTTGACCCTGTAACTTCACCTTCGTGGTCTTAAATTGCTAAGAGAAGATGATAATTTACTCGAAACTACCGTAGCTTTTGTGAGTCCAGGAACTGAATGACATGAAACCCCTGTGACAGTGTCTCTAGAGCTCGCGAGTGTCCAAAGTTAAGGTTCCAGGTGCTCACAGATACGGAGAGAGTTGGATCTAGAGCCTTAGGATTTAACCACCTGTTTAGACAGGGAGCAGGGAATCAAGTGGTTGTGGATTTCCCAGATTTGCATGACGATGTAGTGTTTCGGCTCCTAAAAGGTATATTTCTATAGGATTTTGTGACTGGTCGCATTTCTTTCAAGAATTTCTTTTTTGATAAAACCAAACCAAAAGATTCTCATCCCCTGTGAGTTTAGGATAATACTATATTTGAGTGAAAATACAGATTCCTAGGTTTCATAAATAACATCTCTCCAGAGATGAGCAGGCAGTAGTCCTCCGAACTAATTGCACTAATGCAGGCTTTTTTCCCCTTGTTTTCCCTTTCCTTTGACTGACTTAGAGACTCCAAGTGAGGAAATAGATAATAGAAGTTTAGAAGAGATTTTGAATAGCATCCCTCCTCCCCCACCTCCAGCAATGACCAATGAAGCTGGAGCTCCTCGTCTTATGATAACTCATATTGTAAACCAGAACTTCAAGTCCTATGCTGGGGAAAAAATTCTGGGACCTTTCCATAAGGTATTTGACCTTTTTAAAATAACTGTTGTAATGCGTCTTTATTATAAAGTGTTTCAATTTTGTAGTTATTTTATTTATGCTGATTGATTAAAAATACGGTATGTTTCCTATGCTTTTAACAACTGAAATTAGCTTTTGTTTGGTTATCTTTTGGTACCTCTCTTTATAAAGTTTTCCACACTGAATAGAATTGGTGGGTTTTCTGTTTGAAAGGAGTATTTTCTCTTTAACTCTAAGAATGAATTTTGTAAAAAGTCTGAGTTAAAATTAGAATATGGTGTTATTTAAAGTGTTGAAGCTTGTGATATAAGAGACATGATATATGAAAACAGCTATCTTTAACTTTTTTTTTTTCCTGTTTTTATGCAGCGCTTTTCCTGTATTATTGGGCCAAATGGCAGTGGCAAATCCAATGTTATTGATTCTATGCTTTTTGTGTTTGGCTATCGAGCACAAAAAATAAGATCTAAAAAACTCTCAGTTCTAATACACAATTCTGATGAACACAAGGATATTCAGAGTTGTACTGTAGAAGTTCATTTTCAAAAGATAATTGATAAGGTAAGGGACTTTGTTTAATTATTTGCAACTTCAAGTAAGGAGCACAAAGGATTTCAACACGTTGCACATTTTATTATTTTTGGCTTAAATTGGCTCGTAAAAATTAGTATATGGTTAAAGCAGAACCAATATTTATTTCATTACCTCCATGACTATATTTTCTTTTTGAGGACTGGTGGTAGTGGCTGTTAAACTTAGAATATTAAAATTTTTAGCCAGGGAAAAGTGAATTATAAGTAGCTAATAATAATGCTTACCTTTTTGGTGTAAAACATTGAGCAGTTTTAGTACCCCGAGTACCAAGTAAGCATTCTTTTACTGTAAATTTTGGATTCATTTTTAAAGTTATGTTTTTATTGCTTTCAGATAAGTTACCTAAACTTGAAAATGTTAAACAGTTTGACTAAGTTTACCATCTCCCATATTTCATTTCGCATTAAATTTAATGTTACTAGTAGTCATCTGTATAGGTGGTACGAAAGAGCTTTGCTTCAGTTTGAAGTAAACTACCCTTTTAAAACAGGAAAGGGTAAGGTAACATGTTTGTTTTCTAGAAGAGGAGACAATTATAGGTAAAATGCCTATTTAGATTATTCACTTGGCTCTGTTGGTATTGGGGGTTTTTTTCTCTTCTATTTAATAATTAACTTTTGAAATACGTGGTTCAAAAATGACTGACTGGAACCTAAAAATGACGCCCAACATCACCAGTAGAAAACTAATTACATAATGAAATGAGGTTGTGATTTGGCCTCTAGGTCTTGTTTTGGTTTTGTTTTGTTTTTAATTTTAATATAAACAGCTTTAAATCTACATGGTGGTATATATTTTAATTTTGTTTCTTAGTGCTTTTCTATTGTACAGTTTCGGTTGGAAAGTAGATTGCCAGTAAATCAGATTTGATTCCATCGCTTATTAATTACACTTGATTTGTGTAAATTTTAAAAACCATGATTTCAAAATGACATAGATTTTAAAGGAAAGCAAGTTTTAATGTTAA
This sequence comes from Delphinus delphis, assembly GCF_949987515.2. Classification (NCBI taxonomy): domain Eukaryota; kingdom Metazoa; phylum Chordata; class Mammalia; order Artiodactyla; family Delphinidae; genus Delphinus; species Delphinus delphis. Next base: position 104,089,640 of record NC_082686.1, on the reverse strand, counting down.
ACCAGATTTGCACTTCATTTTTTAAATTTGATTAAAAAAATAGGGGAATGTAGTTGTCAATTCTTTGCAATTTTTTTTTACCTTCAATTAATGACATTCTTCACCCAAAAAAGGAAAAAAACTAAGCTGTATCATCCAACTACTATACCTTCCTTCCATTTTCCTCAAATCATCTCTTGCAGCTTTTTTTTAATGGACTAGTAATCTGTCAACATGGTTTAATAATTTGGGTGAGTTTGTTTTGGATACAGTGGGTTTCTTGTGCCCCTTCATCAATTCTTTTCTCAGTCGAATATGATTTTAGGCTTGAAGGTGGGGTGTTTTCTTTTTTGTTTGTTTGGTTGCATTGACTTTTTGGTTTTTGTGATCTACGAGGAAGGAATCAAAGAACTTGAAAAATTATTTCTAATCTTAGCTAAGATTAATTCTAAGAACTATTGTCAGTTTATGTGCATATTCAATTGAAGTTCTTAAGCCATAGAATTGGTTTCAGTATGAAGTGAGTGAAATTTGGAGCAAACCTCTGACTTAATACCAACAATTGTTTTCTGGTTTTGTTTTTCCTCAAAACAGGAAGGGGATGATTATGAAGTAGTTCCTAACAGTAACTTTTATGTATCCAGAACGGCCTACAGAGATAATACTTCTGTTTATCACATAAGTGGGAAGAAGAAAACATTTAAGGATGTTGGAAATCTTCTTCGAAGCCATGGAATTGACTTGGACCATAATAGATTTTTAATCTTACAGGTAAATTTATTAAAGATATTAGAGGTTCTCTCGTTCTTCCCCCCTCCCTTTTTTTAAAAATAAAGTGTAAGGAATTTTTCCCTATTGGATGAATCCTGTATTTTTGAGGCCTTAAAGTACTGTAGCAGCACATCATGGTTTACATACTACAGTCAAGATGCGAATCATTATTTGCTGCTCTAGAAATTTAAGGAAATTCATTCAGAACTGTAATTTCATCATCATATGCTCATTTTATGTTTGGATGGACTGACATACTTGTTCCGCTCTAGCAGCACGTAAATATTGGCGTAGTAAAATAAATATTAAACACCAATATTATTGTGCTGCTTTAGCGTGACAGGGACATAGCAACTATTTATCATTTCTGTTTGTATTTCTTTTTAAAATAACATTTTAAATGAGATTTGTTATCTTTTAATAGTTCTTTTCCTTTACTTTTGTTCTTTGTCATCTCTACTAATATTATATACTCGAAAGAAAAAACTCTATATACTTGGTGTTTCACAAATTTACCTGGGCACCTAACTGATTTAACTTTTTTTTTTTTTTTTTTTGATGCTTAGAATGGTCAATTAAAAGCTTATTCAAGCTCTTTGTTTTGTTTCAAATGGCCTACTTGAACCACTTCTACTGGAAGATCAGAAAGTAACTGATATTTCATTCTTAAGTATCACAACTTTTAAAGTCTTTTTAAAGGGGTATAAAATTAAGTACCTGGTGTTAAGCTGATTTTTATTAGAAACCCTGTATTCTTTATCTGAGTAAAGATATTTTCTACCAGTGTTGTTTGGTAAGAAAAATTCCTTATCTTCTCTATGTCTTACCTTTCAAAAAAGTTCTTAGTGTAAAACATGGCTTTGTCAGACATATTAAAATTCCCTTTTGATTTGAGGCTATCTTCTTTTCCTTTGTCCTACCTACAATCACCAAGAGCATAATAATAAGAGGAAAACTATATTGTGATATAGAAATAGCTGCTAATATTCTTTAGTGTCCTGTACTACTGATTTTAAACTAACTTGGGAATTTTGGTTTGATACTAAAAGTTTGATTAGTATGACTGAGTGTTCCCAGTAAGAAACTTATAGTGTTAGCCTCTGTTTCCATTTTAGTCTATATTCTTCAACTGCTTTTTTTAAAAAAATGTTACTTTTAGACGTACATAGTGTATGTAGAAGGTAAAGAAATATTCTGGGATGACTTATATTAATATTTTCAGTTCATTTGTAATACTTCTATAACCCAAACTTATTTTAAAATGGATGTTGGGAAATCATCAGCAGATATATTTCTAAATAAGATTTGAATTTACATAAATGTGGGATTAAAGCTGTGTGTGTGTGTGTTTTAATCAGATTTAACTTTTATGGACTTTCTGTATTCTGGGATTTGATTTTGTTAATTATGGATTAAAGATGCCCCTTTAGAATACTAAATTTGATAGTGATACCATTTTGCAGGAACCTATCATTGTGTTTATCTTATTTGCTGTTTATTTACTGTCACGCAGGGATAATCAAAGTTTTACACCTGTGCATAGACTCATCAAAATAGGCTGCGTTTTAACCCTTGAAAGGGTGATTTTTTTTTCCCTTGATATTGCCTCTGTATACATAATTCAGTTAATAAAGGGAGCTAAATAAAGTAACTTCCCAAAGATGTAAATAAGAGTAGTTTTTAAATTGTAAACTTTATATTAAATATGTGCTTCTTAAATGCCCAGGATGCTTAAGCCATTTGTCCTCATAATAATCTCAACCTTTTTATGTCATCATAATAGTTATGTTGTTTAAATCATTTTTAATACTGAGATGAACTTTCCACGTTAACAAATTGAATTCCGTTTGATTAAATTTACAGATAAGAGCCTTAGAAACTCACCTGTTAGGAAGAAGAAACAGGGATTGGACTAGATAGAACTAATGATGCCCTATTTAAAAGTTTGAGGGAAAGTGGCAGTGGTTTCTATGGATTTTTATTTAGTTCCTTATCAAAATCTTAGACTCCTGCACTAGAGATTTAAAGCATTTGAAGGTAAGTAAGAATGCAGTTTTCATTACCTTATCTCCCACTAAATAACATCTTAAAAACTAGCTGTGGTTTGGGAGGCTGGGAACTTGGAGACATCAGAATATCATCATCTAAGACATAAGTGATTACTTTGAATAAAATGTATAGGCTGTTTGGCCAGTGGTAGTGATTAACAACCTAAGAAATATAAATCCAGCTCAAGTGAAAACTTATTTTTAAGACTAAAAAGCACTAAAGTTTAGAAGTCCATAAGGGTAAACTTTTTTTTTTTAAGTATTTATAATGGTATAGTAGGGTCTTCAAGTAGGCAATTCTAGTATTTGAAGTCATTTAAAATTTCATCGTTGACTATTTGAATGAATTCCTAGTGAGTCACTATGCTGAGATGCTATAAATGATACAAAAATGGTAGAATTCCGTTTCTTGTCCTTAGAGGCACTTAATACACATGCCTTCCAAAAGTGTTAGATTATAATTGGCCGTTGTGCTTTTTATGTTTGTACATTTCCCTGTTTATATATACCTTGTTTGGGAGCTGTTGTCCCATTGTTGTAACTATAAGTGTAAACAAGTAGGGTTTTTTTAGCTCTGTGTAGCATTTCATGGGTAGCTAGTTTTGTCACAATTTTCAACTTCATATGCTTTTTGTCTTCATATTATAAAATCTAAACAAAAATTTAAAACAACCAAAATTTTTTTCTTATTGTTTAGTAATTTGGAGATTGGATTAACTGAGATCTGAGTTGTTACCTAGTCATCTCTCCCTTTTTCTTTTCAGTATACTTCTAAGCCTGGCATGACATATAAACTTATTTGGATTCTGGTCTTTTAGCCTGTAGAAATAAGTCTGTGCTATATCAAAAGAATTTTAGCTTTATCAATAGTACTTTAGTTATCCAAAAGTGTCTTGTTCAACCGCCTCAACTGTATGAAAGAAAATAGGAAACTACCCCTAAGCATCCAAAATAGATAGCCAGCAGTTTACCTCCTAAAGCATTGTCCTTTCTGTTTATGCACTTAATTTAGACAGATACTAACCTCAGTCATTTGGTTTCTTGCCCTCTGTTAGTTCACAAAGAGCAATTAGAATAAAATTTATCAGAATAAGAGAAAGAACAATAACTTACATTACAGTGGAAAATGGAGAAAATAAAAATATTGCCAAGGCAAAATAAAATTTCAAAGCCTAGTAAATCTGGGCCATTTAGTTTTGATGCAAACACCCATATTTACCTTAAACCTTCAGGTCTTATTAGGAAAAAAGCTTTGTTATAGCTATATACTACAGTTTCCTGTGGTTCTTGCTTGCTAAAATTTGGATTCTGTTTTAATAAAGATAAGAAAGCATCGTACCTATTCATTCCTCTTAGATTTTTTATTATTTTTTTATTTTTATTTTTTTTGCAGTACTCAGGCCTCTCACTGTTGTGGCCTCTCCCGTTGCGGAGCACAGGCTCCAGACGCGCAGGCTCAGCAGCCATGGCTCACGGGCCCAGCCGCTCCGCAGCATATGGGATCTTCCTGGACCGGGGCACGAACCCGTGTCCCCTGCATCGACAGGCGGACGTCAACCACTGCACCACCAGGGAAGCCCTCTTAGATTTTTAAGCTATATTCTTGTAAATTAGATTATTGAGGAATGCTATAAATGAATCACAATACCCTGGTTTGCCATCCACTTCAATACGGTATGGATTAGGCCTTGGATGTTATAAATATCCTCTTGAAATACGTTTGCTATTTTTATGTTACTTTAAAAAACCACAGATGGGGCTTCCCTGGTGGTGCAGTGGTTAAGAATCCACCTGCCAATGCAGGGGACATGGGTTCGAGCCCTGGTCCGGGAAGATCCCACATGACACAGAGCAACTAGGCCCGTGTGCCACAACTACTGAGCCTGCACTCTAGAGCCCGCGAGCCACAACTACCTAGCCTACGTGCCACAACTACTGAAGCCTGCGCGCCTAGAGCCCATGCTCCACAAGAAGAGAAGCCACCACAATGAGAAACCTGTGCACTGCAACAAAGAGTAGAAGCCAGCACACAGCAATGAAGACCCAATGCAGCCAAAAATAAATAAATTTATTTTTTAAAAAAAACAAAACCACAGATGGTATTTCCACAGTTGCCTAGTATCTCTGATATAGTGTGAATATAAATTAAAACATAGGAAGTTACTAGTAAACAACAGTGAAAAAAATTGTTTAAAACCTTGTTTAGTATACTTAAGCTATAGAAAATAGAAATAACCGTGGGGGGGCCTACAAAACTTTGCCAGCTTCAGATGGTAGCATATAGCAACTTGAAACTTTTTTTTTTTGGTCTCATCATGCTACCACTACTTGTGATTTGGAGCTTTTAGTGGTAAGGTGACTTTAAATTCAGGGTGATGCTTTAAAATTATTTCTGAAATGTGTTGAAGGTATTTCCCTAAAACCATATTCTATAATTTCACATGGAAAAGGTACATTTTCTGAAATATGAATGGTCCTCTAAGCAGACTGTCTACCCACAGATTATACATGAAATGACACAAAATGGAAAAAGAACGAAGAAAACAAATAGTAGCAGGTAGTAAGGCAGAGGACATCAAGGAACAGAACCACAAAAAGGTCCCAGGTTGTCATTGAAATACCACAACAGTCCTAATTGTCACATGACAGGTAGAAGGCCAAATGTTCTAATAACCTGTTGATTCAATAGTGCTAATCTGATAATAACCGGTTTTTTCGTTTGTTTTTTGTTTTTAATGAATACCATATAATAAAACTGAATGTTATATGGGACTTGAGGTGCAACTATGTTGATTCATAAACGTCCTTGTCTTTCACTTGAAAATGTTTTTTTCTCCTGGGCAACCTTGTTAGAATGAAAAGAAATCAGAGCTGTATATCCTTCATTTTAATTGGAAAGGGAGGAACAAGTAACCAAAAACAAGCAACCACTATGCTTTATTCAAAGCTAGGCAGTCTCCTAATGGTGGTAATCCATCTCTTCAATAAGTAATTTGGCCAGGAAAAGTGTGATGCCTTTAGGAATATTTTTATCATTCTTACACCAAATCATAACTTCTGGTTATCTGAAAAGTGTATACTTAAATAATACCTTATAGTGATTTGACGCGGACATGTAAGTTCTCTTGGCTTGGTTTTCCATTTTTCTTAAAATAAGTGTTCAGATATTCAAATTGAATTCGGTAGAATGTTAGACTATCAGGTGTCAGATATTTGGATTGTTAAACACTAATACAAAAAAGTTAAACTGACTACCTCCAGATCAGTGATTCTCAGCTGGGGGTAGTTTTGCATCCTCACCCCCAGTACATTTAGCATTGTCTGGAGATAGTTTGGGCTGTTACAGCTGGGGGAAGCCTGATGCTGCTGATATCTAGTGGGTAGAGGTCCCAGATGTTATTAAACATGCTGTGATACCCAGCCTAGCTCCCCACAACAAAGAGTATTCAGCCCAAAATGTCAGTAATGTTGCTGTTGATAAACCCTGTCTAGATAACAACTGAATAAGTCTCTTGGCTTTTTCAGTGGCTGGAGTCCCTGTTGTAATCTAAAGCTTTGGACACTCTGCCAGGCTTAAATCCTGTCTGAAACTTAAAATTGTTATGAAAATATTTGGAAAAAACTGATAATTGAAAGCAGAATAAAACATTTTATATAAATAGCTACATATTTTAAACGCTAATATTTAGTTAAAACTAATTCATACATACCCACGGTTGCAGAGAAATCTAAAAAATAACAGGCTCTTAGGATAGCATTTCAGTTTGTATTTTATAATCATGTCCTGTTGTCAAAGTACAGAAAAGTGATCATCTGTAAAAAATGTTTAAAATTAGGCCCTTTAATGAGTAGATTTTTTTTTTACACGGAATCTTAGTTCCCCGACCAGGGATCGAACCCATGCCCCCTGCAGTTGAAGTGTGGAACCCTAACCACTAGACCGCCAGGGAAGTCCCTAATGAGTAGATTTTAAAATAAGCTCTTTTATCTTTTCTTTTATCTTTAAATTTTTTTACCTTGTATAATTATGTTGAGGATTTTGGTAAATATGATGCTTTGTCATTAGCAAGTTTTACCCCAGATTTTTAAGGTTCATTCACAAATACATATTGTAGATATTTAAATTGAGAAAGACTATATGCTTTTTTAATATATAATTTAAAAAGATTTTTTTCAGTCTTTGCTATCTTGCAGAAATAAAGGGGTATTTTTTTTTTCTATTTGTCCCTTTTTTTCTGTTGCAATAATATAGAGTACAAGCAGGCTACTGGTGTGAAGTAAAGTAGCAGCAGTTTGCCTGAGCATTGTTCAGACAAAATTTTCTTCCCCATCAAACTAAATGGCTGCCTGGCAATCAGCCTTGAAAGTTACTGATTGTGAATTTTTTTCTTCTTTTCTCTTTGTAATTAAACTGCGTAAATACAAATATATAATGTTAATCTAAAATTTTAATTATAGTTCAAAAGTTGTTGTAATAACGATTGCAAGCAAAAGTTTTCCAGTGTTGTATGTACCAGGATCTTTAGTTTCCAGTCAGTTGGATTTCTTCTATTAATATTATTACCATGAGAAATAGTAATATTTCCTTTTTCATTTAATGGTCTTGTTTTTAGAAAGTTACAGCATTAAGTCTGAGACATTCTTACGAAGCCCAGCGCTTGCTGAGGAACTCATAACACCAGGTTTATAGAGAAACCTTAATGATACTAACCATCTTGGGACAGGATTCCTACAGTTTAACCGTGAAGGATCTTTTTGAAAATTCTTTGTTTTAGAATAGGAGCTATAATTCTGTTAGTAGTTGAAAATGTTGCCACAGTGATTTAATTGTAGATTGTATGAATACTTTGCTGAATTTTGCTTAAAACCCTTAAGAGTATCAGTGGAGAGAACATTTTTACTTCTATTAAATGTCTTTAAACACTGATTTAAATCATTTAGTTGTTCATTACTGTTGGATTTGTTCATTGTTTCTAGTTCTCACTTAAGGTTGATGTTGCTAAACATATGCAATGAGTGTGAAATATTAACTTTTTTTAAAGGGTGAAGTTGAACAAATTGCTATGATGAAACCAAAAGGCCAGACTGAACATGATGAGGGTATGCTTGAATATTTAGAAGATATAATTGGTTGTGGACGGCTAAATGAACCTATTAAAGTCTTGTGTCGGAGATTTGAAATATTAAATGAACACAGAGGAGAGAAGGTGAATCTTCTGTAGACTTTAGTTGTATTGTAAACCAGAATGTTTTCTGTATTAACTAATTTTACTGAGCTAGATATTCAAGTTATAGTCATAATTATTCAGGCAGAGTTTAGTGTTTTAGGTTGAATTTTATATTTTTCTTATTGGCATTTCAGAGGAACATTGTTATATTAATGTAGTTTATATGTTTTTTTATCTAATGTTGGCATATTTTAAATTCAGATTGCTCAAATACACTTCATATGAACAATCTCTACACTTTTAACTTTTGTAGTTAAACAGAGTTAAGATGGTGGAAAAGGAAAAGGACGCCTTAGAAGGAGAGAAAAACATAGCCATTGAATTTCTTACCTTGGAAAATGAAATATTTAGAAAAAAGAATCATGTTTGTCAATATTACATGTAAGTACCTTAATTTATCAATTTTTGTATTAGTTTCTGGCAGTAAGTCTAAGCCCTTCTCTTTTCCCATGTTAGAGAAATGTGAAGACTGAAGTTAAAAAAATTCTAAAAGTTGCTTTATGTGATGAATTCATTAAATTAGGGTTGTTTACCATAGTATCGAAGTTGACTTTTAAGTATCCTGCTTTAAGTTGGGAGGTGGGTTCACAAGTATTACTATGCTTAATAGTTTTACATATACATTCTTTTGAATTCATATAATAGCAGATCTAATTTTGTTTATGTGGAGCCTATTTTTATTCCTAATTCTAGCCTTGACCCTAGGTTGGTTCCCCCTTCCCTGTCAGTAATCCTAGGTAATTGTTAATTGACTGTGGTTAAGAATACTTTAGAAACAGCTGATTTTACTAAAATAGAGAATTTTAGAAATGGTATTTTAGGATCTCTGATATCTTTTTTTTCCTCTCTCTAGTTATGATCTGCAGAAACGAATTGCTGAAATGGAGACTCAAAAGGAAAAAATTCATGAAGATACCAAAGAAATTAATGAGAAGAGCAATATACTGTCAAACGAAATGAAAGCTAAGAATAAAGATGTAAAAGATATAGAGAAGTAATAATCTTTTGGAAAGTACTAAAAGTATTTAGATTATATAGTTACATTTTATTGCATGTATGTGTGTGTGTCTGTATATAAACTTACTGCCAGCACATGCGTGTAATACATTTGCCAGCATATAAAATGGTCTCCTTTTGCAAACAAAAAACTTAATTGACTTACATCTAGTTGATGATGATTATCACAGATTTGACTGCCCAACACTGGTCTTAAAATAATGCAGGCTGCTACCCCCTAGTGGCAGAACATAATAACACAAAACATCGTAGCAAACAAGCATTTAATCTGACAGGTTAGTTGTCTTAAAGTTTTCTCATTACCTTTCTCATATCAGTCTTCAATGACACCAATATCCCTTACCTATGCAGTTTTCTTTTTTATTCTTTAAAATGAGTTTTGCTTATTTTTTATGGTCAAATTTTTCTATACCTAGACATCATAGTGATTATTTCCAATCCAGCTTAGAAGGACAAAATAACTCCTATAGTCACACATTTTAACAGCTCCTTCAAATATGGGTGGAGGAGAGGGTCAGCTTGAAACAGGATCCTACCTTATAGGAACTTGGATACATTTATAACCAGGCAAGGTATATAAGGTGGCTTTAAAATATCAGAATATCCAAAATAGTGACTGAATTTTCTTACTTTGCTAGGAAGCTGAACAAAATTACAAAATTTATTGAGGAGAACAAAGAAAAATTTACAAAACTAGATTTAGAAGATGTTCAAGTTAGGGAAAAATTAAAGCATGCTACAAGTAAAGCCAGAAAACTGGAAAAACAACTTCAAAAAGATAAAGAAAAGGTAAGTTATAGGGGAGAAATTCTTAAAATTTCAGGTTTGAATATCACATGTAGTTTTTATTATTTTTCATGAATGTTCTTGGCCCATACTACCTAAGAGAATGAGTTGGGATTCTGAATGTTAAGTGTTTCAGGATTTATCTCAACCTGATTTTTCCCCAAAGGGGAAATCCTGTATCCATTGACTTTGAGTTTTAGAGCTTATGTTTCTGATATACATTGTTGGCAAAATATTTACCAAATCAGCAATTCTATTTTGGTGACAATAATTTTCTTCTTCCTAGAGTGTATGATTTAAAGAGATGTTTTTGGCTACATATCATAGATTTTTAAAAATAGTACCTTTGTCTGCAGAAATCAAGTTAACAGTATCAGCAGTTTTCCCTTAAAAGGGAGGGAAGGGGAAGTTCATAATTTACAGCAAGTGGTTGATTAGCTAGACTGAGGTTTCAAAAAAAGAAAGATGAGGTTTAGACCAGAATGCCTAACTTGCTAGGAGCCAGACTAATAAATCAATTAATTTGGGGTGTTTCAAACTATATTCATAGTTTAATCAGATATTAATAGATGAGACACATAAAGCCTCTCCCCTCAAAAAAGTTTTGTACCGGGCTTCCCTGGTGGTGCAGTGGTTGAGAATCCGCCTGCCAGTGCAGGGGACACGGGTTCGAGCCCTGGTCCGGGAAGATCCCACATGCCGTGGAATAACTAAGCCCGTGTGCCACAGCTACTGAGCCTGTGCTCTAGAGCCCGTGAGCCACAACTACTGAGCCCACGTGCCTAGAGCCCGTGCTCTACAACAAGAGAAGCCACTGCAATGAGAAGCCTGCGCACCACAACGACGAGTAGCCCCCTGATCGCCACAACTAGAGAAAGCCCACGTGCAGCAACGAAGACCCAACGCAGCCAAAAATAAAATAAATTTATTTAAAAAAAAAAAAGTTTTGTACCATATAATTACATGGTAATTATAAGACAGGCTCTGCTTCAACTTGTAAGCATTTTCTGAATGCATTTGTTCACAAAATGCTTTATGCTCAGTACAGTAACACATCTATGTGAATCAGTGTTTGAGGGACACCATTTTGGGAAATGTTTAATTTCTCTGGTAATAGATAATCAGAATAAACAAAATAGCATGGATTTGATAGAAACCCCTGAATTGGGCAGATTAAGCCAAATGTAACTGTAGTAGAGATAATTAGCCTTTAGGAATCAACTGTGGAAAAGTGATAACTACTGGAAGGTATTAATGGAATAAAATATTAGTCCTATGTGGTGACTCTGGAAGGGTAAAGTTAGGAAAGATCTTAAGATTTGAGGGAAACTAGGGGTGTATGGGTAATTTGTGGTAAGTTGTAATGTACTTTGAAGGGTACTTCAGGGAATTCCGTGTACTCAGACCATATTCATAGGTGAAGAAGGATAATTACAGCCTAAAGTTGGAGCAGAAGGAAGATCTGCTCAGCGAGGAAGAATTGTTCTCCATAAGGAATCAGGAATTCGTAGAATTAGTTTTACCATTAGACTGAGAGAACATAGAAATTGCAGCAGATGATTAAGGAAGTACTTGCTAAAACTAGCTGCTTTAACCTTAATTACAGTGAAAACCGCAAAGATCTAGAAGATCCTGAGAAATGCTTTTAAATAAGCCAAATATTGATGGTGTTGGATAGCCTAAAGGTACATGCTTCTAGTAACTTTAATTTGTTTTATAATCTTAGGTTGAAGAATTTAAAAGTATACCTGCCAAGAGTGAGAATATCATAACTGAGACAACAACTAGAAATAATGCCCTTGAGAAAGAAAAAGAAAAAGAAGAAAAAAAATTAAAGGAAGTTATGGATAGCCTTAAACAGGAAACACAAGGGCTTCAGAAAGAAAAAGAAGTAAGATTTCTTTATCAGTTGGCATATATTTTGGTGGCTTTTTTTTTGTTAATCTTGAAGATTGTTTTTATAGTAATATTAAAAAATGAACTGTTAGAAGAAAAAGTTTGGACTTTTAATATCTACCATTCCTAAAGATGGTTAGCCTAGACTCTTTCCCTTTTTTGTTGTTTGCTTTCTCGTTTTAAAAAAAAAGTTAACGAGAACTTACAGTGGTAGAAGAAAATACTCATCAAATACTTCGTTTTATGTGCAGTTCTTCGTTACACATTGACTTCATCATCAAATTTTCTTTTTCATCTTCTCTTAAATTATTTTCTTGGTAATTTATTGGTTACTACCTATAAATGCTTGGGACCACACTAACCGTAGATGACATCTCCTTTCTTTGCTTCTGTAGCTCTTCTGTAATAGTTTTAACCATGGCTCATGTGTCAGTTCTTGGCTCAAATCCTAGGTCAATCCCTTATTATCTCTGAACTCAGGTTATGTCTCCAAGTTATCTTCCTCAAAATGCGGAAGAAAATATTACCCATCTTGTGAATCTTTGTGAAAATAAAACGTGTGTTTACTTACATAAAGTGCCTAGAAAGTAAGGAATTAATAAATATTAGCTACTACCTTATGTTAGCACTTCCCTAAAGCAAGAGTGTGAGATTGTCTCATTGATATGTCTTGTCTCCCCAGCAAGAGTATAAGCACAGAGTTTAGCTATCTTTGTTTATATTCACCACAGCCTTTTAGACAACACTGAGCATGTTAAATAGATATTTAATAGATGACAGTAATTGAGTTGAATTGACTTAACGTTACTTAAGTCAGTTACATAAGACCTTTGTTAATTATACCTCCATGAAGTGTTTTGGAGTTTCTTTACGGACTAAATTGATTCTGTTTTGAAATATGGGCATGTTCTAATATCATACTATATTACTGGGCCAATGCTTTGTATGTGAAATAAAAGGGTTAGGCTTTTATAAGGGCTTTTCTTATTCCATTATTCTAATAAGTAGGTCCTTTCTACACAGTCAACTACAGTAGTCCAAAATTTCTACTCACTCATCAAATTATGACTTGTGTTGGGGATTACCTCACCTTACCTCTAAAACTTAAAAAGATTTCCAACATAAATATACTTGAGGAAACTTTCTGCTGAGTAGTCCTTACACCTTACCATTTTAGGTAAGGTAATGTGGAAAGACCATGGAATCTAGATTTCAGATCCACATTTTTGTTCTTTCAACCACTCCTTCTTTGTCATTTTAATCTCTAAATTGAGATATTAGATATTCGTATGGTATCTACCTTGTTAAGCTCTTGTGAAATCAGTTGGGAAAAGACTGTATACCATGAACATTCACAACTAGGCAGAAACTGTTAGTCCATTCCACTTGTGAGATTTATTTCTGTATATTGTGCTTGTAGAATCTATTAAGTTAAATTCAAAATGAATGGTTTCCATTTCAGTTTAGGTTTGAAAACACATATATTTCGGATTTAATGGGGTCTATCATATTTTAACAGAGTCGAGAGAAAGAACTTATGGATTTCAGCAAATCAGTAAATGAAGCACGTTCAAAGATGGATGTAGCTCAATCAGAACTTGATATCTATCTCAGTCGTCATAATACCGCAGTGTCTCAATTAAGTAAGGCCAATGAAGCTCTAATGGCAGCTTCTGAGACTCTCAAAGAAAGGAAAGCTGCAATTGGAGATATACAGGCAAAACTCCCTCAAATTGAACATGAACTAAAGGAGGTAAATCTTCTTCTGTATTTCATCTGAACATTGTTTATGAACCCTAGTTTTATTTATTTTTATATTTACATATATTTTTTTAAATCTCAACATCTTTTTTTTTTTGGCTGCGCTGAGTCTTCGTTGCTGCGCACAGGCCTTCTCTAGTTGCTGCGAGTGGGGGCTCCTCTACGTTGCGGTGCGCGGGCTTCTCATTGCGGTGGCTTCTCTTGTTGCGGAGCACGGACTCTAGGCGTGTGGGCTTCAGTAGTTGTGGTGCACAGGCTTAGTTGCTCCGTGGCATGTGGGATCTTCCCTGACCAGGGCTCGAACCCGTGTCCCCTGCATTAGCAGGCGGATTCTTAACCACTGTGCCACCAGGGAAGTCCTGATCTCAACATCTTAAGTGACTGGTACATAGATATTTTTGTTGTTATTGTTTAGTGTAATCTTTCCGAAAAGAATGGGGTTAATATTTCAGTATTCTATCTGATACGAATCGAGACTATCAAGAAGCTGCATTCTCCCTTCAAGTGTCAAACAGCAAATAATATCACTGCCGCCACCATTATTTCCCATTATAAAAATTTAAACAGAAGAAAGTTCTTTGTTTCCCTAAATCTAAGTGTAGACAACTTCGGCAATGGTAAAGGAAAATCACAAGTGTAAGTGTGTGTGTGAACAAATATGCAAGTCAACTATCTTAGTGTATTTTTTTCTGTTTTTGAATTTATGAATGTAGTTTTCTTTGTTGGGACTGCAAGTTGTTAAACTAATCAAGACATCTGGCTTATTAGCTCATCCACGTCCTCTGCTATCCTTGAGTGAATTAGACATCTAAGGAATTTCGTAACTTTAATCTCAAAAGCATCATTAGGCAAGATGGCAATAGAAAATGCTGCTTGGAGAGAAATTACACTGAAAATGAAGTCTTTTTCATTTTAGTAAATGCACGCCGCTTGGTCATCAGAGAACTTAATGGCCGTATAGAATTTAAATGTAAACTTAAGTTATATTCAGTGACTACTTCTATCTTCCTTATGATTCAGTTTATTTTTGGATAAATTAAATCTGCAACTTGAGCTTTTATCAATACTTTAAACCAGTATGACTGGTAATAGAGGTAATAATTTAAAGCCAGGAAGTGAAGGAGAATGTCAGAAAAATGGCTGCACTAACTTGGAGATTGAGAAACTGAGAATTAGGCTTTTTGTGTGCATGTGTGTGGTTCCTCTTCTTGGCAGCCTGACGTTTTTGTTTAGCAATAGTAGTGTTCACTCATGCTCTCCTTCATTTCAGAGCTATGCTTTTTTTGTTCTTTGTTTTCCTTTATTTAATTAGATATAATAATATATGCTATATAATACTATATAATAAATCTCCTTTTATTTAAAAAGCAAGGCACAGTGTAATCATAGCCCTGCCCGGTCACCCATAACTAGAGTCCTGTATTGAGGTCTGTTTTTGATTAGTGTAAGAATATAAGAATTAGGACACATTTATGCCTAACTGTGTGGTGCCAAACTGGGATTTCCACAACCCTAACTCCTCTAGCTCTAGCAGTCAGTGCACTGCTCCTAGGTCTATATTGTGTTTATATTCCTTATTATTGACCCAGATAATTTCTGCCCCCTTTAAAACAGAAAACCCATCCATATTTTTCAAAATCAAACCAACAGTTGCAATGTGACAGCTTAGTCCTGGTTCAAGTGTTGATTATTGGCCTTTCCTTCTTTTTTTAGGTATTACAACTAATTCTATACTGTGATAGGGTGTAACCTTCTGGGATTCATTTTCTTTATTTTCACCTTTAGAAAGAAAAACAACTTCAAAAACTTACACAAGAAGAAATAAATTTCAAAAGTTTGGTTCGTGATCTTTTCCAAAAAGTTGAAGAAGCGAAGAGTTCCTTAGCAATGAATCGAAGTAGGGGGAAAGTCCTTGATGCAATAATTCAAGAAAAAAAATCTGGCAGAATTCCAGGAATATATGGAAGATTGGTAAAGTAAATTTATTTGTAAATGACTATACATTTTTCTCAGATGTTATAATTTTCTTACCTTGACTTAAAGAACTGTATATTGTCTCTGTACATAAAATAACATTTACTTTTGTTTCTTTTAAAGGACTTTCATTTTTAAACATTTTGCTCTTACACTCAGGCATGATAAAATTCTTTGTGGTATGTATTTGTTCATGTTACAGATAGTTTTGGGTTTTTTTTTTTAATTTTGTATAATTATAGTCATTTTAAGAAAGGGATCCAACTCTAGTGATAAACTTAACAAACTCCTTTTTTCTTTTTTAAAAAAAATAAGAACTTGATAAATTATATTCTGGGTTTTATACCATTATACTAAAGGTTGTGGCTAGAGTTTAGGAAAATCAACAAGGGATGATGTCAAAACCCAAGGCTAGGGATAGTGGGTACCTGAAGCCTGAGTTGAGCCTGAAGAAGGAAGGGAGCTGTGGCCAGCTAGAAGGTGGCTGGAAGGAAATGGGGATAGCTTATGTATTAATAGACTGAGAAGCAGATTTACATAATCTTAAATGGCTTTCAATAATTCAGAGTTTTATTATTCTATAAGTTATTTTGCTTATAATACTTTTAGGTTTCAAATTTTCACACTATACATTTTTATTTACATGCAGTGAAAACAGTTCTCTCATTTTGTGCTCATTAAAAATTCAAACTCTGTATATCCATAAGTTTTTTTTTTAAGGTAGATTAAAAATTCTAGTAGTGATTGCCTTTGCAGAAGAGAAAGGTTGAATGTGAGGAACACTTAAATTTTTCACTGTGTACCCTTTTTGTACTGTTTAAAACCATACGTAGGTATAGTTCAGTTAAACACAACTTGAAAAATCTATATGAATTACTAATAAAATGATCCTGTGCCTAATTCCTTGCTGATTGTGCATTGATTTTTCCCCCCTCTTCTCAATTATTAGGGGGACTTAGGAGCAATTGATGAAAAATATGATATTGCTATTTCATCCTGTTGTCATGCATTAGACTACATTGTTGTTGATTCTATCGATACGGCCCAAGAATGTGTAAACTTCCTTAAAAGACAAAATATTGGAGTTGCAACCTTTATAGGTTTGGATAAGGTGGGTATTCATAATCTACCTGTAATTTAGTTTTTAAGTGCCAAGTGTTTTTTGATTTTGAATCCTAGCTTTTTTTTCATAGTTATTTAAGTGAACACCTGATAGGTTTTGAGGATTATATTAGGCTCTGGGGTTACATGGTTGTGAAAAAAAATCCTCTACTGCCTCCCCTAAAGGAATATACATTCCAATGTTACAATGATTGGTAGTTTGCATTTCTAACTTCCATCGTCAATAACTACTTTAAAAAAAAGAAAAAGAAAAAGAAACACTTACTGAGATACAATTCACAACCATAAAATTCATTATTTTAAAATATGTAGTTCAGCAGGTTTTAGTACATTCACATGGTCTGGATTGTTCAATCATGACCACTGTCTAATTCCACAATATTTTCATCACCCCAAAAGAGGAACCCCATACACATTAGGAGTCACTACCCCTATTCTCCCACCCCTCCATCCCCCTGCAACCTTTAATCTACTTTTTGTCTCTAGATTTACATATTATGGACATTTTGTATAAATGAAATCATATAATATGTAGCCTTTTGTGTATGGCTTCTTTAACTTACTTTTCAAAGGTCATCCATGTTGAGACTTCCCTGGCGGTCCAGTGGTTAAGACTCCACACTTCCACTGTGGGGTGCGTGTTCAGTCCCTGGTCAGGGAACTAAGATCCTGCACGCCGCATGGTGTGGCAAAAAATAAATAAATAAGTTCCCTCTCTTCTCTTTGCAGGGGGTGGGGCTAATACATGTGTATCAGCACTTCATTCCTTTTTACTGCCGAATGATATTCCATTATATGATGTAGCACAGTTTGTTTATTCATCAATTGATGGACATTTGGGTTGTTTCCATGTTTTGGGTATTATGGTTAATGCTGCCATGAACATTCCTGTACACAGGTTTTTGTACGACATCTTTTCATGTGCTTATTTATTGGCCATTTGTTTATCTTTGGAGAAAAATCTGTTCACATTCTTTGCCCATTTGTTAATTGGTTTGTCTTACTGTTGAGTTGTAAGAATTCTTTATATATGCTGGATACAAGTCTCTTGTCAGGTATGTAATTTGCAAATGTTTTCTCCCATTCTGTGGGCTCTCTTTTCACATTCTTGATGGTGTCCTCTGAAGCAAAAAATTTAGATAGAAGTCCAGTTTATTTTTAGTTCCTTGTATTTTGGGTGTCATATCTAAGAAACTACTGTGTAATCCAATGGCAGGGTGATTTACCTCTGTTTTCTAAGAGTTTTACAGCTTTAGGTTCTAAATTTAGTTTTTTAATCCATATTAAGTTAATTTTGTAATACAGTGTAAAGTAGGGGTCCAACTCTACTCTTTTGGATATCAGGTTGTTCCAGCACCATTTGTATTCTTTCCCTGTTGCATTTTCTTGGCACCCTTATCAAAAATCAACCGATCATAAATGTAAGGGTTTATTTCTGGACTCTTCATTTATCTGTGTCTGTCCTTACACTGATACCACACTGTCTTGATTACTATAGCTTTGTAGTAAGCTTTAAAATCAGGAGTCCTTTCATTTTGTTCTTTAATATCAAGAGTGTCCTGGGGTTTTTGTTTTGTTTTTAGTATATTGTAAATGGAATTTTCTTAATCTCATTTTCAGATTATTCATTGCTAGTGTATAGAAATACAATTAATTTCTGCATATTGATTTTGTATTCTGCAACTTTGCTGAATTTATGTTATTTCTAATAGTTTTTTAATGTATGAATTCCTCGGGATTTTAATACGTATAAGATCATGTCATCTGTGAATAGAGATAGTTTTACAATAACTTCTTTTTTAAAATAACAGTAAAGTAGGGCTTCCCTGGTGGCGCAGTGGTTGAGAGTCCGCCTGCCGATGCAGGGGACACGGGTTCGTGCCCAGCGCCGCTGAGCCTGCGTGTCCGGAGCCTGTGCTCCGCAAAGGGAGAGGCCACAACAGTGAGAGGCCAGCGTACGGCAAAAAAACAGTAAAGTAATACTCAATTATGTAGATACTCAGAACTTTGTATACATGTCCTTATGTTTAATACATGTGTATTACTTCTATAAATTATATCTAACAGAAATGATCTTTATATATATATTATTTTTCTTTTTTATGTTTAGATGGCAGTGTGGGCAAAGAAAATGACCAAAATTCAAACTCCTGAAAATACTCCTCGATTATTTGATTTAGTAAAAGTAAAAGATGAGGAAATTCGCCAAGCTTTTTACTTTGCCTTACGGGATACCTTAGTAGCTGACAACTTAGATCAAGCCACAAGAGTAGCATATCAGAAAGATAGAAGATGGAGAGTGGTAACATTACAGGGGCAAATCATAGAACAGTCAGGTAATGTTTTTTTTCCCTGCCATTGAGTTTATTTAATCTTGTTGGGGGAGACATCTAAGTCTGACTTCTCTCCTCTGTTCTCCAGGTACAATGACTGGTGGTGGAAGCAAAGTAATGAAAGGAAGGATGGGTTCATCAGTTGTTGTTGAAATCCCAGAAGAAGAGGTCAGCATGTACAAAATTACGGTCAAGACATTTTTGTTAAAGCAGCTTTACTGATAAGTAACATACTGTAAAATTCTGCTATTTTAAATGTACTGTAGTCAAATTTTCAATTAACAGATTGAATTTTCTCTAAATGACTAGTATATAAGCTGTGGGATTTTATATGAAACTTGTTAAAGTTTTAAAAGTATGTTAATTTAAAAATATATGCTCGGCATATATATCTTTCTCTGTTATGACATTTGGATCATATCATAATTTAACCATTTACTTACTGTTTGACATTTAATTTGTTTCTTCACATAGTTACTGATGTATAATTATCTTTTCTATTTTGACATAATTCTTTAAGTTGTAAATATAGCAAAGACTTCTGATACATGTTTCCAAATTTTATATGTCCAGAAATATAAGAGGAATGTCAAAATGCTCAGGAAATACTGCTCTGTTCCATTATCACCCTCGGAACACTATACTTTTTTCTTCCTTAAAAATATGTACTTAGATGTCCTGGATACCTAACTTTTTCTGAAGAGTTGTGGCTTGATTTTTTTTCATATTTTGAAATAGTTTGTATTTTTCCACTTAAATATTTGTGTAGTATACCTTCATTGTAATAGTAGTTGACTATACAACACTTAAAATGGTCTTTTCATCTGATTCTATGATGCGGAAATTAGTTGACCATCTC
This sequence comes from Delphinus delphis, assembly GCF_949987515.2. NCBI lineage: Eukaryota > Metazoa > Chordata > Mammalia > Artiodactyla > Delphinidae > Delphinus > Delphinus delphis. Next base: position 104,069,866 of record NC_082686.1, on the reverse strand, counting down.
CTAAGCTTTAGGTTTTGGAATTGGACCTGGGTTGTTTGCTTTGTTTCTAGTCTTTAAGATCAGAAGTTTGGGTTTTCTTCATTCATAAATTGCTGTTAATCTGAAATGACTCTTGGAATAAACTTATTTCACTGGTATTCTTCTTTGTAGGTAAATAAAATGGAATCACAGTTGCAGAGAGAATCTCAAAAAGCAGTGCAAATTCAGGAACAGAAAGTACAACTGGAAGAAGCAGTAGTTAAGTTAAGGCATAGTGAACGAGAAATGAGGAACACACTAGAAAAGTTTACTGCAAGCATCCAGGTACTTTTTTAATCAATATTAGCTGAAACTATTGGAATTCAACAGCAATTTGGCAGAAGCATTTTGCTGTTTGCTTATAATTTTAAAAGATAAGGGGGGAGGAGGAGGCTGAGTCTCTAGGTGTAAGGCGCGTCTGTTGATTTTGTTTCTCCGAGTACTAATGGATAAACGCCCTGTCACAGTGTTTGCTCCAGCCACAGCTATTTCTGGTTTCCATTTGTACTCCATAGAAATGTGTCTTCCCTTAGCAACTATGTGACCCTTTATTTCATTCTCTTCTCAAAGTGAAATGTTTTCTTAATTATGAAAAAGCAATACATGCCCAGTCTCTTTTAAAAAACAAAATCAGAAAACAGTTTTTTAGGAAATACTCAAAAGATTATCACCTTAAATTTTTATGTATGTCTTTCAACTTTTAGTGTGTCTAGTTTGCATGTATGTGTTTATGTATATGGTATTGATATACATATTAAATTTGCATATGAATTTTTAATGAGTCTTATTAACTTTTCTTCACTTATTAATTACGATTTTCTTTCCAAGCCAAATGTACATTTACTTTGTGTGCAATTGTATTGGCATATTTTGTTCGTATCACGATTTGATAAATATTTTTCTGTGTTGACTATGTATACTGCTGTGTTTTAAATATCCTTCTTATGCAGACCTTAATACACTCATCCAATTATTTCCTTAGGTTAGAGTTCTAAAACTATAATTATTACCCAGTATGTGTACAGTGTTATTTTTGGGTTTTTTGGGGGGGGGGGGGTTTGCGGTACGCGGGCCTCTCACTGCTGTGGCCTCTCCCGTTGCGGAACACAGGCTCCGGACGCGCAGGCTCAGCGGCCATGGCTCACGGGCCCCGCTGCTTTGCGGCATGTGGGATCTTCCTGGACCGGGGCACGACCCCGTGTCCCCTGCATCGGCAGGCAGACTCTCAACCACTGTGCCACCAGGGAAGCCCTGTACAGTGTTTTAAGCGTTTGTTGCATAATGCCAAATTGTTCTCAAAAAGACGGTTCTAATTCATTTACTAATAGTAGCATATGCAAATAATTTTTCCAAGTCTTTGAACACTAGGTACTCTTCAGTTTGTTGTAAGTTTGCTAATCTGATATAAATACTAAAAAATAGCATTTTAACTTATCTTCCTAATGAGTGTATACATTTCATGCGTTTTGTTGGCCATTTTCGATTTTTATATTAATTGTTCGTGTTTTCTGCCCTTTCTTATTTTTGTCTTTCTCTTAAAGATTTTAAGTACCTTTTTTTTTAGAATGTTTAAAGCAAATGCTATTGTTAGTAAGTTTAAAATACTAACAGTTTTGAATGTTAAAACATTTCTGTAGCGTTTATCAGAGCAAGAAGAATATTTGAATGTCCAAGTTAAGGAACTTGAAGCTAATGTACGTACTACAGCCCCTGACCAAAAAAAGCAGAAATTGCTAGAAGAAAATGTTACTGCTTTCAAGACAGGTATGTTTAAGGATATACACTTTTTTCCCCCTGTGTGGTCAAAAACAGGTTTGTAATATTTAGAATGTTTAAGATAGCAGTTTGTAGAATAAAAAGTAGATTTCATATATTATAGACAAGTGACCACTCTGTTTTAATGGTTTTTGTTTTTATTTCTCAGAAGGTTATAAAGTACTATTAAGTACTTCATTTGACAGATAAGAAAACTGAGGCACAGAATGGTTTATACAATTTGCCCAAGGTCGCATAGCATATGGTGGTGGTATAGGAATTCAGGAACAAGTCAGTCTGATTCTGATACCCATGCTTTTAATTTTATATTTTGTATACTTTGGCCCAGTCTTCCTAAGGACCCTTCAAGATAGTAGTTATTTTATTTGTTTGAGAGCTTAGAGAAAACACATTTTTCCTTCCAGAACTTTTTCTTCTTGTATATAAACATATAAGTGTTCTTCCAAAAGCTTTCAGCAAGAAAGGGAATTAGATCATAGACTCATAGTCAGAATTGACTTTGACATTAAAATCCTCTGATCATGCACTTGAGCAGCCCTGCTTCTATTTCCATGTTGGCTTCAATTAAACATAGGTAGATGTGCATCTTATTGCACGAGGAGGTAATGGTGAGATAACACAGTATCTTAGGGACACCAACAAACACAGTGAGCCTTCATCATGTCCTCAAGAAAGACCCTTGTTACAGTCTGGTTCATGAGCAAAGGAAGGCAAATACTGATTGTTTATCTGAAAGAACTAGATGGACTGGAATTGGAGCAATTATCCAAATGTTCAAAAAATGAGGTCGAGTTTTCTTCCCAAAGAAAAAGAGGTAAAAAGATTGTAAGCAGACAGATGTCCACTGGGCATATTGAATATTAATATATAGCTGTATTAATTTTTTTATTTTTGTGGTCGTATTTATCTACGTTTTTAATATTGAGGCATTCACTCAGATAGCATCTGCTACTGGCCAAGCTTTGTTTTAGGTGCTGTTGATCAAGCAGTGAACAAAATAAAGTCCCTCTTTTCAAGGAACTCACACTTAAAAGATGGGGAAGATAATAAATACATTGCATACTGTATCAGGTGGTGCTAGGTGATAAAAGTAAAACCAGGAAAACAGGATGGGATGGGGATTCAGATAGACACAGTGGTTATACAGGCCACTGCCAGAGATACTTGAGCAGAGACCCAGTGGAAGTATGAGTGGACATGTGGATATTTGGGAGAAGAACATTTCAGGAAGAATGTAGAGGAGTAAGTAGAGGCCCTGGGGCAGGAAGGACTATGCCAGAAGTTTCTAGGAACACCAGGAAGCCAGAGTGGCTAGAGTTAAACGATGGAAGAATCCAGATAATGTAGAGCCTTATAAGCCCTGCCTCCATGTGAAATTAAAAGCCATTGGAAAGTCATATACAGGGAAGTGATATAATCTGTCAGGACTCTTTTTTCCTTGCATTTATTTTGGGTATATATTTTGTCCTTGGAGACACAGGGACTTCACCCTACCCCTCCTTCCCCAGAATACCTACAATATTTGTTGTGTTTGCTTTGATGGAACCTAATGGTCAATTAAAACATGTGTATCTTTGTCATTTATAGCAGCACTTTCACAGACTACAGGAATCTGTATTCTTGTTTGAAAGGGAATCCTTGACTTCATTAGGAGCCCCATATATATTTACTCTCATGGAAACACTGGCTATTATTAGTAGACTCTGTTAATATCTAATATGGAAGCCCATTTCTGCAAGCGTATCTTTAAGATTATATATTTTATTTTACATTAATTTATATTTTTAAAATCTCTGGCTGTTGTGTAGAGAATAGAGTAAGGGGAGCAAGGTGGTATAAAATAGTGACTTCAAAATTATAGACTATCTGATGTTAGTTTTCCCCTCCTACTTCTAATAGACATGCTACTATAGATAGGGAAAAGAATTTTTAATGCATGTTAGGTACTTAAAAATAAGGAAGAAGATGTTCTGAAGGGTGGAACCCTTCCCAGTTGCATACCTGGCCCATCCCCCAGTATAAGTCATGATGCCAGACCCCACAGCAGCTGGTACTCTACCCCACAAGGGAGCGAAGCATACAGACAGCCTAATGGAACTTAAACTACAGAGAACATCGCCACTTTGAGCAAAAGAATTCCTTCAATAAATACATTATTTTAGTATCCTTAGGGGAAGAGGGGGATTCAGAAGACAAAAAAAGGGCAGGGTTTTGTTTTGCTTTGTTTTTTTAAAAAAGCCAAGTGGTGATCTCAGAAATATAAAGAATAGAGGTTGGAGTTAAACTCACTAGATGAGTTTGAAAGATCAGACTAAAGAATTCTCTGATAATGTAGGACAAAAAGATGAATACTAAGTTGTGAGATTTGGAGAATATTGAAATTCCAATCTACCTAACAGGAGAGAAGAGACAATCTAGAGGAACAACAGTTAAGTCTTTATCTAATCTTTTCCTCTTAGCACATCCTACCTCCTTTCCCCTATGCTAAATGTATTGATACACTCCTCCCATAGGAGCTTTATGGGAGTCTCTTTCCATAAGTTGGCTCTGTTTCTGCTTGCTTTTCTAGACATAGATATTGAAAGCTTGAACTCCTTACCTTTTTGCCACCTTTCATCCTTCCTATATTGTATAGTGATTAGGATTCAAATATGGAGAACAGAATCCACTCTGGTTAGTACAGATATGATTTGGGGTGTGGGGGTGTGTGTGTGTTTAACAAAGATTGTTTACAGAATCACTGTGATGGCTTAAGAAATTCTAGGTTGAATATGAAGAATAATTTCCAGAGCTACTCTGTAGAACCATGAAAGGAACTATACTGCCTCTTCTACAACTGGAAAGTCATCTCTCAAATGGGGAAGATGAGGGACTTCCCTGGTGGTCCAGCAGCTAAGACTCCACGCCCCCAGTGCAGGGGGCCTGGGTTCGATCCCTGGTCAGGGAACTAGATCTCACATGCCGCAACTAAGAGTTCGCATACCGTAACTAAAGACCTGGCACAGCCAAATAAATAAATAAATACCAAATTGGGAAGATGACACTACAACTGCCAACAACAGAAGCACATTGTACCTACTATAATCTACACTGTCAAAGTTAATGCCAGTGCCTGTCAGTATTCACAAAGCTTTTGACAGGACACCAGAGCCTCCAACACCACCAAGAAAATTCAGACTTTTCCATGACTGCCAGCAGAAACATGCTCAACTTATCAGTTTTGCTATCCAAATTGTGTGAACTTTTTTTGATTGAATAAAACAACCACAATTTTCTTCACCCCGGGCAGTAGTCAGGCACATAGTCTATCTAAGGGTAAAAATTATTATGAGACCAATAGTCAAGAAAGTACCCTAAAAACTTTTGAAAAGAGCTTCAGGGCATGAAGCCAGTAAGAGATAAGTGGGTTATGTTCACAGCTGAGCCAGAGAATTTAACCATGTGTTGTTATATAACACCATTTGTTTTGACTTGGGCATTCTGGTTTTGTGTTTTGGGGTTTGTTTGGTTTTTTTTGATGTACTTTTCCTTAAATGTCTAAAATTTCTTGGGCATGCATCAGGTTAAGTCATATTGACTGAAGAGATTTACATCTAACAAGTGACGCTCATTAGCGTAGAAACACAAATTAATTTCACTTTTTTTTTTTTTCCCAGAGTATAACAATGTGGCTGAGAGAGCTGGTAAAGTGGAAGCTGAGGTTAAAAGGTTACACAATATTATCGTAGAAATTAATAACCATAAACTCAAGGCCCAACAAGACAAACTTGATAAAATAAACAAACAGTTAGATGAATGTGCTTCTGCTATTACTAAAGCCCAAGTAGCAATCAAGACTGCTGACAGGTAGAGTATGCATACTACCCTGTCTTCCTCTTCCCTACATCCCCTTTTTAAACTTAATGTCCATTAAATGTTTCTGTTACTGTTACTTATTAAGCCCTTCTGACATGTTGTTACCTAATAGGAGTTTTGGTGGGCACCTATAATAAACATCATATGACTAGTTTTTAAAAACATAAACGGGTATGCTTTGGCAAAATGTGGTTATATAATTCCCAAATTTGTGAGGACACAGAAGTCAGAGTTTCATTTCTCTGGCTTAAAGGGAGTAGAGGGTGATTCATTGAAATAGATCTAGGTTTTAGGAGAGTAAGAAGGTTGAGATTTCTTAGCAAAATTGTTTTAATAACTTAAATTTTTAATTAACCTGATTAATTTAATTAACTAGATTCCATTGTCCCAAAAAGTTTTTAATACGTTCATAACAGATCTTGTTTTTAAATTAATTTTCAGAGTATTAGAGTATTTCTAAAATAATTAAAGCTAAATATGTATAAAAATGTTGAAATGTAAACAGCTGTTTCTTTTGTCTTACAATTATAACATGAGTCACATTTGATTATCTGGTTATTCCACTATTACAGTGTCTTTTGTTCAAAGATAAGGTGCTAATAATAAGCCATATGTTTTGCCTAAACACAATTATCAGTCAACATAGAAGTAACTTCATTAAGGGAAAAAGGTGTGTGTGTGTGTGTGTGTGTGTGTGTGTGTCTGTGTGTGTGTGTGTGTGTGTCTGTGTCTGTGTCTGTGTGTGTGTGTGTGTGTGTCTGTGTTCATGTGTCCAGTTTCCTCCCCGCTCCACCCTGCCAAAAACACTTGTTTGCCCTGACTTGAACCAGGGCGTATTTATTTACTTGATGGTATAGCTTCATGGGTGTAAAGATTTAAGAATCTCCAATCTGACAAGAAAATGACAAGAATATAATAATAATCCAGTGGACAATTTTGCTTCATAGTCTAAGTCTAAAAGCTTATATAAGGAAGTTTTATTAATTTATACTGAGAGTTTAATAAAATATACAATATCCCACAAGTGTATATATAAACATAAAAAACCAATTCAAGGATTTTAGTAAATCATAAATTTTAAAATATGATGAAAAAAATGTTACATTGATGTCATGAAAAGTTCTTTGGTAGGTTTTCAGAAGTAGAATAACAAATCACACATTACCACATTTTTAATATATGATTTTGCTTGTTTAGAAATCTTAAAAAAGCACAAGACTCTGTCTTTCGCACAGAGAAAGAAATAAAAGATACTGAGAAAGAAGTAGATGACTTAACAGCGGAGCTAAAAAGTCTTGAAGACAAAGCAGCAGAGGTCGTAAAGAATGCAAATGCTGCAGAGGTAAGACATGGAGAGGGGAGAGGATGGTATTTCAAGCAATTAAGATTTATAGATGTCAATACCTTGCCTAGTAAGCACTCAATAAGTTAAACTTATATTAACTTTCATCTGTACAGTAAAAATGAGTACTGTATTGGAACTTTTCTGTAAATAAAAACATTTTCATTTAAAGTGGAAGGGGCGTGGGGAGAGATTGCTTGCTTCTTCATCTTTGTAATGTGAAAATCCCTGTTCTGTTTGAGAAGATCATATCTGTAGCATTTCTTCTTGGTTTTTAGGAGTCCTTACCAGAGATCCAGAAAGAACATCGTAACCTACTTAAAGAACTAAAAGTAATTCAGGAAAATGAACATGCTCTTCAAAAAGATGCACTTAGTATTAAGTTGAAACTTGAACAAGTAGATGGTCATATTGGTGAACATAATTCTAAAATAAAATACTGGCAAAAAGAGGTGAGAATTGTTATGGATAGTTAAATGTAACTTTAAGATATCCTTTATGAAAAAAGGTTAGGGTTTGTTTTTGTGTTTTTGAGGTATGTTGTGATTCTTAATTTCATGGTGTATAATCACTTCTCAGGTTTATAGGGGCAAAATGAACAGTATATAGGAGTTATTATATACAGAAAAATATGCATAATGGTCAGAATTAGTCAACATTTTCAGCCCAGGGCTGATAACGGAGATTTAACAAATGGCTACATGAACACCTGGAACACTACACCTATTTTTCTTGAAGTCCTTTGAAACATAGTTGATACACAAATTACTCCTTAGTATATGTTGTTTTGATAGGCAGTTTGTCATATTAATTTGTGAGGTTTAACAATGAATTATAATACTATGCCTTTTCTAACACTGATCTAACTTAAACTTTTAGATTTCAAAAATATCATTGCATCCCATAGAAGATAATCCTGTTGAAGAGATTCCACTTCTAAGCCCAGAAGATCTTGAAGCAATCAAGAACCCAGATTCCATAACAAATCAAATTGCACTCTTGGAAGCCCAGTGTCATGAAATGAAACCAAACCTTGGTGCCATTGCAGAGTATAAAAAGAAGGTACAAATAAACTGTGTAATAGTCAGGAAGTCTCTACACCTTAGCCTAAATTGTGGCCTTTATTTTATATAATTAGCAGTGTTATTTCTCATCTCAAATGTATAACTGAATTGATGTTTTTCTCATTCTTTTCATAGGAAGAATTATATTTACAGCGGGTAGCAGAATTGGACAAAATTACTTATGAAAGAGATAATTTTAGACAGGCATATGAAGATCTTCGGAAACAAAGGCTTAATGAATTCATGGCAGGTTTTTATATAATAACAAATAAATTAAAGGAAAATTACCAAATGCTTACTTTGGGAGGTGATGCTGAGCTGGAGCTTGTAGACAGCTTGGATCCTTTCTCTGAAGGAATCATGTTCAGGTTTGTAATTATGCTGTATACTGAGTTTCGGATTCTTCTGTTATATCTCTACATATTCTCCAAACTCAGTATTTTTTTTAGGGGTGGGATGTGAAGGTTAGATGTACAACTTGTTTTATTTCATAAATACTAGTTTGCCTAGATATTAGTTTACAGCATAAATTCTAGGCAAACAGTAAATACTTGATTTTACAGAATATTTGTCTAATTTTCGAGGCATTTCAATCTAACATATGTATTTTAAAATTGGAAAGCAAAAAGTGCATTGGAAACAGAGGGAAAATACCAAGAATTACTTGTTAGCTTGCTGTTTAAATCTTAAATTTTTGTCAGGTGTTCCTGTGTGTTCATCCTCCAATAACATGTTTATAAAAGAACCCCTCAGAAGTTTATATTCGTGAAAAGGAAATTAGAGATTCCCAAGGAAGGTGGTAGAAGCCAGTTATGGGAAACAAATCACGAAGTCTTAATTTAGCTTTACAAGTAATTTGACTGACGAGATTTTCTTAATTATTTCAGTGTCCGACCACCTAAGAAAAGTTGGAAGAAGATCTTCAACCTTTCAGGAGGAGAGAAAACACTTAGTTCATTGGCTTTAGTATTTGCTCTTCACCACTACAAACCCACTCCCCTGTACTTCATGGATGAGATTGATGCAGCCCTTGATTTCAAAAATGTTTCCATTGTTGCATTTTATATATATGTAAGTAATCATTTAGAGCTTTTCATTCTGAAAATTTTATGGGTTCCCTAAACATTACAGATGAAATTCTTTGACTTACTTCTTTTGAGCTTTTTTCCCTGTTCTCTAATCCCACATCCCATGGTATTAAAGGAGGCCACATCCTTTATTTCAGCCAAATAGTTCCATTTTGGAAAAGTGAAATATAAATGGATAATGTAAATTAGTAGCAGAAACACAGCTAGAAATTTTTTTTCTATATCTTTTTTCTACTAGAAGAATTCTAGGCAACCGTCCTTCCAAATACCCGAATTCTTCTCAAACCCAAATACTGTTTCATGAATTAATCCATGTTGTCATTCTTCATGTTAATTAATTATGTCATGTTGAATTTACTGTCAAGAAATATTTCAGGGAAGTAAAGCTTAGATGTTTATTATATGATTTATATATTTATAATATATGTATAATTTTTCTAATTTATTCTTTCTTTCTCTTTAGGAACAAACAAAAAATGCCCAGTTCATAATAATTTCTCTTCGAAATAATATGTTTGAGATTTCAGATAGACTTATTGGAATTTACAAGACATACAATATAACAAAAAGTGTTGCAGTAAACCCAAAAGAAATTGCATCTAAAGGACTTTGCTAAACTTGTTTATACTGAAGATTTCTCAGATTGAATCACCGCAGATTCAGCGTACTGTATTTACTGACTTTCTGTTTGTAAAGGGTTATAAATTATATAAAATACATATTCTTAAACTGGATCATATAACTAGTTTCTATTTTATGCTGTTACTTAAGAGACATGTTATAAGTGTGATAAAATATTCTCTATACCTACTTCTAGGAGATTGTAAGAAACTGACAACTTTATAAGCAGCAGACTATGGAGAAAATAAGATGCCTGGGGCGGGGGGTGGGGGGGTCAGGTGACTTACCCTTAGCCCCAAACTGCTACCTGCAGAGTTAAAAGTGAACAGTACAGTTCTAAACTAGATCATGTTACCAAGACACAGCATACTCTCATGGACCTTTGACCTACGCTGGAGAAGCCTATCAACTGCTACTATAGTAAAATTTTTAAGGTATTTCACTTAGTAATTTAGATAGTCACTATTACCCAAATCCTAGGAACATTTTTTTTTAACCGTCATTCTGAATTATAAGGATGAGAATTTAAATATTGTGTTCTTTTCTAAAACTTGATATGCTTGACTGTTTAAAACACTTGCAAAAAGGGTCAGCAAATATGTCTGAAATAACTTGGCTATCTCATTAGTTGAAAAGGAAAAATACCCACTTCAGGAAAAGAATAAAGTGTATAAAGACTAATTTCCTTAGTATAAATGGCAATTAAGATGGAGTGCTGTTTGCCCATCAAGTTGTCAAGGGTTTTTTGTTGTTGTGTTACACTGTATTGACCCAAGAATATTATAATGCTACTGGAAGCCAGCAACCACTTGGTTTTCAAAAGAAATTTTGGTATTGAATCAAAAGTCTGCCCTAGCTATTCAGTTTCTAGAATATTGATCCTGAGGAATTAAAATTAAAAATTACCATGTTGTTCAATGCAGTATTGTTTAGGTACTAAAACCCAACAAAGACAGTCTGTATCATAATATAACCGTTAAAAGTGTAAATACATTAGCATGGAGTTAAATAAAGCAAGATCTATAACTCAAGTATGGTCATTTGTTTTAAATCAAGATTATACAAGGGAAAAGTAACTAGAAAAAAGTATCAACATAATCAAGGGCTTTTTCATTGGTGAGAACAGGTGAATGGAATTTAATATTTTTATATTATATTTTAATACCCAATGGAGTAAAGCTTAGTACTTTTTATTTTATTTTATCCATTTATTTAATTTGGTGCTGCATTGAGTCTTCACTGCTGCACGTGGGTTTTCTCTAGTTGCTGAGAGCAGGGGCTACTCTGTTGTGGTGCGCAGGCTTCTCATTGCGGTGACTTGTTGTGGAGTACGGGCTCTAGGCACGTGGGCAGTAATTGTGGCACACTGTATCTAGAGCGCAGGCTCAGTAGTTGCGGCGCACGGGCTTAGTTGCTCCACGGCATGTGGGATCTTCCCAGACCAGGGCTCGAACCTGTGTCCCCTGCGTTGGCAGACGGATTCTTAACCACTGCACCACCAAGGGAAGCGCCCAGTACTAACTTTTAAAGAGTTAAAGTAGATAGATAGTGCCCGTAAGTCCATATGAAAATCCCCAAGCAACCACTCCCGAGTTTGACCGCCCTATTAAGCCACTCAATACTTATATCAAAATGAGTTTATTAAAATATATACTTTTGTTATACATAAACTTAGAAATATTTCAGGATTACATACTTTAAATTTTACAGTCTCATCCTCCTGATAAAAATACAAAAAGAAGAGCATGTATAAGACTCAGTTATTTGTATATTTGACTATATTCATGCACACTACATAAAATTTATCCAACAGTAAAGTTCTACTAAAAACTGGCAAGTTACAAAAAATATTAAGGTCAAACTTAAAATGCTTCAGTTTTTAGCTGTGATTCATAGACATAGATTTAAAAATCTTGGCTTAAATCCTTTAAAAAGGTAGCACGACAGATGAACTCTGAAAATACATGGAGTCTCATATACTAGATACATGGCCTTGGGCAATTTACTTTTGTGTCTGTTTCCTAATCTACAAAAGTGAGGATTAATACACACGAGAAATACGAGATTACAATTTTGACACATAATACCTAACATTTCAGTGCTAATATTTATACGTATTCCAAAAAGTATGTGGCATTTTTGTGTTGTACCTGTTACTTTAATCAAGTCGATGCAACTTCAGTCTAAAGTTAGTTGGTAAGCTGAATATATACCTCCTCCACCTCCAGATGTTCTTTGCCCACACAACAGTTAGTCGTGCTATTCTGATTCTGATATTCTGATTCTGATCATAAATTGACAATACAGCCAGCCGTCTTAGTGTTCAGACTTGTTCTCAGTAGATAAGACACTAAGGAGTATTTTAGAACTAGTGCCCTGAGTACAGTCACAGCTATAGGACCTAATCTGACCTGGAAAATGTGTGAACTAAGTAAGGCTCCTAAATATGTGATCCAAGAGCCAATTTGGAATTTCTGGAAAGTGAGTGAGCTTGTACTTAGGGTTACAAGGACAAAAGGGCTAAGAGCCCTACCACAAGCACCACGGTTCAGCCCCTGTTAATAAAATGGAAACTAAATCAAAGGGATTTGACTTAATGACTAAGTAGGCTCCCTTTATAACACAATTCAAGAAAATACGATCAAATTATTGGTACTTTGGCATCAGCATAAGAGAAAGTTCAACAGAAAATTTTAGACCTAACAGTTAACATGATGCCATTCAAATATGATGAGGGTGGGATATATCAATAATATTCCATTCTAGTAACATGTTTTAGAGTTTTTAGCCAAGAACTGATTTGACTGACATGACTAAGACTACACAAAATTAAATACAATCCTAAAATAAATTTACACAAACCATAGAATAATAAGTACTAGGGAATGTTACTGTTTGGTCCCCAATGGCACTTCAGCGTTCCCAAAGCAATAGTTTTATTAGGAGTGAATGCTGATATAAACATTTTAAAGCTCTTAAATCTACCTAAAACACACTGTGTGTGGATCACGTACATTTGATCAAACACATCTTCAATGTAAGCAATCCACTCTCACTATGAGACTTTGCTACTTGAATTTAAAACCTCTTCTCACCATCATTGGTCCATTCAAAAGTGTCAAGCTTTTACCTTTCGGGATTTTGCCATCTTTTAATTAAAAGCTACGTATACACAAAGAACTGCAGAGCCAACCACTGCAGTATATAATGCTAAAAGATAATATTGGTACAAGAATATTTAAATATCACAGTGATATTAAGTCAACCTCTCAAACCAATAGAAATGGGATAATACTCAAAATCAAGTAATTACTAGATTTTGTTCTGGTTTTCAGAAAACGAGAGACATTGTCTCATTTCTAACTTTTGATGACACATTTTCTCTTCAACAGAAGCATGAAAGGGATTATATTTGTTGCAACTCTAATAAACCTTAGCTTGCTATTTTATTTATCCATGCTACCCCTATTGCTCCATTTAGCAATGGTCATTAATTAGTCTCTACTGTACAGAATAAGCCTACTTAAACAATTCAGATTTGAATTTTCAACAAATTATTTTCCACATGAATTCCTTCAGTAAATATAAAGTGTGACACAGTATATTCTTTAAATCATGCACATTCTTATATAAACTTTGGTAAACAGATAGAGAGGCTTCAGAAAAACATATTGAGGTGATTTCATTTAAAAAGGTCATTATGTGTTGGTTAAAAAAGAGGATCAGCGTCAGCATCACTGAAATTAGTGTAACTATAACAATGTTTAGAATCTTTAAAAATTCAACTTCTTTTTCCTCCTTATCAGGCCAGGAACATGGCATCCTTTTTGAAGAAATTTTCATTTCAGGAATGAGAAGTTTCTTAATCTGTCCAATTTCTGTTCTGCTCCATTCTTCTTTCAGTACTTGGCTTACTCGAGGATAAATTTCAACAGGCTGGACCTCAGGGAGTGGTCTTTGTTTCAAGACCTGCACACGTTGGCGGACATCATCAACTTTTTCAAGAAATTTAAGTGGAGGCTCTTCTTGTAAAGATGTTGTCAGTGTCACTAATTCACGCTGCTGCTCTCTTATTTCTTTCATTCTTTCAATTTGTGGAGTATATTCTAGATTAATCAGATTGCCAACGTCACAAAGAGCAGTTAGGAAAAATTTTTTTTTTTGTTCTAATGTATCACTAAGCTCCTTAAAATACTGGAGAACAACTTCCTTATCACCTTGGACCATTTTCTCTGAAAGAGATTTTTGTTCTTCCAGCTTTTCAATAAGACGGGTAAGATCTGCCCAGTGTGTGTCAGTTAACTGTTCAAGCAGTTTTTCAGGCGTGTCCTTTTCTTTCATATAGGCACTTTGAAGGTCATCTATAGGATGACCATGATGTTGACCTATGGTAAGGCAATGACCACAAACTAATTTTTTATCCAGGAGACAGTAAACATTTAACGGCTGCCTGTAATGTTCAGGGCAGGTGACAATATCTGGATGGTCTTCTTGCTGGTACTTTTCAATAATAGCCCTTAACGCAAAATTAACAGGTAAAGACTCAATACCAGTTGGAGCAATTTCAATAATACTTCTGCAGTTAGGGCACTTGAGTGGAATGCGTAAAGGTCTCCATATATAAAAGTTACCAGATGCCTGTAGAACATTTTCCAAGCAATTTCTACAAAATGTATGAGAGCATGGTAGTACACGAGGATCTTCAAAAATACTGTAACAAATAGGACATGTTAACTCATCCTCAAAATTGTGCATTTCCTGTCAAGAGAAAAAAGTATTTTAATTCTACATATAACAAAGACACATGCACATATTATGTAAAGTTTTAGGTGTTAACCTCCAAATTGTTAATATACTGTACTTGTCATTTAAAAGAGTAAGATTTTTAAAATTAGCTTTCTATATAATGCAATTCCTAACACTGAATAATTGATCACCTTTAAGAGCTTATTTACTTTGGGGTGTTCTGTTGAAGTCTATTTAATGATTATAACTAGTCTGTGCAACTTTTTACATTCTAAGATGCTAAAATCAAAACTATACACAAATCATGAATAGGTAAGACTAAATATTTCTATGAAATAAAAAGTTAATTCTTAACAAAATTACATTCTTCAATTCACACTCTCAGTTGGCTCAACCATAGTTTCTAAAGTAAGTTATTAAATTTCTAACTGTTCTATAAATTTCAAGCTTCTTGAATTTTGGAATATTAGCGTGTATGCTTAAAGCCCTGAATCAGCACAGTGTAACAGTATCAAGTAATATTAATTTTAAGATTTGGAAGGGAGTAATATTTCTGAATTAGTCCTTGCGATAAAAAAGTTTGAAAGATGAAGTGTTGATTGTGGTAGTTATGAATTACGGACCACTAGAGCATTAGTGGTAAAGAACATCATTAGTCATCTTTCCTTCATGAAAGAAATCCAGCAACAGTTCAGAGACCCTCTCTGACACAAGTAACTTGACGTCTCGGCAAGCTATTACCGATATTTCCAACAAGCCTTCCACGTGCCATTCATGCAAAATCTAAAGCTTACCAAATCCTCCTCTATAAAAACTGTTAGAAGTATCTACAAATAACTAATTGTACTTTTAAGAAACAAAAACCTCTTCAGACTTTTTTTTACAGCTCTTATGCACCTCATCTTCACCAATTGCAAAACCCAACTCATTCATTCTTCAAGTCTCAAACTGAGTCCCACCTCCTCCCCCAGATTAGGTCCCCTAATCTCACTGAACACTGCACTTCTACTTTATAGCGAGCACTTAGATGGAGTTTATTTAAAAGAATTTTGTTGGAATTCCTGCAGGTCCAGTGGTTAGGACTCAGCACTTTCACTACCGGGGCCTGGGTTCGATGCCTGGTCAGGGAACTAATATCCCACAAGCTGCGTAGCGCAGTCAAAAAAATAAATAATTTTGTAACATTTTTCAATACATTAGAATATAAGCCTGCAATAAGGGCAGGAATTGTATCTAAGCACAGAAGTTGACACACAGTAGGCATTCACTCAATGTTGGTTGAATAAACACTGCCCCTTAAGAGACCAATGTTAATAAAATGCCAGACCTTAGTTTTGGGGGGTTTTTTTTTTCTTTAAATAGCAAAATCTCTGCTTAGGAAAAGCTTTTATCAAGAGTCCATCAGAAAATAGAAAATACTCCATTCAGACTGACAATATTAAGAACCGTAATGAGCCAAGATGTGAGAGACTAATAAGCCTGAACTGTGAGGCATTCCAGGAAACAAAAATAACTGGACAACAGAAGATGACATTCACTGCAGATAAATTTAAGTGCCTACATGTTGGGAAGCCTTTATGACTACCCTTTACCTACAGAGAGCTCTGAAATAGAAAAACCACCCAAGAAAAACGTTTCTCAGTTTATTTCAGTGATGTCAGAATTCATAATGAAGGAATAAACAGAATAGCACTTTGCAAAGGAATAAAATGTGAGCATTGGACATATATTCAATTTAGATTTAATATTAGAGTTATTTAATGTAAGTACCAAAAATCAACCCTAAAACAGAACCCAACCTTTCCCTCCGAAGTCCTATATTTGTCAAAAAGTTAGAAATCATTTTCCCTGGGAACTCATTTAAGGACCCAAAAGCTCAACTTTCTTTAGAATGAAGATATTCAATAACAATATTGTAAAGAAAATATCATCTCTTAAACTTACATAAAGTGGAAGCAAATATCCTGGTCTCAAAAGTTACTTCCATAGCACATAAAATTTTTAACAAAATTTAATCAGAAACGTGTAGATAACTTGAAGATACAGAAATCAAATCTAAGACTACCCTCTTCTAGCTGATTTTTGAAAAACTGATTTTAGGCAACAAATTTGTAAGTCAGAACTGGCTAACAGAAGTAAGCCTGGTTGAAAATAACTACGTAAGGCCAGGAACTTTCTAACTCTGGTTGCTGCCTGAGAAACAGAAGATAAAGGTGGCTATCATGCTTAGGGGCTAGTTTTTACAGAAACTAGTATGAAATTTTATGCATCAGAAATTTTCCATAACCAGCCTAGACTCCTGAGGGGGAATAAAGGAGCAAAAAAATTTTCCTATGAATATTTTCTGGTATGAACATCTTGGATTTAGCTATGCTGTGTGTATGTAACAACACTGGAAACTAGAAGACAATGAAGCAATTCTTCAATATTCTCGGGAAAACATGGCTTCCAACCTAAAATTCTATACTCAGACAAAGTAAATAAATTTTGTAGATAGTCTAAAGATAGTTTAACACAAGAGGTCTCAAAACTGAACCACCCATCACCCACCCTTTCTAAAGAAGCTGCTGCAGGAAGAAAAGAAAAACAATAATTCTCACCAGGATAAATATGAAATGAAGTCCTGGATAACTGTGCAGCAAGCCTAGAGAAATAGTAGTCTGGAGGAAGAAGACAAATCCAGAAGGAATGCTTTTAAGTAAATAAATGGAACTGACAACATTTCACGTGTCTGAACATATTGAGAGGTAATGAGAAAACTAAATTTAGGGAAAAGTGATGGAATCATGAAAAGAGGAAATACTACAACACATTATATAGCTCAATTGTCCTATTTGTTATAATATTTTAAATATTAAATATTGATTTTACCAAAAAGCATGACTGTTAAGGATTCAATGTGTCTCCCCAAACTCGTAAGTTGAAATCGTAACCCTTAATGTGATGGTATTAATGAGGTAGAGCCTTTGGGAGGTAATTAGGTCATCCGAGTAGAGCCCTCATGAATGAGATTAGGCCCTTATAGGAAGAAGAGATACAGGGCTTGCTGCCTCTCTTTCTCTGCTCTTGGCCATGTGAAGACACGGCAGGAAAATGGCCACCTGCAAAGCAGGAAGAGAGCTTTCTCCAGAACCCAACTTTGCCAGCATCCTGATCCTGGACTTCCCAGCCTCCAAAACTGCAAAAACATAAATGACTGTTGTTTAAGCCACCTAGTCTATGGTATTTTTGTTACAACAGCCCAAACTAAGAAACTGACAAAATTATGTTGGGAGGAGGGAATAAGGGAAGGAAACAAAGTTTAAGAACTTTGTTTTATCTTAATCTTCTCTTATAAGAAGTCAATACATGCCTAAAAGTGAAAAATCAAGAAATCACATTAAAAGCAAATTATTTATGAATAAAGAAGCAATACCAAAAGAAATATTTAAAAGAAATGAAGTGACTGCTTTTGGAAAGCAGGAATCAAGAGTGGGGAGAGTGAGGGCAGGAGGCTGCTGTTTTTCATTATAAGCCTAAGTTCTGTTTTACTTTCAACTATTAACATACAATTTAAAATATTAAAATTTTAAATAAAGAAATAAAGACAATCCCACATGCATCCAGGAAGAAAAGTAAGATACCCCAAAAAGGAAAACAATACATAATAGTGTCAGAATTCTCTGGGAGACTATAATTTCCAAAGATGGCCACAACAATTAACTCCCACATGTTGTTCTGTGATGTGACTTTGCTGGTATTCTATCAAGAGATGAAATCTATTCTCCCCTCAAAAAGATCTGGGCTTGGGGCTTCCCTGGTGGTCCAGTGGTTAAGAATCTGCCTTCCAATGCACAGGAAGTGGATTTGATCCCTGGTCAGGGAACTAAGATCCCACATGCTGTGGGGCAAGTAAGCCCATGTGCTGTGGAGCCTGCACCACAACTAGAGAGAAGCCCGCATGCTGCGACGAAGATCCCGCGTGCCGCAACTAAGACCCCATGCAGCCAAATAAATAAATAAATAGTTAAAAAAAAAAAAAGATCTGGACAGGACATGTGACTGCTCTGAACAATCTGATACAAGTGACACTATGACAGTTCTGGGTATAGCCCTTAGCTAGCCTAGCAGATTGCTGCCTCTTCGCTATGTGAAAAGTCTAGGCTACTCTGCTGATGAGAGAGGCCAAAAGGAGAAGCAATGAGGTGCCAGACATGTGAGTGAAAAAGCCATCTTGGACATGCAGCCATCCAAACCATCAGACGTTTGTTACACAGCAGTAGATAACCAGAACATCTCCAGAGCAACTAGGAATGCTAAAAGACATGTAGCAATCAATATCCACAAGGATCTGGAAGGAAAAGGATATGACCTAAGAATTCTATAACCAGCCAAGATGTAATTTATCCATATGAAATAATAAAAATACTCTTTAGCAAAATCTACAGGGTTAAAAAAAAGTTCTACATGGCAGAGCTGAAGCCATATACTTTCATTAACAAACAGAAGTAGTATAAAAAGGATTTATCTAAAAAAAAAAAGAGAAAAGAAAATGAACCTAGGAAAAGCAGAAGAAAATTCTAATGCATGATGAAAACCATGAATTAAAATATAGAAAATTGTTAGAGTTGATAAACCCAAGAGCTGGCTTTTTAAATAAACAAGCCAGGAGCTACAGGGGACTTTGGAGAGTTGTTATTTAATGAGTGCACAGTTTCACTTTTGAAACGTGAAAAAGTTCGGAAGATAGATGGTGATGGTTGCACAACAATGTGGGATGTACTTAATGCCACTGACTACACACTTAAAAACGGTTAAAATGGAGCTTCCATGGTGGCGCAGTGGTTGGGAGTTCGCCTGCCGATGCAGGGGACACGGGTTCGTGCCCTGGTCCGGGAGGGTCCCGCATACCGCGGAGCGGCTGGGCTCTTGGGCCGTGGCCACTGGGCCTGCACGTCCGGGGCCTGTGCTCCGCAACGGGAGAGGCCGCAACGGTGAGAGGCCCGCGTACCGCAAAAAAAAAAAAAAAAGGTTGAAATGGTAAATTTTATGTATGTTTCAAAACAATAAAAAAACTTTAAAATGTTTAAGTGTCTTGCCTATTAACCAGCCTTTCCCGTCAAATTAATTTTAGAATTGATTTATATTAATATATAATTTTAAAAAACAAAAAAAATTAAAATAACCCATGTAAAATGTTATTTTCCTCCGGTGGGTACTAAAAGCCCAAGTACAAATTGATAACTTAGTTCAAGATGTTCTGCTTCCCTTTTAAAAGTCACCAAGAGGGCTTCCCTGGTGGCGCAGTGGTTGCGAGTCCGCCTGCCAATGCAGGGGACACGGGTTTGTGCCCTGGTCCGGGAAGATCCCACGTGCTGCGGAGCAGCTGGGCCCGTGAGCCGTGGCCGCTGAGCCTGCGCGTCCAGAGCCTGTGCTCCGCAACGGGAGAGGCCACAACAGTGAGAGGCCCACATACCGGGAAAAAAAAAAAAAAAAAAGTCACCAAGAAATATGAACGTAAAAAAGAAATCTTTTCGGAAATAAACCTGAAGCTAAATCATCTACGTATAAATTATTTCACAAATGTCTTGTGCTTAAGTGTCAAAAATAAACACATTACTGAATTTCTAAACTTTCTATGCAGTCTTTCTCCAGAGGGCCGATTTCCTATGGAGACTCCATAATGTCTAACCAGCATATTATGGATGGTCAGCACTGACAGCAGATGATGGAGAACTGGGCAATACCAAAAATATCATTACCCATTCTCCTGTGTAAACTATTCTTTAAGTTTTAATTCCCTAATGCATTATTGCCTTTCATCTCTACACATGAATGGTTATAAAACATTCATTACATTTTACACCTTCTGAAGAGAAATTTGCCACATTATAGTTAGATGACTTGCTCTAGGACTTAGAGTGAGTCAGCTATAAGTCTGGGAAAATTCAAGAGGTGCCACTTCCCAGGCTGGGTCTCACATCTTTGTGGCCCTACCTAATAAAAAGCACATTTTATGCAATTCAAGACTTACTTTAGAAATACTACATTTGTGCCATCTATAAATATGGGGCAAGATTTTTAAAATACTTTTGTACATATAAATGTACAAAAATAATGAAGGATCACCTAACTCTTTCAAAACAAAATCCTATGGTCAGATCTGATTTTAACTCTGCCCATTTGCACTGTTTTCCTGCATTTTGACATCAACCTGTTTCCCCAAACTAAAAAAGAAACTATTAATGCAATTTAACCAGGAACTGATACGAGCAGTTAAGATTTTCTTTGCTTTTTTAAAATATTTTTAAAAGTGAAAAATACATATATATTTGGTGGGAAAAATTCAGCAATATGTTTGCTGAAAAGAAATGTTAAAACTAACATCACTGGACTTCCCTGGTGGCACAGAGGTTGAGAATCCGCCTGCCAATGCAGGGGACACGGGTTCGAGCCCTGGTCCAGGAAGATTCCACATGCCGTGGAGCAACTAAGCCCGTGAGCCACAACTACTGAGCCTGTGCTCTAGAGCCTGCGAGCCACAACTACTGAGCCTGCATGGCATAACTACTGAAGCCCACCCATCTAGAGCCCGTGCTCAGCAACCAGAGGAGCCACCGCAGTGAGAAGCCCACACTGCAACGAAGAGTAGCCCCCGCTTGACGCAACTAGAGAAAGGCCCACACGTAGCAATGAAGACCCAGTGCAGCCAAAAATAAATAAATAAATTAAAAAGAAAAAAAAACCTAATATCACCCAAAACTAAAATTTCGTCTTGCCAGAATAAACTATGGTACCTTAAAGGATAGCTACTTGGTCATTAAAATGGAATGCAGACCAATATGAAAATATATGGTAAAAAGGTATCCAGATAACTTAATAAATTCAACTTGCAGATCTGTATGTGTTAAATGTGTGTGTCTGTATTAAGATACACACATCCTTGTAAGATTTCTAGAAGAGTAAACAAGAGTTAACAGTGACTAACTTTAAGATATAGGTCAGATAAGGGAGTTGTTTACTTTTCACTTTATGATCCTTCTATATGGTTTGAATTTTATACACCACCAACATACACACCTTTTTTCAAAAGATTTAAAACTTTCCCCTTACATTTTAAATCACACGCTCAGTAAAAATTTACTGAAAATTTCTTTGGTATTTACTTAATCTCCCAGAACTTACCACTTCGTTGACCTTCTGGTTTGCAGACTGAATATATTATCTTCAACTTTTTCAGATTCTTTTATTTTTATTCTAAAATAAAAATAATTTTATCTTAATGTTCTAGACTTATATTCTCAAAACGTATGTTAAGTATGATATCATAGGGAATGATATCGTGGTAATTTCACTGTCTTTGACGTTTACCTTCCCTAAGCGTCACTGTGTTTTTTTAAAAGTAGCGACAAATATCAACAGCTGTGGTGCAGCAGGATAGGTATCACCTGTACCTTGAAAAGCCCAAGTCTGTGACCAAATAAATTGCCACAAAGGACCTCTTTTTATAGCGTCAAGTATCTTATGAGCTCTTGAAAATATTAGCCAACAATCGTGATGACCGAGCAAACATTCACCGTCATTTTAGACTGCTGAAAGTTAACTGGAAGACAAGTAGCACCCATGAGAGTGAAATATTTTGCCAGCTTAAAATTATAAATCTTGATTTAGGTTATACCCATTAATACGTCTGTTCATCTCTCAATTCTGCCATTTAAATGCTGACAGACCCTGGGTCAGTTTTACCTAGTGCCCCTCAGAACTGACGTTTCACATCTGTAAAATGGGCATAACTACACCTACGCGGTTAAGTCCAATGAGAACGCCTCCCAGAGAAGGGGCTCGAAACAGCAGTGCCTTTGCCCTTCCCCTTCCCGAAGGTTTGTGACAAATCCTCCCGGGCCTCTCTCCCAACGCACCTCGGCGCCCTCCTTTCCGAGCCGCCGCGAGGCCGCCCAGCTCGGCGGAGTCCAGCTTCTCTCCGCCTCCCCACCACAGAGGGCCTTCTCCCTCACGGAAATGCACTTCCTTATTGGCGGGAGGAAAACGAGGTCCCCCAAACTCTCCACCTGGAACAAGAGGGACCCAAGACGCGGGGCCCAAGCTAGCCCTCTCCCTCACCAAGCCCCAAACACATGCAGTACACCAGCCTGCGCTACAGGGAAAGAAGAGGGACCAAGAGCCGCCTTGTCGGACCGAAGAGAAGCTCCTTATAAACTCACCGTGGGGAAGGGAAAACCAGGCAACTCCACCAGCAGAAACAGAGCTCCACAGCCTGCGGGCTGACGCAGAGAGCTACTCAAATTCCCGCCCTCCCTCCTCTGCCCTGAGGGCCTTCAGGTTCCCAGATGAGGCGGGGCTTGAGAGCCTCAAGACGCAGGCGCAGTCTCCTGGCAACCTTCAACTGCGTAGCATCAGCCAATAGGAAGAGCGCGGGGCCGCTGTTCGAAAGTAAACCGCCGACCCCCGGGGCCGAGGCGGGGGCGTGATCTCTAGGACTTGGCACGAGGCCCGCGGCGAGTTTTCTGTGCCTGCGCACTAGGCGTGGGCTGCCGCTCCGGAGCTCCAGAGGCGCGCCGCAGGGGACGCTTCAGTGTGCGGGGGTGCTTCTTGCAGCCGTGACCCTGGCCTGGAGTCCCTCTTGGGGCCGCGGGATGGCGTCCCGGGAAAGGCGGGGCCTGGCGGAGGCAGACGATATTTACAAAAAGGATTCGTAGGGCTCTTTTTTTTTTAACCTTGAGCCAAGCCGGCACGTCCTGATTCTAGACTTTAAAGCGCAGCGTCTTGCATTGTGACTTAATAGGTTCCCTGAGGCTTCCTGAGCGCAAACGCACCCCAGTGGGCAAGCGCCGTCCTCCCCTAAGCCCGGGTTTCCTTTTGTTTACGGTATCTGGAGACATAAACCCAGCAGAGTAATTGGTTCAGCATAGGAGGAGAGGGCTTCTGATTATTGAGAATTCTCTTGTACTTAAGGAGACCTATCTCTGCGGGCTACTGGGACCTTAGGACTCATTTAGGACTATCTCCCTCTGTCTCTCCCTATTCTTCCTCCCACCTCTGCCCCCTCTTTCCACGTTATGAAATTATTGCCTGGCAATGACTGTTGCAAAGAAGTCCTGACTTCCAGTTCAATTTTTCCTCCAAGTCCCTATTTCACCTTCTTAAGCCTTAGAATTAGAAAGCAGACAGTTCAGTAGTCCGCAGTTTCTTTTTCTTCAGAGACTTTATCCAGCTGTATGGCAAGACACTTTCATCACAGCTTCCCTCTCTAAAATGGAGTTAGAGGTCATTTACAGCTGTGCTAAATAAAGCTATGAGCCTCTGTATACTGTGCATTGCCGGTACTTTCAGGTCTTAGTTTCTTATACAGTAAATTACAGAAAAATATTAAACAGAATAAAAGTAATATCAGTGAGTCCTGAGTCCATCTCAGATGTCTTCACCAATTCAGCTGCTGAAGAGTTTGCTTATGATGTGTGGATTCCAGTGATATCCAAGATATCCGCTGTTAACAAGGTGGCATATATCCGTTTAGATTTTATTATGCACATAGGTTTTCTATTTAAACATTGTAGTCATCCTGATAAACAGTTTTTTAACTTGCTGTCAAAACAATATGTTGTGACTCTTTCCATAGCAATAAATGCAGTATACTTCTGTAAAAATATTCTTTCTTAAAAAAAGTATAAGGCAGATGTTAACAATGGACTTTGAATGATTATGATGTGTCCATGTAGATGCATCACTTGTAACAAAGGTATCACTCTAGTGGAGGATGTTGATAATGTGGGAGACTATGCATGGGGAGTAGGGCAGGAAATATATGGGAAATCTCTGTACCTTCCCCTCAATTTTGCTGTGAACGTAAAATTTCTCTAAAAATAAGATAAAGTCTTAATATTTTTTTAAATTTAAGTGTAATTGCCTCTAGAATGCATTAATATTGCTGAATAATGCCTTGAGCTATAATTTTTCCCACCTGTGTTTCCCCCTGCACTTCCTTACCTAAAGAGTTATGTATGTAGCAAGAAAGCAGAAGTACCTTTCACTAGACTTCACTGGCATTTGTTTTCCAAAAAGCCTCAATCTCCTCAATCCATTGAGATAAATAACATTGAAGGGAAGAGGCTGAATGTTTGGGAGAAGTAAAAAGAGAGAAGCCCCCGAATAGAGATTAATCGGACCTAGTGGAGGGAAGCTATGACACCTAAAAGGAAGGGCTACATCTGTTCCTACAGGGAGACTGGCTTAGAGGCCCATGGATTCCCAACTCTACCAAAGATTTCTATAACCCAGCATGACCAGGAGGTGGCAGAGAGCTACAGAAGCCTACAAAAACAACGGCGGCCTCAGCAACAACAGTCAACTCTTGGCATACGTGGGTTCGTGGACTGTGATTCATGCACTCTCCAGAAGATAATGTTGGCCTGGAAAGACTAGACAAGAGTAACACTCAGATGTACAAGTACATGCTTAAAATCCATAAGCTTGAAACTCTGAGGTGCTAAGGTGCTCAGCCACCCAAAAAAAAAAAGTGAGGAGGGAGAAAGCTCAGCTGCTCTGGGTCTCTGCCTGCATACTTGCACCAATCTCCTTTTGCTGGAATGCAGGAAAAGGATAAAAGATGAGAATTTTTTTGTGGTTATTAATAGGTCATACGAAGAGGAGGCAATAAAACATGAATTTTATGACAAACTTTGGTGCTTAGGTCAGACTCTCTACTTCTGTCTCCAGAGCCAAAACAGGAGGCCTCAGTCACAGAGAGGTGCCCCGTAGGCAAGCTAAAACACTTTCTGATTTGGGGTTTTAATAGCTACTGAGTTTAAATACCTCTCTGTTGTCTCCCATCACATTGGCCTCACAGAATTATAGTAAAGAGAACATGCGATTTTCCAAATTATAAGGCACCCATGGTTCATCTCTAGGACTTCAAAGAAAGCACAGCCACAACTGGTGCCATGATTACAGTGGCAGTGAGTCAGGGACAATGAGCTAGGAGGATTTACCTAACAGTTCTGAGAAGGCCATTTTATCCGGAAAGAAAAGCACTCAGCATGATGCAGTGGAGTTCACAGACTCAGGGATTTGGAATTGGAAGAGATCTTAGACGCAATCTAGAAAAACCTCATCTTCAGAAGAGAAAAGCCTACTGACCATGTTGGCATTGCCTTAAATAACCTGAGTTTGAGCCCAAGTTTGATATTAGTACCTAAAATTATATAAACTACACAGTTTTAAACATTAGAATATATTACATAGAATTTATTTTCACACAGTCCTTTTCAGCTGTATCTCTGAATGCAGCTTGGAAAACTAAAAGGATGTCTTCTGTTCAACAGTAGTTTACCTCCTAACTAGTTTCCCTTTCACTTATTGTCTATCATTAAGAATCATTTTAGGGGCTTCCCTGGTGGCGCAGTGGTTGAGAGTCCGCCTGCCGATGCAGGGGACACGGGTTCGTGCCCCAGTCTGGGAAGATCCCACATGCCGCGGAGTGGCTAGGCCCGTGAGACATGGCTGCTGAGCCTGTGCGTCCGGAGCCTGTGCTCCGCAACGGGAGAGGCCACAACAGTGAGAGGCCCACATACCGCCAAAAAAAAAAAAAAAAAAAAAGAATCATTTTATTTCAAATGCTGCTTTTTTTTGGCTGCGTTGGGTCTTCGTTTCTGCGCATGGGCTTTCTCTAGTTGTGGTGAGCGGGGGCTACTCTTGATTGTGGTGCGCGGGCTTCTCGTTGTGGTGGCTTCTCTCGTTGCAGAGCACGGGCTCTAGGCATGCGGGCTTCAGTAGTTGCGGGCTTCAGTAGTTGCAGACATGGGCTCGGTAGTTGTGGCTCACAGGCTCTAGAGAGCAGGCTCAGTAGTTGTGATGCTTAGTTGCTCCGCGGCATGTGGGATCTTCCTGGACCAATGTCCCCTGCATTGGCAGGTGGATTCTTAACCACTGCGCCACCAGGGAAGTCCGCTGCTAACTTTTTTTTGAGTGGGGAGCCACTAACTGTTTTTTTTATTAAGATGTAATTGACACATAACATATTTGTTTCAGGTGTACAACAAAATGATTTGATATTTGTATATATTGCAAAATGATCACCACAATAAGTCTAGTTAACATCCATCGCCACAGTTACAATTTTTTTCTTGTGTTTAGAACTTTTAAGATCTACTCTTTTAACAACTTTCAAATATATAATACAGAATCATTAACTATAGTCATCATGATGTACATTACAGCCCCAGTGACTTGCTTATTTTATAACTGGAAGTTTGTACCTTTTGAAACCTTCACCCATTTCAACCACTCCCCACGCCATTGCCTCTGGCAACCACCAATCTGTTCTCTGTATCAATGAGTTTTGTGCGTTTTTTTTGGCAGGGGGGTAGATTCCACATATAACAGATCTTTCAGTATTTGTCTTTCTCTGTCACTTAGCGTAATGCTGTTAAGGTCCATCCATGTCATCACAAATGGCAAGATTTCCTTCTTTTTATATATATCACGACTTCTTTATCCATTTATCCATCAATCAACTCTTAGGTTCCTTTCATTTCTTGGCTATTGTAAATAATCCTGCAATGAACAAGGGGGTGCAGATACCTTTTCAAGGTAGTTTTTTTGTTTCCTTCAAATAAATACCAGAAGTGGAATTTGTTGGATCATATGCCACAAGTTTTTTTAAATGTTCAGTTTTATGGGTGGCTTTAACCTTAAATAAATTTGGAGATCTCTTAATTTAGGCACTTAATATTCAATTTTCTAGAACATTCTGTGTAACTGTTATGCCATCATCACATTTATTTTAATTATCCAAACATTTTGAATTTCAAGAATTTTTTCTTATATGTCATTCACAGAATTTTAATTTTGATACAGTCATTTAATTCTCTAATCTATTTCATCAAACCAATATTTGGTTTTTGCCTAATAAATGCACAACATGAAAGATACAAAAACATAGGTCCTGTACTCAAGTTGCTTTTCTAAGTGAGCTAACACTCAGATACAGTACTTTTAAATGATAATATCAGATAAACTGTAGTCTAGAGTGATTGTACAGCAAACTGGGACAAGGAGTCTAGATCTGAAGTGTGGAATTCCCCAGACTGCTGTGACTGGTGACCTGGTAGCTGGAGCTGCACATAGGTGACCTTCACCTGTTTTGAGATCCATAGAGAGGTTTCTATAGTAGATACAAATCAGAGTGTCTGCCCACCTCAAAATTAGATCCTCATTGGTCATATCTGTACTACACCACATTTTCAGGTTATGGTCTCTATCTCCTCTATTTAGAATGGTTGGATTTGCAGCAAGAAAGACAAGTCTGAGAGTGGCTAATATATTCCCAAGCCTGGTTGGCATCACAGTTGAAAAATCAAGAAACATTCGTTCAGTTAGAACACACCCTCACGCCATGCACAAAAATAAACTCAAAATGGCTTAAAGACTTAAACATGAGACATGATATCATAAAACTCCTAGAAGAGAGCATAGGCAAAACATTCTGTGACATAAATCGTACCAATGTTTTCTTAGGTCAGTCTCCCAAGGCAATAGAAATAGAAACAAAAATAGGCAAATGGAACCTAATCAAACTTACAAGATTTTGCACAGCAAAGGAAAACAAAACGAAAAGACAACCTACGGAATGGAAAAGAATATTTGCAAATGATGCAACTGACAAGGGCTTAATATCTAAAATATACAAACAGCTCATACAACTCAACAACAACAAAAAACACCCAACTGAAAAATGGGCAGAAGACCTTAATAGACATTTCTTCAAAGAAGACATACAGATGGCCAGTAGGCACATGAAAAGATGCTCAACATCGCTAATTATTAGAGAAATGCAAATCAAAACTACAATGAGGTATCACCTCATCCCGGTCAGAATGACCATCATTAAAAAGTCTACAAACAATAAATGCTGGGACTTCTCTGGTGGTGCAGTGGTTGGGAATCAGCCTGCCAATGCAGGGGACACGGGTTCGAGCCCTGGTCCGGGAAGATGCCACATGCCGCAGAGCAACTAAGCCCGTGCGCCACAACTACTGAGCCTGCTCTCTAGAGCCCGCGAGCCACAACTACTGAAGCCCGCGCACCCTAGAGCCCATGCTTCCCAACAGGGGAGGTCACCACAATGAGAAGCCTGCGCACCGCAACGATGAGTGGCCCCTGCTCACTGCAACTAGAGAAAGCCCACGCACAACAATGAAGACCCAACGCAGCCAAAATTAATAAATAATTAATTAAAAAAACAATAAATGCTGGAGAGGGTGTGGAGAAAAGGGAACCCTCCTACACTGTTGGTGGGAATGTAAGTTGGTACAGCCACTATGGAGAACAGTATGGAGGTTCCTCAGAAAACTAAAAATAGAATTACCATATGACCCAGCAATCCCACTCCTGGGAATATACCTGGACAAAACTATAATTCAAAAAGATACATGCACCCCTATGTTCATAGCAGCACTATTTACAATAGCCAAAACGTGGAAATAAATGTCCATTGACAGATGAATGGATAAAGAAGATGTGGTACATATATACAATGGAACACTACTCAGCCATAAAAAGAATGAAATAATGCCATTTTCAGCAACATGGATGCAACTAAAGATTATCATACTAAGTGAAGTAAGTCAGAAAGAGAAAGACAAATACCATACGATATCACCTATATGTGGAATCTAAAATATGGCACAAATGAACCTATCTACAAAACAGAAACAGACTCATAGACACAGAGAACAGATTTGTAGTTGCCAAGGGGGAGGGGAGAGGGAGAGGGATGGACTGGGAGTTTGGGATTAGCAGATACAAACTATTGCATTTAGAATGGATAAACAACAAGGTCCTAATGAATAGCACAGGGGACTACATTCAATATCCTGGGATAAACCACAATAGAAATGAATACTAAAAAAGAATGTCTATATGTGTATAACTGAGTCACTTTGCTGTACAGCAGAGATGGGCACAGCATTGTCAATCAACTACGCTTCAATAAAAAAAAGAAAGAAAGAAACATTCAACTTTTAAGTTTTGGAGCCAGGGGAATAAAACACCTGTGTTGTTTAAATCCTCTGCTGAGACACTGTCCCATACTCTTTTAAAGGAGAAAGATTAGGGTCTTTCTAGTTACCAAGTCCCTCTTACTTGGCACATGACAATGTACATGTCATCCTGTATATTCAGGGGGCAAATGCTGAATACACGTGTGCGATAAGGCCCTGAAATAGTTTATGTGGATGATAATATATAGTGCCTTTTCTTTCCTTTTTGAGGATGCTTCTAACATTCATAATAACCAGAATTCACCCCTTTTTTTTAACATTTAGGCAGATTTGGAGACAGAAGCATATGGTGTGATTTTTCTCGTAGCCTGTCTCATTTTTGAGATTTTTCTAGCAATATATGAGTAAACACCAAGCAAGTTTTAGAGACAGCATTCGAAAGAGGAAGAGATTGTCATCTCACATATGCAATAACCTTAATTACAATGGCTAACCTTTATTAATCATTTACTATGAACCAGGCACTGTACTAAGTAATTCATTATCTCAATCCTCACAACCATTCTATAAATGTTACTATTTTTTAAACTTTTAAATGAAGTATAAAAAAACAGTGTCTATTTTTATCCTAATTTTACAGAGGAGGGAATTAAATGCCAGCAAGTTGAAATAGCTCCCTCAGGGCTAGGCAGCGCGGTTCTCTAATCCCAAAGCAGGTGCTCTTCATGCCAGGCTGTATGCTTTCATTTTCTTCCACACCTTCTGTATTGCTTTCTTAGGGTTGCTGTAAGAAATCAACACAAATTTGGTGAATTGAAACCAGAAATTTATTCTCTTGCAGTTTTGGAGACCAAAGTCTAAAGTCAAGTTGTTAGCAGTTACACCCCCTCTGAAGGCCCCAGATAAAAATCTGTCCTCATCTCTTTCAGCTCTGGCTCCAGAACTTCCTTGCCTGATCTTCCAGATCAGCTCTAGCTGCATAACTCCAGTCCCATCCTCTGCTTCACGTGGCCTTCTCCTTTTCTGTGTCATATAAGGACACTTGTCATTGGACTTAGTGTCAACCGGGGTAGTCCAGAATTATCTCATTTCAAGATCTTTTTTTTTCCTCCAAGATTCTTAACTACATCTGCAAAGACCCTTTGCTAATAAGGTCACGTTCACAGGTTCTGGGGGCTAAGATGTGGACATACCTTTGGGGGGAACCACCATTTAACCCGCTGTACGTTCCTAATGAGACCTCCGAGGGTTGTAGTTGTCACTTATACAGTGTTCAGGGCTTCACAGACTCACAGAAAACTAGATAGAGAGTGAATCCCAGAGATCACCTCCTCATTTTCAGCAGGGTGAACGCAGAGGCACCCAAAGGAGAGGTGCCTCTCGCTCAAGGTAACACAGCAAGTGCATCACGGATTCAAGGCCCCGCTTAAACTCCCTGATGCCCTACCCAAAGGCCACTTCACATGACCAGAGAATGACTAATATATGTCATTGTGTGGTTAATAGTGTTTTTCATCTGTCAAAGAATCATGATAATAATAATTATCCGTATGTCTCTGTGACAAATTTCTCTCAGATCTCAGGGCCAGGAAAAACTTTTTTTTTTTTTTCACAACTAGACTAAGCTTCACATAGCTATGAAAGCTACATAATTATATCTATTTGTGGCCAACTGCTATATGTACGGTATTATGTCTAAATCTTAGAACTGGACCGATTTCCTCCTCTCTAGGCCAAATAAATTACTTTTCCTCAGATAGCTTTTGTATTAGACATTTCAGTTGCAGCTTCAAGATACAAGATATCAGACACTGAAGTGAACCGTGAGGCAGACCACTCTGGGGAAGTTATGGAATACGGGGGCTCGGAGTCTTTACCTCCCTCTCACCTTCAGGGAAGGTGTGCAGGGTTGTGGAGAGGGTCTGTGAGGAGGACTCCCTCTGGAAAGGATTGTGGAGGGCACTATCAGTCCCACCTCCCTCCCTGAGCGTCTGCCCCTCACCTCAAGCCTGGAGAGAAGGGCTCGGCTATGTCTACCCTGTGTTGGAGGGATTGAGTGCACTGGCATCTACTAAACACGTGGGAAGTCTAAGAGGTGACACCCTGAATGAAGGAGAATTGCTGCTGCATGGGGACTGGCCTGCCTCCCCCAAGCTGGTGGGCGCTGGGGAAGCATGAGTGCTCTCCAAGGATCACATGAGCAGCGTCGGTTTCCCTAAGGCCCTGCCCAAATGAACCAACTAGAGGGGAAAGCAAGCTTCAGTGGAGAAACCCTGAAAGTGTTCCAGGTCCTCCTACAGGCTGCAGAAAGAGTGAACAAGGAGCTGAGGGGAGCATATCCACCAGCCCAAGCAAACTCAGGTGAGACGTCCCCAAGGATAGACGCCAGAGAACCTGTGAAAGAACCCCAAAGGGCACAAAGAGCCTCAGGAGAAGAGAATCAGCTTTGAACATCACCCAGGCCCAGGGAATGCCATCCAGGCTCCCAGAGCATCAGTCAAGTGAGAACTTTCTTCTCCACCTTCTGCCCCAGGGCAGGAGGAACTAGAGACAGGAGAGACTGAAGTAGTTGGGATGGGGGGGCAGGGAGGAAGTAATTCAGAAATGAGCCAACCTTGTACCTTCCCCAGGAGCTGGCAACGTTTCTGTAGCTGGCCTTACCTCCCTGGCTGAGAGTGAGGGAGTAAGCTGCAGTTTCAAGTGAAGTCAGAAGCTTAGACAGTGGGACTAATTTCTGAAATGAGACTATATTTTGCAATTTGAAGGAGCCTCAGGGCTTTGTTGTGTTGCCCAGCAGTGACTAGAAAAGTCAAGCCTCCTGGCATATTCATGCAGGATCAGGGGAAGAACTTGCCCCATGGAGTACATTTTAAAGGAACCATTGAAGAACAGAATTAAAGTTGCTCTGGAGCTGATATGTTCTTATTCAAATTACCAATTATATTGCGTCGAAAACAAAAGTCCCAATCTCCACTGCCTGTCATGAACAATTGGAGATCTATTACTCTTAAACAAAAAGATGTTTGTTATGTGGGACAGTGTTGGCAGAGATGGGTCCCAGCTTGTGACAGCTTAAGCAGACGGCCACTGTTCACCATTGCCTCCCTCATTTCACGGACCCTGTCTTCTGATTGCCCTCTCCCAGCAGCAATACAGTCTATTCACGTTCCCATGTAGAGCAGGTTAGCCATTTCTTATTAATAAGCTTCTGACTTCCCTACTCACAGGGTCAACTTATTTTTCCTAAAACGAATAAAACGTTCTTTCTCTACTAGCAGTTCTGGCATCCACTGAAGAGACATTATGTTTTTCATTCCACACCCATTTTATAGCAACCAAAATGAGTGGTGCATTTATAAAGATAACATGCTGTGTGCATTTATAAAGACAAACTTTTAGGCAAAAATTATGTAGCTGTCAAAACCATGAAATTCACATGTGTGGTGAGACTTTGCTTGACTAAAGTTCAATGCTTCTGGTTCCTAGCAGTTATTAGGGAGTTATAAGCTTCAAATTCACTCACAACTTCTGAACTCTTGTTCACAAAGTTTACTCAGGATTGACAGAAGTAGGTAGTGCCAGGTTAGTGACCTGTTACCAACACTAATTTATTTGATGACATTTCCAATAAGACAAGGGTCCATGTTTCATAAAGCTGGGAAGCTTTCTATTATTTAAAATTATTCAGGGACTTCCCAGGTGGCGCAGTGGTTAAGAATCTGCCTGCCAATGTAGGGGTCACGGGTTCGAGCCCTGGTCCGGGAAGATCCCACATGCCGCGGAGCAACTAAGCCCATGCGCCACAACTACTGAGCCTGTGTGCCACAACTACTGAGCCCACGCGCCTAGAGCCCCTGCTCCGCAGCAAGAGAAGCCACCTCAATGAGAAGCCTGCGCACCGCAATGAAGAGTAGCCCCCGCTCGCCGCAATTAGAGAAAGCCCGCATGCAGCAATGAAGACCCAATGCAGCCAATAAATAAATAAAACTTTTTAAATTTTAAAAAATAAAATTATTCAGCTGAAGAATATTCTGCTCAGTCAGAAATGATTGACAGTGTTATTTTTATAAGTCTAGTGATCCTAGATTATGAAGAATCATTTGCAATTGACAAGAGAGTTACCACGGGAAAAAAATTACCTACTGAAACAGTTCCTAGTTCACATTGTAATATTCCAGAATATTTCGAATTTTCTCAAACGTTATTATAACTTTCAAAATATTTTCTCAGCAAAATATTTTTCACTTCATTTTTAAAAAAATATTACATAGTTACTGACTATATTCCCCACACTTTACATTTCATACCTGTGATTCATTTATTTTGCAACTGGAAGTTTGTAACTCTTAAATCTCTCTCACTTATTTCTTTCCTCTCCCCTCTGGCATCTACCAGTTTGTTCTCTGTTTCTATTTTGTTATATGTGTTCATTTGTTTTGTTTTTTAGATTCCACATGTAAGTGAAACCATACAGCATTTGTCTTTCTCTGACTTATTTCACTCAGCATAATATCCTCTAGGTCCATCCATGTTGTTGCAGATGCCAAGGTTTCATTCTTTTTATGGCTAATATTCCAATGTATATATGTGCCACATCTTCTCTATCCATTCACCTATTGATGGGCACTTAGGTTGCTTCTGTGTCTTGGCTATTGTAAGTAAAGCTGCAATGAATATTGGGGCGCATATATCTTTTCAAATTAGTGTTTTCATTTTCTACTGATAGTACCCAGGAGTGGAATTGCTGGATCATATGGTAGTTCTATTTTTAATTTTTTGAGGATTCTCCATACTGTTTTCCATAGAGGCTACACCAATCTACATTCCCACCAACAGTGCACAAGTATTCCCTCTTCTCCACATCCTTGCCAATACTTGTTATTTGTTGCCTTTTTGATAATAGCCATAGTGACAGTGTGGGGTGGTATCTCATTGCTGTCTGGATTTGCATTTCCCTGAGGATTAGTGATGTTGAACATCTTTCATGTGCCTGTTGGTCATCTGTATGCCTTCTTAGGAAAAAATGTTTATTCAGATCCTCTGCCCATTTTTTTTTTTTTTTTTTTTTTTGCAGAACGCGGGCCTCTCACTGCTGTGGTCTCTCCCATTGCGGAGCACAGGCTCCGGACGCGCAGGCTCAGCGGCCATAGCTCACGGGCCCAGCCGCTCCGCGGCATGTGGGATCTTCCCAGACCGGGGCATGAACCCGTGTCCCCTGCATTGGCAGGCAGACTCTCAACCACTGCGCCACCAGGGAAGCACCCTGCTATGGAATTTGAGGAAAAGAAAGGAAACAAGGGAAGAGTGAGAGCAATTCTCAGGGTAGGTCACAGAGCACACAACAGCTTGATTACTTTCCAGAGTAAGGGCCTAGGTGGTGGCAGGGGGGCGGGGGTGTGTGGAGGGGGCAGGCTGGGTAGCCACCTCTTCCGTGAGACAGTGTGTGGCCATCTGCTTTCATACAAAAGTCTTTTATACCTCAGGTTTGTGTCCCTTGGTCATCACTGCATATGCGGTCCAGTTAACCATTCTGATCTCCAGTGTGATTAACCTTCATATAGAATCTCTTCTCTAGTTCCACGCATTGCCCAGAACGTTCTTTATCTATGAATAGCCCCCCTTCGTTTATTTTTGGCATAATCCATCCTTCTTCTCCTTTAGGGTGCAACAGAAGTCTTACTTTTATGGAAAGGAACTTTCTGACTCAGGCTAGAGGAATATCTCTACCACCATATTTTGACTCTACCTAGAGAGAGACAGGTAACCTCTATTTATATACACAGATCTCAGACACTCTTTGTGCTTCTTTTAATCTACATAGCCTCAGAATACACCTGGGAAGCTTTTTTGCACCCTAGAGCTATTTAAATTAGGTTATCTTCCAATGAATAGAAGGATTTTTTTAATGGAACCATCTTTATTTTAAATGAAATTTTGTTCTAAATTAACTTTATTTCAAAGGCAAATATTAAAAGTTGTTTAGCGTCTCATAAACTATCATTCATCATTTATATTAAAACCTAATCTTTTAAGACAAATACACAGTGGAAGGAGTAGACAGATCCATCTACCTTAAATGACTCTCAATTCACAGTTCTCTCTCACCATTCCAGGTGAGAATTATAAAAATTATAATTATAAGAATAACATTTAGAAAAACTAAACAATCATGCTAGTCATCACTCTAGTTATTTAATGGCAGCACGTTGGCTTACTTAACAGGTAATGTTTTCTTCCTTTTCCTTCACACACAAGTAGAAAAGCAGTGATTAGATTCCTCATGAAAGCAAATCCAAGGTTATTAGGGAGTCACTGTATGTAGTTTTATGTGCAGGAAAAAAATCTAATGAATAATTCTATCACTCCTGTCTATACACTATTTGCCGGTATTGAAGGAGCTGTGAACTAGATAAATGTTTACAAATGGATTTTAATTTTAGTATAGCTAAATATTTAGTATACTAAATATTAATAGCTGTGGATTTAATTCTGCATAAACGAAATCTTGGTACTAAGAGGCCAGGGGTTTGATAACTACCTGATGCTCATTATACAGAAATTTGTTTGCTTTTATAGCCATAGTACTTCTGAACTGTGCCTGTGATAAAGGGAAGCCAGCAGTAAAAAGCATGAAGGTGACTGAGAAGTAGCTCGAAGTATACATCCCCTTGAATGAATAGTCTCAGCTGCCTCAATACACGAAGAGCAAATTATTTTGGTTCTTTTTAGCTGTGTGGACATCCCATCTCATTTCACAAAAGGTTTAAGGCAAACCATTATTCTTAATTCACAATTTAAAAACTGATTCTTGAGGAATCCATAAGGGAGGAAGGAAATCATCTGTGAGAACAAGTTTAAAAGTTGAATATCTAGTGACCCTATGATCCCCACCTTCTGGTGTTCACCCTCTTATATGATCCCCTCCCCTGAGTGTGGATAGGACCTGTGACTTGCTTCAAACCAATAGATTATGGTAAAGGTGATGAATGTCACTCCCATGATTATGTTATGCTTATAAGATTCCATCTTGCTGGCTGTCTTGCCCTCACTCCCCTGCTGACTTTGAAGAAGCAAACACCCATGCTATGAACTGCCTGTGAAGGGACCCACATGGCAAGGATCTGCAGGTAGCCTGTAGGAGCTAAGGGCCTACAGCTTCAAGGAACAACCACCTGAGTGAGCCTCAAAGTGGACCCTTCCACAGTCAAACTTCAAGATGAGAATACAGCCTAACTAACACCTTGGTTGTAGTCTGGCGAGATCGTGAAGCAGAGAACCCAGCTAAACCAGGATGAGACTGAATCACAGAAACTGTGAGATAATAAATGTGTGTTGTTTTAAGTTACTAAAAAAAAAAGTTGAACTAACTAGGAATATTCTATTGTTCAGTAATTCTACATGCAGAAGGATTTTTAAGCCCAATTATTCTCCCCTGCTCAATTTCCTAAAAACCTTAAGGCCCATGCCGTCCAAAAGAAGGAGAAAGAGATTAAAAAGGGAAATAAAAATGGAAAATACAGAAGATAACTTTAGTGGTAATATTTGAGACATAAAGGAAACAGAGCTTGCTAAGAAGGATTTTGTGAGAGGATTAACTATGGTCATTCTTGGTAGTCATGCTATGCTCAAAAGCCATAGCTTTCCAGGACCAGATGGCTTCACAGGCAAATTCTATCAAACATTTAGAGAAGAGCTAACACCTATCCTTCTCAAACTCTTCCAAAATATAGCAGAGGGAGGAACACTCCCAAACTCATTCTACAAGGGCACCATCACCCGGATACCAAAACCAGACAAAGATGTCACAAAGAAAGGAAACTACAGGCCAATATCACTGATGAACATAGAACAAAAATCCTCAACAGAATACTAGCGAACAGAATCCAACAGCACATTAAAAGGATCATACACCATGATCAAGTGGGGTTTAGCCCAGTAATGCAAAGATTCTTCAATATACGCAAATCAATTAATGGGATACACCATATTAACAAACTGAAGGATAAAAACCATATGATCAGGCTTCCCTGGTGGCGCAGTGGTTGAGAGTCCGCCTGCCGATGCAGGGGATACGGGTTCGTGCCCCGGTCTGGGAAGATCCCACATGCCGCGGAGCGGCTGGGCCCGTGAGCCATGGCCGCTGAGCCTGCGCATCCGGAGCCTGTGCTCCGCAACGGGAGAGGCCACAACAGTGAGAGGCCCGCGTACCGCAAAAAAAAAAAAAAAAAAGAAAGAAAGAAAGAAATGCCAATTTAAAGCTTATTTCAATCTTGTACTTTAAATAGTTTCTTTAGGTAATACTCAGTCTCTTGAGGCTCCTCCTCTCCTTAAGGTGGGTCTGGATGATGGGGAGACAGTTGTTCCTCTGTGATTTTGTGCAACTTGTTGGGGAAAGGCAAGGTCCTTGGAGCCATGTTCAGTTTTTGGTTTTGTACCTGGAAGCTGTGCAAAATCCATTGTCCACTCAGCCTCTCTGTGCTTCTGGAATTCGTGACTCAAGTCTGAGGCTGGTGTGAGTGGTGACTGGGCTCTTTCCAGCGGGCAGTGCTCCCAATGGGGCTCCCCTGGCTGCCTGGCTTTCCCCAACTCCTGCTGCCTGCAGACCCCCGAGTCTCTGCCATATCCTCTCTGCAGTCTCTCTGCCTGTTCTCTACCCCAGCCTCTGGGTGGGTTGCCTCACTGGGCCTCAGGGTAGACATTCCGCTACCAATTCAGGATCTGCACCCCATGGGAGCTGTCGGTGCCTCAGGCAGCAAAACTTGAGGTAACCATATTGCATCACTTCTCTGATACAGAAGTTCCCTTGCTGGCGTGGGGCAGCCTGGGAGGTGGTGCTTTCCAAGAGCCTGAGCAAAGTTGTGTGTCCTTCCTCCTCCTCCTTCCTATTTCCTTTCTGTTTCCACTTGAAAGATTTAGGGAAGAGCAGGAATAATAAAGACCATTCAGAGCAGCCAGGAAACTAACTTTGTTCTCAGTGGTCCCTAAAAAGCTTTTAGGCAAATTGCAAGGGAGGAACGTTAAGGAGCCTTAATTAGGCTTTTCAAAATCAAACCCAAGACAACACAGAATTTCATTGTGTAATCTAAATAGTCATTGGTAAAATTGGAACTACAGTCCTAAGGAAAGAAGATGGAACATGAAGAGAGGTGAGCAGGTCGTCCTGAGGTGGTGCCACTCTTCCTGTTATCCTCTTGGTGTTTATAGCAAATTCAGAACAGCAGGAAGGATGTAGCTACTGTGTAAGCAATGACTCCACACTGATCCTGTCAAGTTCTTTCTCAGACCCCTGCACACTTATTGGCCTGGATTCGGGTTTAGAGTCGCAACTGCAGTGCCTAATAATAAATATATCTGATACATTTATCATTACACCATTTATAAATTTTATATATATATATATATATATATATATATATATATATATAAAAAACAGTCTTCTATAATGTTTGAATATAAGCGCCATGAGATAAGGGACTTTGTCTTATTTTATTTACTACCGAATACTCCTAGGACCTAGAACTTTGTACAGTATTTAGTAAATGGAAGATGTTTAGGAAATATTTGTGGCCTGATTAACTGATTATTTTATGCTATGTTGAAACTCTTTCCTCAGCATGTCCTATACTGAAGGCAGTAATTCTAGTGTATTGGCTTACTTAAAATTTTTCCATGTCATAGTTACATTTTGGACCCATACTTTAGATATATAAAAAGTTTTATCACAATGCTAGTTTCCACCTATTAAAAGATGCTTTTCCAGGGTGTGTGTGTTTATGTGTATGTGTGTTTCCCACAATCAAAAGATGTAATCCTGCAATTATGGCAAAAACATAAATGGTCACATTTGAAATATCAAATAAGACATTAAGTTGAGAACAAAGTTATTAACATTGGTTTAGTCTACGGTGGGTTTTTGTTTTTGGCCATTTGATTTATCAAGTATTTATAAAGCATCAGTTGTGATGACTGAAATATTTGACACTTGTAAGATATGAACTCAGGTTTTCTTAGTTGGGGAGCCAGGAAACCTACACTGTAAGGAAATAGCTAAGTGCCAACACAGTGAATACTGATTAAATGCTCAAATGAGTGATATCAATGGTGACTGCTCTGGGAGCATGAAAGGCAAAGGTGAGGTGACTGTGAACTCTAAGAGACAAAGGAGGCTTCAGGAAGAATTATAGTCTGAGGTGGGCCAAATAGCTCCACCCTGGACCCAGTGTGGAAGGACCCCCTCCACTCCTTCTTTGGTCACACTTCCCAACAAGAGTGAGGAGTGTAGGGAATTGCATCCCCCCTCTTCTGGGCCATGCTCTGTGTACTGGGACCCCAGGATTCTGGCCAAACACTGAGCCCCTTTCCAGGGTCTCGTCTCCTGGCAGCCACAGACAGGTGAAGGATTGAGTAGAAGGTGGAAAAGAAGCAGCGTGGACCAAGGGCCTGAGGCTGAGGACCAGCGGCTGGCTTTTCCTGTATCATCACATCCTGGCACGGAACACGAATTCTAAATTAGAACTCAGCCTTCCAGGTTACTATGAAGGTGAAGGAGGAAGATAGAACACAACTTTTTTTTTTTAATTTTAGGTTAATTTGTAACATTTAAATATTTAGATATAATAATATTGATTCAAATTTGTACTTTTGCCCCAGGCCTGACAAATATCAGGGGCACGTCTGACCAGAAAGGACAGGGAAGGGGAAGAAGGAGGGGAGTGGAATGAAAAGGGAACATCTAGGAGAAATGCTGTGCAGTGAGCTCCACGCAGCGGGTAAAGTGGACTTCTCAGAGCGTGCAGGAAGGCAACAGGAGATGAGTTCTTCTCCCTGACTAAGAAAAGAGAAGCCCTTACCTGAACTTGTGCATATACACATTAATAAAACATAAGTTCCAGGTGATTTGTAGTAATTTTGTGGGCTATCTGCTCTCCTTTCAATAAATTCCTTATTGCGTAAAACAAACAGAGTACAGTTCTGAACCGCCATTACGACCAGTATAGAGACTTCCCTGGCAGTCTAGTGGTTAAGACTCTGCACTTCTACTGCAGGGGGCACGGGTTGGATCCCTGGTCACAAAACTAATAGCCTGCATGCCACATGGTGCGGCCAAAAAAAAAAAAAAAAAAAAAGACTAGTATAAAAGCACAGAAGAAAGGCCAGAGGTGATAGATATGTTCTATGACAACAAATTAAGAAACAAACAAAAAAACTGGGACCAACCAGAATCACAACTAACTGCTGAACAATCATTGACAGGAAGACACTGGAACTCACCCAAAAAGATACCCCACATCCAAAGACAAAAGAGAAGCCACAATGAGTTGGTAGGAGGGGCGCAATCACAATAAAATTAAATCCCATAACTGCTGGGTGGGTGACTCACAAACTGGAGAACACTTACACCACAGAAGTCCACCCACTGGAGTGAAGGTTCTGAGCCCCACGTCAGGCTTCTCAACCTGAGGATCTGGCAATGGGAGGAGGAATTCCTAGAGAATCAGACTTTGAAGGCTAGGAGGATTTGATTTCAGGACTTCGACAGGACTGGGAGAAACAGAGACTACACTCTTGGAGGGTACACACAAAGTAGTGTGCACATTGGGACCCAGGGGAAGGAGCAGTGACCCCGTAGGAGACTGAACCAGACCTACCTGCTAGTGTTGGAGGGTCTCCAGCAGAGGCAGGGGATGGCTGTGGCTCACCACAGGGACAAGGACACTGGCAGCAGAAGTTCTGGGAGGTACTCCTTGGTGTGAGCCCTCCCAGAGTCTGCCATTAGCCCCATCAAAGAGACCAGGTAGGTTCCAATGTTGGGTCACCTCAGGCCAAATAGCCAAAAGGAAGGGAACCCAGCCCCACCCATCAGCAGACAAGTGGATTAAAGTTTTACTGAGCTCTGCCCACCAGAGCAACAGCCAGCTCTACCCACTACTAGTCCCTCCCATCAGGAAACTTGTACAAGCCTCTTAGATAGCCTCATCCACCAGAGGGCAGACAGCAGAAGCAAGAAGAACTACAATCCTGCAGCCTGTGGAAAAAAAAAACCACATTCTCAGAAAGATAGATAAGATGAAAAGGCAGAGGGCTATGTACCACATGAAGGAACAAGATAAAACCCCAGAAAAACAACTAAATGAAGTGGAGAGAGGCAACCTTCCAGAAAAAGAATTCAGAATAAAGACAGTGAAGATGATCCAGGACCTCGGAAAAAGAATGGAGGTGAAGACTGAGAAGTTGCAAGAAATGTTTCACAAAGAACTAGAAGAATTAAAGAACAAACAAACAGAGATGAACAATACAATAACTGAAATGAAACTACACTAGAAGGAATCAATAGCAGAATAACTCAGGCAGAAGAATGGATAAGTGACCTGGAAGACAGAATGGTGGAATTCACTGCTGAGGAACAGAATAAATAAAAAAGAATGAAAAGAAATGAAGACAGCCTAAGAGACCCCTGGGACAACATTAAACGCAACAACATTCGCATTATAGGGGTCCCAGAAGGAGAAGAGAGAAAGGACCAGAGAAAATATTTGAAGAGATTAGAGTCGAAAACTTCCCTAACATGGAAAAGGAAATAGCCACCCAAGTCCAGCAAGTGCAGAGAGTCCCATACAGGATAAACCCAAGGAGAAACACACCGAGACACATAGTAATCAAATTGGCAAAAATTAAAGACAAAGAAAAATTATTGAAAGCAGCAAGGGAAAAACAACAAATAACATACAAGGGAACTCCCATAAGGTTAACAGCTGATTTCTCAGCAGAAACTCTACAAGCCAGAAGGGAGTGGCGTGACATATTTAAAGTGATGAAAGAGAAGAACCTACAACAAAGATTACTCTACCCAGCAAGGATCTCATTCAGATTTGATGGAGAAATTGGAAGCTTTACAGACAAGCAAAAGCTAAGAGAATTCAGCACCACCAAACCAGCTCTACAACAAATGCTAAAGGAATGTCTCTAAGTGGGAAACACAAGAGAAGAAAAGGACCTACAAAAACAAACCCAAAACGATTAAGAAAATCGTAATAGGAACATACATATCGATAATTACCTTAAATGTGAATGGATAAATGCTCCAACCAAAAGACACAGGCTTGCTGAATGGATACAAAAACAAGACCCATATATATGCTGTCTACAAGAGACACAATTCAGACCTAGGGACACATACAGACTGAATGTGAGGGGATGGAAAAAGATATACCATGCAAATGGAAATCAAAAGAAAGCTGAAGTAGCAATACTCATATCAGATAAAATAGACTTTAAAATAAAGAATGTTGCAAGAGACAAGGAAGGACACTACATAATGATAAAGGGATCAATCCAAGAAGAAGATATAACAATTATAAATATATATGCACCCAAAATAGGAGCACCTCAATACATAAGGCGACTGCTAACAGCTCTAAAAGAGGAAATTGACAGTAACACAATAATAGTGGGGGACTTTAACAACTCCCTTACACCAATGCACAGATCATCCAAACAGAAAGTTAATAAGGAAACACAAGCTTTAAATGACACAATAGACCAGATAGATTTAATTGATATGTATAGGATATTCCATCCCAAAACAGCAGATTACACTTTCTTCTCAAGTGTACACAGAACATTCTCCAGGACAGATCACATCTTGGGTCACAAATCAAGCCTCACAAAATTTTAGAAAATTGAAATCATATCAAGCATCTTTTCTGACTACAACGCTATGAGATTAGAAATTAATTACAGGGAAAAAAACGTGAAAAACACTAACACATGGAGTCTAAAGAATACATTACTAAATAACCAAGAGATCCCTGAAGAAATCAAAGAGGAAATCAAAAAATACCTACAGACAGATGACAATGAAAACACAGCAATCCAAAACCTATGGGATGCAGCGAAAGCAATTCTAAGAGGGAAGTTTATAGCAATACAAGCCTACCTCAAGAAACAACAAACATCTCAAATAAACAACCTAACCTTTCACCTAAAGGAACTAGAGAAAGAAGAACAAACAAAACCCAAAGTTAGTAGAAGGAAAGAAATCATAAAGATCAGAGCAGAAATAAGTGAAACAGAAACAAAGAAAACAATAGCAAAGATCAATAAAACTAAAAGCTGTTTCTTTGAGAAGATAAACAAAATTGATAAACCATTAGCCAGACTCATGAAGAAAAAGAGGGAGAGGACTCAAATCAATAAAATTAGAAATGAAAAAGGAGAAGTTACAAGAGACACCACAGAAATACAAAGGATCATGAGAGATTATTACAAGCAACTCTATGCCAATAAAATGGACAACCTGGAAGAAAAGGACAAATTCTTGGAAAGGTACAACTTCCAAGACTGAACCAGGAAGAAATAGAAAATATGAACACACTAATCACAAGTAATGAAATTGAAACTGTGATTAAAAATCTTCCAACAAACCAAAGTCCAGGACCAGATGGCTTCACAGGTGAATTCTATCAAACAGTTAGAGAAGAGCTAACATCCATCCTTCTCAAACTCTTCCAAAAAATTGCAGAGGAAGGAACACTCCCAAACTCATTCTATGAGGCCACCATCACCCTTATACCCAAACCAGACAAAGATATTACAAAAAAAAGAAAATTACAGACCAATATTACTGATGAATATAGATGCAAAAATCCTCAACAAAACACTAGCAAACAGAATCCACCAACACATTAAAAGGATCATACACCATGATCAAGTGGGATTTATCCCAGGGATGCAAGGATTCTTCAATATACACAAATCAA
This sequence comes from Delphinus delphis, assembly GCF_949987515.2. Taxonomy (NCBI): domain Eukaryota; kingdom Metazoa; phylum Chordata; class Mammalia; order Artiodactyla; family Delphinidae; genus Delphinus; species Delphinus delphis. The sequence goes on along the minus strand of NC_082686.1, from coordinate 104,025,601 downwards.
TCAATGTGATACACCATATTAACAAATTTAAGAAGAAAAACCATATGATCATCTCAATAGATGCAGGAAAAGCTTCTGACAAAATTCAACACCAAGTTATGATAAAAACTCCCCAGAAAGTGGGCATAGAGGGAAACTACCTCAACATAACAAAGGCCATATATGACAAACCCACAGCAAACATCATTCTCAATGGTGAAAAACTGAAAGCATTTCTTCTAACAGCAGGAACAAGACAAGGATGTCCACTCTCACCACTATTATTCAAGATAGTTTTGGGAGTCCTAGCCACAGCAATCAGAGAAGAAAAAGAAATAAAAGGAATACAAACTGGAAAAGAAGTAAAACTGTCACTGTTTGCAGATGACATGATACTATACATAGAGAATCCTAAAGATGCCACCAGAAAACTCCTAGAGCTAATCAATGAATCTGGTAAAGTAGCAGGATACAAAATTAATGCACAGAAATCTCTTGCATTCCTATACACTAATGATGAAAAATCTGAAAGAGATATTAAGGAAACACTCCTGTTTACCTTTGCAACAAAAAGAAGAAAATACCTAGGAATAAACCTACCTAGGGAGACTAAAGACCTGTATGCACAAAACTATAAGGCACTGCTGAAAGAAATTAAAGATGATACCAACAGATGGAGAGATATACCATGTTCTTGGACTGGAAGAATCAATATTGTGAAAATGACTATACTACCCAAAGCAATCTACAGATTCAATGCAATCCCTATCAAATTACCAATGGCATTTTTTATGGAACTAGAACAAAAAATCTTAAAATTTGTATAGAGACACAAAGACCCCGAATAGCCAAAGCAGTCTTGAGGGAAAAAAATGGAGCTGGAGGAATCAGACTCCCTGACTTCAGACTATACTACAAAGCTACAGTAATCAAGAGAATATGGTACTGGCACAAAAACAGAAACATAGATCAATGGAACAGGATAGAAAGCCCAGAGATAAACCCATGCACCTATGGTCAACTAATCTATGATAAAAGAGGCAAGGATATACCATGGAGAAAAGACAGTCTCTTCAATAAGTGGTTCTGGGAAAACTGGACAGCTACATGTAAAAGAATGAAATTAGAACACTTCCTAACACCATATACAAAAATAAACTCAAAATGGATTAGAGAGCTAAATGTAAGACCAGAGACTATAAAACTCTTAGAGAAAAACATAGGAAGAACACTCTTTGACACAAATCACAAGATCTTTTTTGATCCACCTCCTAGAGTAATGGAAATAAAAACAGAAATAAACAAATGGGACCTAACGAAACTTAAAAGCTTTTGCACAGCAAAGGAAACCATAAACAAGACGAAAAGACAACCCTCAGAATGGGATAAAATACATGCAAATGAATCAACGGACAAAGGATTAATTTCCAAAATATATAAACAGCTCATGAAGGTCAATATTAAAAACACAAACACCCAATCCAAAAATGGGCAGAAGAACTAAATAGACATTTCTCCAAAGAAGACATACAGATGGGCAACATCACTAATTATTAGAGAAATGCAAATCAAAACTACAATGAGGTATCACCTCACACCAGTTAGAATGGGCATCATCAGAAAATCTACAAACAACAAATGCTGGAGAGGGTGTGGAGAAAGGGGAACCCTCTTGCATTGTTGATGGGAATGTAAATTGATACAGCCACTATGGAGAACAGTATGGAGCTTCCCTAAAAATAGAATTATCATATGACCCAGCAATCCCACTACTGGGCATATACCCAGAGAAAACCATAATTCAAAAAGACACATGCATCCCAATGTTAATTACAGCACTATTTACAATAGCCAGGACATGGAAGGAACCTAAATGCCCATCAATAGATGAATGGATAAAGAAGTTGTAGTACATATATATAATGGAATATTACTCACCCATAAAAAGGAATGAAATTGAGTCATTTGTAGAGATATGGAGGGAGCTAGAGACTGTCATACAGAGTGAAGTAACTCAGAAAGAGAAAAACAAACATCATATATTAATGCATGTATGTGGAACCTAGGAAAATGGTACAGATGAACCAGTTTGCAGGGCAGAAATAGAGACACAGATGTAGGGAACAAACGTATGGACACCAAGGGGGGAATTCTGGGGGTGGTGATGGTGATGGGATGAATTGGGATATTGGGATTGACATGTATACACTAATATGTATAAAATGGATAACTAATAAGAACCTGCTGTATAAAAAATAAATAAAATTCAAAAAAAAAAAAGAGAGAGAAACTGGCAGAACTCAAAAACAAAGTAAAACCTGGGACCAAGCAAAATGGCCAACAAAAGAAGAATTAGTAAGGGAATGATGGTCTATCCCTATTGTGAAATACTATGTAGACATTAAAAAATCATGTCGGAGATGATGATTTTGTGACTTGAGAAATTGTTCATGATATAAGTGAATAGAGCAGGATACAAAATTTTACTTGGTATAATATTGTTTGTTTTTAAAAATACATCATATGAAAAAAAATACATCATATGCATATTGAAAAGACTGAAAATAAATACATTGTAATGGTAACAGTAATTATTTCTCTTGGGTGAGCAATAGACATTTCTCATTTTCCCATATTTCCAAATTTTATATGGTGACATGTATTAGGGTTGCAAACTACTGCTATAAACACACACACACACACACACACACGATCTGGGGAAAAGAGAAAAAAAGCCGAACTAAGAACCATCACCAGAGTATTCCAGTTCAGTATGGTAATGGAACATGTGTGTTCCCATATGAGAACCTGTTGAAATGCTGAAATGAAAATGACCATGTGAAAGAGTGAAAAGAAATAAACCCTTAAAGGTAAGGAGAATAAATGAAAGGGTGAGTCATCAGAAGAGAGGTGTCAAGTGATTTCAGGAAGATGAGAAGCAGCAGCAGGTTAATCAGAGTGGAGGAAGTCCATAGTCCAAGTCTGAAGAGAGTGAAGTGGAGATGAGAGCCACTCTTAGGGGTGGAAAGCTGGGGAGGTTCTAGGCCAGGAGGGGGCTGGTGGATGGAGAGATGAGGGGGCTCTGAAAACAAGGATACACTGAAGCTTAACATTTGGCCCCTTAAATGCCTCCCTACTCATATATATGTGTAAAACCATTGACATCTTGAGTGCAACAAAATGAAAAGAAAAACAAGTGGGCTCTTACCCAAAGAAATTGATCTGCTTGGGAAGAACTAAGGCTTCATCTTCTATAATCTGAAATGTTCAGGCTCTCAGTCTGATGATCAGCATCCTGTCCACACACTTTAAAGCAGTCTGCAGACAACATGAACTACCCAAAGCATGCAAAGTTCTCAGCCTCGTCAGTTTAAGAAGAGGCCTCTTGGGGAAAAAGACCTACAGTGCAATGCCAGAGAAGACTCAAGCTAGCAACCTAGAACAATCAACCTGATCCTTCAGTTTTGAAGATGAACAGAAAACCTGGGATCACTGCGTTTATGAATACCAGTGGCAAGAAAGATAAGGGTCCAGATAAGCAAAACACCTGATCACAGAAAAAACAAATATAATTTGGGGAATAGAGGGGTAAAGAACCTCCTAATTAATACTTAGAGAGATTTAAGAAGTCAGTTATCCATAAAACAAGAATAGAATGCAAAGAAGAAGGCACATTCAGGAATACAAATGAAGCCGCTGAAAGTTAAAAACAAAAATTGCCAAAGTAAAAAAAGAAAATTAATTAAAAGACTGGTAGATAAAGTCAAAAAACCTCCCAGAATGTTAAGCAAAAAAAAAAAAAAAAAAAGACAAAGGGATGAAAAGTAGCATCTAAGATTCAACATTTATGTCCTCAAAAAGAAGGGAAGTGAGAAAATGGAGAAGAAATTATTTTTTTAAAAAAAGGACAAAACATTTCCAAGATCTGAAGAAAGACATGAGTCTTAACGTGATAAATGAAGCAAGATTCATGGTAGACACCATCATCATGAAGTTTCAGAACACCAAGTATAAAGAGATCATAAAAAGATTCAGAGGGGGAAGGGGGATAAACAGACTACCAACAAGGGAATGAGAACCCAATTGTCACAAGAATTATCATCAGTGATATTAGGTACCAGAAGACAATAAAGTAATTTCTTCAAGGCTCTGAGAATTCTAGATTTGAATGAAGAATTTTATACCTGGCCAAATTAATGTGAAGGTAAAATAAAGATATTTTCAGATGTTACAAACACGTCAGAAAGTTACCTCCATGAACTATTTCTGAGGAAGTTACCTGAGGATGAATGTCCTTAAAACAAAAGGAATCAACAAAAAAGAGAAAGACGTGGGATCCACCCAGGAATTATCAATCCCCAGATTACCTCTTGCGATGAGTTTACATCGGGGCAGAAAGTGGAAGGCTCTGGAAGAGATGCCACAGGGGAAAAAAGGAGACCATGATGTCCCTTTTGCAGAGAAGTAAATATAATCCCAGTGCACTATTTGGCTCTTGTAGTGAGCAACATGTACACAGTAAGGTAATCAAATTAGGTATTTTTCAACTTTTAGAATCAAACCATAATCAAGACAGAAAAGACGATTATAAAATATGGTTAAAGACAGACAAAATGATTATAGAATACAGTTACAGAATAAAATGAACAATAAATCTGTTTATAGTAACATTATTCATAATAGCAAGAAAAAAAAAGTAGAAAAGACTAAAATGTGTGTCACCTAAGATGAAAAAACAAAATGTGGTATATCCGTACAATGAGGTATTATTCGGCAATAAAAAGGAATAAAACACATGCTAAAACACTGATGAACCTCAAAAACATTATGCAAAGTGAAAGAAGCTAGTCACAAAAGACCACATATTGTATGATTCCACTTCCATGAAGTGTCCAGAATAGGTAAATCTATGAAGACAGAAAGCAGGTTAGTGGTTGTGTAAGGTTGTGCAGAATTGGAGAGGGACAGCTTATGGGAATGGGGTTCGTTTTCGGGGGGTAAAGAAAATGTTTTAAAGTTAGATTATGGTGATGGTTGAACAACTCTGTAAATACACAAAAAACCATTGAATTGTACATTTTAAATGGGTAAACTTTATGGATTGTAAATTATATCTCAATCAAGCTTTTTTTAAAAAAAATAAAAAGTAAAGGTAACAAAAGTTGGAAGGTGGACGGGAGGGGCAGAGAGGAGAAGAGAAGAGTTGAGATGGTAACACCCTTACCTAACGTATCAGGTGGTTAAGAGGTAATGTTGAAAACCGACAGAATGAGAACTGGAGGCTTAAATGAACAATTTAAAGTATAAAGGTAACCACTAGAAGCATTCAAAAATAATTTATCAAAAACTGGTAAGAAAAGAATAGAAGTGGAGGTAATATGAGTGAGTTAAGTCTGTCTTTCATATATAGGGAGCACATACTATCTAAAGTTGGTAAAATAAAAACTAGAGATATATGCATATTATTCAAAGTTTTGTGTGTAACCCCAATTATAATAAAAGGTAGCTGCCTCTGGGGAATGAAAATGGGATGGAGAGAAAGACTGTGATGTTTCATTAAAAGCCCTTTTGTACTATCTCTTTGTTTTGTTGTACCAGGGGCCTATAGTGCTTTGATTAAAGCAAAAAGAGAACAAAATTGACTATGAAAAACTAGGGAACTAAAGAAAAAAATATTTACATGGCTCCCAAAATATGCTGTCTTGCCTTAAAATACATTTTATACATTTTCAATCCTCGATTAGATCCTTGAAAATTACAAGCCAAATAAGTTTGTCATGAGACCAATTTCAAAATACTGTGCTCTTCCATAAAGCCTTTTTAACACTGCCATCTTGTGGCAGAAAAAAGTAAAACTGTATTTACGTAGAAATATATTTATACATTTTACACATGGTTCAAAATTCAAAAAAAATTTTTTAAAGCATCATGTGTTAAAAAGTGTCTCTCCAACCGTGTCCTTCAGAAACCCAGTTCCTCTCCATAGAGAATCCAATGTTAATTTTTTTGTGCCTATTCTTCCAGAGATATTTTAAGCGTATTCAAGCAAATAAATTTATATGTAAACATACACACACAAAGAATACTATACACAGTTATATATTTTGCTTTTTCAGTCTTTCAATATTTTGGAGACTTTTCTATATCAATACACAAAGAGTCTTCCTTAATTTTATTAGTAGGTGTAAAATATTCCATTATATGAATGTTGATTGACGGTTAATTCTAATCTTTTGATTTTTCACATGATGCTGCCATAAATAAATTTGTATGATGGCATTTCTCACATTTGGAAAGGGTACATGTATTTATAATTTTGAGAGATTTTTGTCAAATTCCCCTCCACTGAGTTTGTACTAGTTTCTCCTCCCAACAGCAAGGCATGAGTGTACTGTTTTCTGAACACCAATGACAACGCATTAGGTGTTATCCAGACTTTTTTTTTTTTAATTTATTTACTTATTTTTGGCTGCGTTGGGTCTTTGTTGCTGTGCACAGGCTTTCTCTAGTTGTGGCGAGCGGGGGCTACTCTTTGCTGTGGTGCGTGGGCTTCTCATTGCGGTGGCTTCTCTTGTTGCGGAGCACGGGCTCTAGGTGCATGGGCTTCAGTAGTTGTGGCGTGCGGGCTCAGTAGTTGTGGCTCGCGGACTCTAGAGAGCAGAATCAGTATTTGTGGCTCATGGGCTTAGTTGCTCTGCGGCATGTGGGATCTTCCCAGACCAGGGCTCGAACCCGTGTCCTCTGCATTGGCAGGCAGATTCTTAACCACTGCGCCACCAGGGAAGCCCTATCCAGACTCTTTTGATCTTTAACAACCTAGACCACAAATGGTTTCTTGCAGTTTTACTTTTAATTTCACTTATTATGGGTGAGACTGAATAAATTTTCATATGTTTACCAGCCTGTATTAGTTTGCTAGGGCTGCTGTAACAAAAGACCACAGAGTTGGTGATGTAAACAACAGAAATGTATTGTCTTATTCTGGAAACTAGTAGTCTGAGATCAATGTTTCAGCAGGGTTGGCCCCTTCTAAGGGCTCTGAGGAAGGATCTGTTTCGGGCACCTCCCCTATCTTCTGGTGGGTTGCTGGCAATCCTCGGCGTTCCTTGGCTTGGAGAAGCATATCGCTGTCTTAGTTTTCACACGGTGTTCTCCCTGTGTACATGCCTGTGTCCATATTTTCTCTTTTTATAAGGACACCAATCATATTGGATTAGGGCCCACCCTAATGACTTCATTTTAACTTAATTACCTTTTTTTTTTTTCTGGCCATGCTGCGAGGCATGTAGGATCCTAGTTCCTCCACCAAGGATTGAACCTGTGCCCCCTGCAGTGCAGTCCCAACCACTGGACCACCAGGGAAGTCCCCTTAATTACCTCTTTATAGACCCTATCTCTAAATAAGGTCACATCCTGAGGTACTAAGTGTTATACTTCACCATATGAATTTTAGGAGGACACAATTCAAGTTAAAACAGAGCCATTTATATTTTCTTAAACTTTATGTATTTTATCCATTTTCCATTGAACCTTTAAAAACTGATTTGTAGGATCTTTTCATGTTAGAAAAATTGGTCCTTATCTAAGATGATTAGAAATACTTTTCTTAGTTGTTTTTCTTTTGAAGTTTTCTTTCCTATGAAGATTTTCCTGCAGAGATTTTTATTTTTTATGTAAGTAAATTAATCCATTTCTTGTTTATGGTGCTTCTCAGTTTTCATATTACATTCGAAAAAATCCTCCCTTTACATTTATAAAATAATCCTCCCATGGCTTTCCACTAGTACTTCTATAGTGAGTTGTTTTTACTTTTATTCATTTGGATTTTTCCTGGTATGCAGTGTGAAATACAAAGCCAACTTTCTTTCTGGATGGTTACTCAGTTTTCTATTACTATTTATTGAATAATTCATTTTTCCCCATTTATTTGAGATACTGCTTTTTTTTAAAGTATTTTATTTATTCATTTATTTTTTGGCTGCGTTGGGTCTTCATTGCTGCGCGTGGGCTTTCTCTAGTTGTGGCGAGCGGGGGCTACTCTTTGTTGCAGTGCACAGGCTTCTCCTTGTGGTGGCTTCTCTTGTTGTGGAGCACAGGCTCTAGGCACGCGTGCTTCAGTAGTTGCAGCACGTGGGCTCAGTAGTTGCAGTGCGCAGGCCCTAAGGCACGCAGGCTTCAGTAGTTGTGGCACACGGACTCAGTAGTTGTGGCTCGTGGGCTCTAGAGAGCAGAATCAGTAGTTGTGGTGCATGGGCTTAGTTGCTCTGCGGCACGTAGGATCTTCTCGGACCAGGGATTGAACCCATGCTCCCTGCATTGGCAGGCGGATTCTTAGCCACTGTGCCACCATGGAAGCCCCGAGATACTGCTTTTAATATATAGCACTATGTTCCAAATGTGTTTAGGTCTATTTCTGGATTTTCAGAAAATTTGTCTCTAGTAAATTATTATTAATAAGCCAGTTCTATACTGTTTTAATTAAAAATTTATATTTTACAATCTGGCAGAGCTAGTAAGTACTCCGTTTCAGAATTTTCATATTTCTCTTCATATTTTTTTCTTTTAAAAGATCAACTTGGAGGGAAGTGACATATTTATGATTCTTATATAAGAAATTTATATGACTTTTAATTCAAATCTCCATTTGTGTTCAGCAAGCAGTAGCATTTTTTTTTAAATTGAGGTATATTTTATAGAGAGTAAATTTCACCCTTTTTAGTGGACAGTTCTATGAATTTTGACAAATGAATACAGTTGTGTAATTGCCATTACAATCAAGATATAGCACTTTTCCATCACTCTCAAAATTTCTCTTGTGCCCCTTTATAGTCAATTTCTCTCCCACCTAGTCCTGGGAAACCACTGACCCAATGTTTTATCCTTATAAAACATGTTCCAGATTGTCATATAATTGGAATCAGACAGTATAAGCCTTTGAATCTGGCTTTCACTTAGCATAGTGCATTTGAAATTCATTCATGTTGTTGTAACAGTTTCTTTCTTTATATTGATGACTAATAATCCATTATATGGATGTACTCATTTATCCATTCACCAGTTGAAGGAATTTGGGGAGTTGTTTCCAGTACTGGGTGATTATGAATAATGCAGCTAGAAACATTCATATGCAGGTTTTCCTGTGAATGAAGTTTTCATTTCACTTTAGTAAATACCTAGAAGCGGGATTGCTGGTTGTAGGGTAAATTGTATGTTTAACTTTATAAGAAACTTCCAAACGGTTTTCCGAAGTGACCAGGCCATTTTGCATTCTCACCAGGAATGTAGGAGAGTGCCAGTTGCTTTGCATCCTTGTCAGCATTTGGTGTTGTCAGTTTTTTGGCCTTGGTTTTGTTTTTTAAATTTTAACCATTCTAATATGAGTGTAGTGGTATCTTGCAGTCTTTATTTACATTTCTCTCATTATTAATGATGTTGACCAGCTTTTCATGTGTTTGCTATCCACATATCACTTTTCAAGAATATATGATGGGGCTTCCCTGGTGGCGCAGTGGTTGAGAGTCCGCCTGCCGATGCAGGGGACGCGGGTTCATGCCCCGGTCCGGGAGGATTCCACATGCCTTGGAGCAGCTGGGCCCGTGAGCCATGGCCGCTGAGCCTGCGCGTCCGGAGCCTGTGCTCCGTGGCGGGAGAGGCCAAAATGGTGAGAGGCCCACGTACCACAAAAAAAAAAAAAAAAAAAAAAGAATATATGATGGAGAAAAGACAGCCTCTTCAATAAGTGGTTGGTGCTGGGAAAACTGGACAGCTACATGTAAAAGAGTGAAATTAGAACACTCCCTAACACCATACACAAAAATAAACTCAAAATGGATTAAAGACCTAAATGTAAGTCTAGACACTATAAAACTCTTAGAGGAAAACATAGGCAGAACACTCTATGACATACACATCACAGCAAGATCCTTTTTGACCCACCTCCTAGAGAAATGGAAATAAAAACAAAAATAAACAAATGGGACCTAATGAAACTTCAAAGCTTTTGCACAGCAAAGGAAACCATAAACAAGATGAAAAGACAACCCTCAGAATGGGAGAAAATATTTGCAAATGAAGCAACTGACAAAGGCTTAATCTCCAAAATTTACAAGCAGCTCAATAACAAAAAAACAAACAACCCAATCCAAAAATGGGCAGAAGACCTAAATAGACATTTCTCCAAAGAAGATATACAGACTGCCAACAAACACATGAAAGGATGCTCAATATCACTAATCATTAGAGAAATGCAAATCAAAACTACAATGAGGTATCACCTCACACCAGTCAGAATGGCCATCATCAAAAAATCTACAAACAATAAATACTGGAGAGGGTGTGGAGAAAAGGGAACCTTCTTGCACTGTTGGTGGGAATGTAAATTGATACAGCCACTATGGAGAACAGTATGGAGGTTCCTTAAAAAACTAAAAATAGAACTACCATACGATTCAGCAATCCCACTACTGGGCATATACCCTAAGAAAACCATAATTCAAAGAGTCATGTACTGCAATGTTCATTGAAGCTCTATTTACAATAGCCAGGACACTGAAGCAACCCAAGTGTCCATTGACGGATGAATGGATAAAGAAGATTGTGGCACATATATACAATGGAATATTACTCAGCCATAAAAAGAAACGAAATTGAGTTATTTGTAGTGAGGTGGATGGATCTAGAGTCTGTCAAACAGAGTGAAGTAAGTCAGAAAGAGAAAAACAAATACTGTATGCTAACACATATATATGGAATCTAAAAAAACAAAAAAAAAAGGTTCTGAAGAACCTAGGGGCAGGACAGGAATAAAGATGCAGACGTAGAGAACGGACTTGAGGACACGGGGAGGGGGAAGGGTAAGCTGGGATGAAGTGAGAGAGTGGCATGGACTTATATATACACTACCAAATGTAAAATAGATGGCTAGTGGGAAGCAGCTGCACAGCACAAGGAGATCAGTTCGGTGCTTTGTGACCACCTAGAGGGGTGGGATAGGGAGTAGATACGGGGATATATGTATAGCTGATTCACTTTGTTATAAAGCAGAAACTAACACACCATTGTAAAGCAATTATACTCCAATAAAGATGTTAAAAAAAAACACATCACTTTTCATGAAATGTCTGTGCAAATTTTTCCTCTTTTTTTTTTTTAATTTATTTTTGGCTGCGTTGGGTCTTCGTTGCTGTGCACGGGCTTTCAGTAGTCGTGGCGAGAGGGGACTACTCTTCGCTGCGGTGCACGGGTGTCTCATTGCGGTGGCTCCTCACATTGCGGAGCAGGGGCTCTAGGCACGTGGGCTCAGTAGTTGTGGCTCGCGGGCTCCAGAGTACAGGCTCAGTAGTTGTGGCGCACAGGCTTAGTTGCTCCGCGGCATGTGGGATCTTCCTGGACCAGGGCTCGAACCCATGTCCCCTGCATTGGTAGGCGGATTCTTAACCACTGCACCATCAGGGAAGTCCCCTCATTTTAAACTGGGTTATTTTGTTATCATTGAGTTGTGAGCTTTTATACAGTTTGAGATTACATCGACTTCCTACAGTGGCATTTAAAGTTTTCTTTACCTTAATCTGGCACACTTCTTATAAAGTTATTCTTTGGATAAAATTTCAACTATACATATATTTTCATCATATCTCCTGTATGATACACACATATATACACTGCTGTGGAAGTATCCTGTTGCAGCTGCTCTGAGGCAGCTGCCATGCTGAGAGAGCATGGCCGGAAGGCAGAGCACAAACTGGTCCCTTAGGGTCTCTGGGCTCTAGTGGTGAATAATAAAAATGGACAATTGCATCCAGAAGTGTCATCCTGCCACAATGGTCTTGTGGTGTTACTCCTGGGCTCTCTAATGACAAAGCCAAACATTGTGCTAGCTGGTAATGGAAAAACATTTACACCAGCCAGCTGCAGTGTCATAAAGTAGGGCAAAGAAGGGTGGACTTGGAGCTGAAAGACAACTGGTAACGGATATACCTCTAAATATTTTTTAGGCCATTCCCTCTTCTCTATTTCTACTGTGTACTGCCCTGTTCAGTACCTCCTTTTCTCATGCCCAATTGCTCTAAGAGCTTCCCAATTGGTCTTCCTGCCTTTATTCTTATCTTCCTGAAATCCATGTTCAACAAAGTTGACACAGTGATTTACTTAAAAGTTCAAATTTGACAATGACACTCTCCCACTTAAAATCCCTAAGTCTCTCCTAAATAAAGCATATTATGTGTTGCTTGTTCTGGTCCCTTCCCACCAACCCTGATGTCAACTTTTACACTAAAAATGATTCCGTTTTCCCCATCCCTGACATTGCTCACTGGGGAAGGCCCTTGCCCCCCACTTCATCTGGCTAACTCTTGAGTCAGTCAGGAGGGCCCTACGTCCTCCAAGAAGCCTCCCCTGACTGCCTTCCAATGCAGGGGACGTTGGTTCAATCCCTGGTCGGGAAACTAAGATCCCACATGCTGCGGGGCAACTAAGCCCACGTGCTGCAACCACTGAGCCTGCGCAGTCTAGGGCCCGTGCACCACAACTACAGAGAACCCCAAATGCTGCAACAAACAGCCGGCGCCGCAACTAAGACCAGATGCGTGTGTGTGTGTGTGTGTGAGAGAGAGAGAGAGAGACAGAGACAGAGAGAGAGAGAGGGAGGGAAGGGAGGGAGGGAGGGAGGGAGGGAGGGAGGGAGAGAGAGAGAAAGAGAAAGAGAAAGAGAAAGAGAGAGAGAAAGAGAAAGAGAAAGAAAAAGAAAAGAGAAAGAAAAGAAAGGAAGGAAGGAAGGAAGAAAAAGAAAAAGAGAAAGAAAGAAAAAAAGAGAAAGAGAGAAAGAAAGGAAGGAAGGAAGGAAGGAAGCAAGCAAGCAAGCTCTATGTTCTAGGCAATGTGCTACATGATTCCTGCTATAGTCTAGTATTGCATGAATCTTAATTGTGAACTTCAAGGTGTGCTAAACAAAAGGAATGGAGTTCTATGAGAGCTTTTAATAAAGGAATTTAAGTTGGGCAGTAAGTGCCAGTTTCTCTTAGAAAGTGATGCTTAAGCTAAGAGATGAACAAGGAAAGGGGGGAAGGGGATATTCTAGCAGAGAAAACAAAATCTAAGGCCTCACGAGAGGAGTATCTGAAAAGCCAGTGGAGTCAAAGCACAGAGAAGAGTGGTGTGCGTGAAAAAAATGGCTAGAGAAAAAGGCAGGGGCCAGAAAATGAAAGGCTGTGGCCATGTTAATGATTTTGGCTAAGTCAAGGACATTTGAACATGGACTAGATACTATGAAGGAAGTGTTAATTTTTTAAAGATGTGATATTGCTGTGGTTATGTTAAGAAGTTGTTCTTAATTTTTTAGAGATACATAATGAAATGCCTAGGATTTGCTTCAAAATAATTCAAGGGAGATAGGAATAGTTGGTGGGCCAGAGATGAAACAAGATTGACCATGTGTCGGGACTTCCCTGGCGGTCCAGTGGTTAGGACTCCACACTTCCATTGCAGGGGGCACGGGTTCGATCCCTGGTTGAACTAAGATCCTGCAAGCAGCGCGGTGCAGGAAAAAAAAAAAAAAGATTGACTATGTGTTGATGATGGTTGAAGCTGGGTGACGGGTACATGAGGGTTTATTATTTTACTCTACTCTTGCACATGATTAAAATTTCTGGGACTTCCCGCGTGGCACATTGGTTAAGAATCCACCTGCCAATGCAAGGGACATGGGTTCAAGCCCTGGTCCGGGAAGATCCCACATGCCGTGGAGCAACTAAGCCGTGTGCCACAACTACTGAGCCCGTGTGCCACAACAACTGAGCCCGTGTGCCACAACTACTGAAGCCCACACACCTAGAGCCCATGCTCCACAAAGAGAAGCCACCGCAATGAGAAACCCGCGCACCGCAACGAAGGGTAGCCCCCACTTGCCGCAACTAGAGAAAGCCCACGTGCAGCAACAAAGACCCAACACAGCCAGAAATAAATAAATTTTTAAAATAATAAATAAAATTTCCAATGAGAAAAAAGAATGTTGCTTTTTATTCTAAGAGCAGTGAGAGGATATGAAGTGTTCTAGGTAACAACACTGGCACACTCAGATTTGAATTTTAGAAACATCACTCTTGGCTTTAATGCAGAGATCAGATTGAAAGGGAGCCACAGTGGCCAAAGGAAACCATTTTAATAGACTTTTGCAATGGTTCAAGAAAAGAGATGATGGTTGGACTAAGGAGGTAGAAATGGGGATAAGTGAAAGGATGCAAGAGCCATTTTGTAGAACTCAGAGGAGCTGATACTCACTGAGATAGGGAACAATTCAAGAGGACATGCTTGGTGGTAGGAGAGGAAGATCATAGGCTTGGACAAGCTAGAGTTGTGGTTGCCTTTCAGGTATATACGTGGGAATTTCAAGGAAGCAGTATGGAGATTTTAGAGAAAGCTGATACTAAGTTGGAAATCAGTGGCATGTCATGGCTGATCCTTGAAGTGTGATTACTCTATCTTTGCATAGATTAAAGGAAGCTTGGTGTGAGAGGAGAACCCTGGGTTGAGAGTTAAACCCCTTAAACATTTAATGACAGGGAAAAGCATGTGCTAGAAAGGAGATAAAATGCTGGCTAGGAGTTTGGTGGGGAAGGGGAGAGAGAGAGGGAAGGAGGTAGCAATGGTCAGAGGAGGAAAAATAATGTGAATTTGTGAAAATCTAGACGGGAGTGGTCAAGTGTCTAGTTTTTCTGAGTCAAGATAAAGATAAAAAATTGCCCATTTAATCTAGTGACATATAGGCACTGGTGATTTTTCAAGGGCTTTATGGAGTGATGAGGGCAAATGAAAGACTAGTGGGTTCAGAATGAGGCTTGAGCAACTGGAAGAAGCAAACTTCTTAAAAGAACTTTGGCTGTGGTGGTAAGGGGAGGATGGAGCTGGAACGGGAGGGAGGGCTCCACTTTCATTTTTATGTTGGGAGGTATTTGTTGCATGTTCAAATGTTAATGGGAAGGATCACACTGAAGGGGAACAGTTGAATACAAAGGAGAGAAAAGCCATAATTCATAGTGTGAGATTCCTGAGAAGTAGCAGGAGATAGGACTGAAGACAATGGGACTGCCTTAGTTATGAGGAAAGCTATCTATCTCCTCTAATATAAGTCTCTAAGCTGGAAGTGAGCTGAGGAAGTTTCTCTCATATAGTTTCTCTTTGCCACCTCCCCGCCCCTAAAATAGGAAGGGTAATCTACTAAGAATGAGGGAGAAATAGAGGGTTAGGATTTGAAAAAAAATTAAAGTCTGAATAGCCAAATGAAGTCTTAAGTTGGAGATAATGAATTTAGAGATAGTAAGTCTAAATTTTTTGTATGCTCCATCAAATGCTCTGATGCAGTCCCCAAACAGTGGGGTTTACCAAAGGTACCACGTACACCTGTCACTGTACTTACTTCTTCTAATGTATCCATTTGACTGTCTTTCCCTCAGTAAACTAAATTGAGAGCAAGTACACATTTTAATTGGCTTCATACTCTAACTCCCGACTTAATGCCTAGCCCAACATGGGTTCTCAGGTATTTGTTAAATGTAAAAAATAAGGCTTCTGCCTTTATTTCCAGCAAAAGTTAAAGGGAAATTCTCCTAGCTGCTGTGCTTATTATTTACGTAGGATTATTCTGAGTGCTTTACATGAATTAACTCATTTAAACCACAAAATAACCCACTGGGTAGGCACTACTACATTTTCCATTTTTCAGATGAAGAACCAGAAGCAGCTAAAGTAACTTTACAAGGTTCCACAGGAGTTAAGTGGCAGAGCTAGGATATGAAGCCAGAAACTCTATCAAAGGGGCCACTGTATGAATTTGCTCTTAAAGCCTCTGCAACACTGAACAGGAAAAAATGAGTAAACACCATGGTGATTATCAGAACTGTTTAGATCAGGACTAGATAAAACTGAGGGAGTTCCTTGGGCTTGTTCCTAATTATTTCTAGCACCTAAAAATTTGTATAATTACTAGTCTGGTAGAAGAAAGCTTATGTAATTATTTTAATCAAAGAGCACTGCAACATCAATAACCAAAAAGCATTCTAATAATTTCATACTATAGACTAAAACAGTAATCAGTTACCTTTATGGTTTGGATACTTTCTTTGTAAAAACACTATTATGATACAGATATTTCAATAAATCACACATTTCAAAAATTAATTGCATCAATAGTATTATATATTAGGTTACCCCCTGCTTTATATTATGGAAGGCTGGTATTTGAAAGACACATGACGATGCATTGCAATATCCTGTGAGTGTCAGATATCCAGATCTGACATTGGGTAAATATCAAAAGTGAAAAAAGAAAATAAAGAAATGAGCATTCATCTGGCAATGAATGCCTTCCTACAGAAAGCATTCTAAACTTCAGATGCAATGAGGCAAACTGAAAAATTCCAAATTGAAGAGTTTTAGAAATAGTCACTACTATCAGTTCATGTGAGAGGTTGTATTGTAATCACAAACCTTTGAGCGTCTACAGAACTCATGGCATGGGGTTTACATGGGGTTTACAGAGCTTTGTTTATTTGCTGACTTTGGCCCTTAAGAAGCTTACAATTTAGTGGAAAGACTAAAATGCAGATGTGATAGAGCAGTGACTGAACAGACTCTACAGACTGAAAAATTACCATCGGTGTAAAACACACACTGCAAAGTGAGAGCTAATGGGGATGGCAAGGGTAGTAGACGGTACTGTATATATTTGGCTTCCTGAAGGAGACAGATATCTGGAATGTTCAAGGTATGTAAAGTGGTTGAGAATTCAGGATCCAAACAAGACACTTCCTGTCTGCTACCTCTAGCTTTCTTTACTCTCTGCAGCTGGGAAGAACGGCAAAAGAGTTACCCGGGGATAGAGAAAACAGGGAAACAAACTTTTCGGTACATCACTAGTTGACTCAAACTGGAACAAAGTTACTATTTAGGTACCTTCACAGCTCCTTAACAGCTTTCCTATAACCATCTTAAACAGGTTCAAAGGGGGGAAAAAAAAAGATAAAACCCAGTTTTTCTGCATCAGTTATATGGTTACATACGCTGGGCATCTTGTAGATCACACTGGGAGCTACTAGATTTGAGGCAGTATGTAATTTGTTTATGGAGGGAGCACACTGGCAAGTACAAAGGGAAATGGTTGGAGATAGAAAATACCCATAATAGGTTAATAGATAAATTTTACGTTAATGAGTTGAACAGAGGGGACAACCCCTGAGAAACAAGAAGTACGGCAGTAAGGCAGGAGAGACTAAGGGTATGTCGATTTCTTCCCAACCCCACAACTATGAGCCAAAATGACTTTTGGCTGTGTGGCATGTGGGATCTTAGTGCTCCGGCTGGGAACGGAACCTGTGCGCCCTGCAGTGGAAGCGTGGAGTCTTAACCACTGGACCGCCAGAGGTTTCCCTGTTTTTGTTTTTTTTAAGATAAGAGAAATGCCCTCCTAAGCTGAGTCCAAGTGTTGGATATTAGCATTATAGTATCCAATTACAAAATCAGTAAAAAGGTAACCATGTAGAAAATATGGGGGAAAGGTGGCTCAGAATGCTCAAAATCCAGAGGACGAGAGAGGATGGGACACTGAACGAATGATATGGAAGCAGGATTCATGCTTGAAGAATAACAGAAAGAAATGAAAAGGTTATAAAAAATTTTCTTCACGAAGAATAAAACTGGAAGAACTGACAGTCTGGAAAAACTAAGTTAACCTGGAGTAAGCATAGTTAGAGCTGCAAAGATGCAAAACTTGTGGAGAGAAGGTAGAAATTGGGCCAACAATGTAAGTGATAAGAGAGGAGTGCAGGGACTTCCCTGGTGGCGCAGTGGTTAAGAATCCACCTGCCAATGCAGGGGACATGGATTCGAGCCCTGGTCCGGGAAGATCCCACATGCCGCAGAGCACCTAAGCCCGTGCGCCACAACTACTGAGCCTGCGCTCTAGAGCCCATGAGCCCCAACTACTGAGCCCGCGTGCCACAACTACTGAGCCTGCTTGCCACAACTACTGAAGCCCACGTGCCACTACTGAGCCCGCATGCCACAACTACTGAAGCCCACGTGCCTAGAGCCCGTGCTCTGCAACGAGAAGCCACCACGAGAAGCCCACGCACCACAACTAAGAGTATCCCCCGCTTGCCACAACTAGAGAAAGCCTGCGCCCAGCAACGAAGACCCAATGCAGCCAAAGATAAATTAATTAATTTTTTTTAAAAAATAAAAAAAGACAGGAGTGCAGGCCTCTGGCAAGAGGTAAATCAGAAATGTGCAGGGCGGTATTTACTTTCCTTCACACTCAGCTGCTCTTATACACCAAGTAGCAGCTGTCAAGTCAATTTTATAAACAGTACATCCTGGCATGGACATCCTGAACCAAATTTGTCACCTAAAGGGCCTGAATTTAGAATATTCAAAATTGATGGAACTGCTTAGTTGTATCTTGAGAAAAAACATTCAATCTACCTTCCTGTATATTATTGACATGATAGTTAATATGCAATGTGACACTACAGTTCAGTTGCTTCTGATCACACTGGAATACAGGCTTTACAAATCTTCGTTTTTTCCGTCTTCCTTTAACTTAGGAATTAACTCATTACAATAAGACTACAAATGTGCACTTTGATTTTATTTAAAGGCATATGTGCATAATTTCATTACTTATATTTTTAAAGAGTATACACTTCATTAATGTGTTTGTTAAAAAGAAAAACCATTTTCTCCTTAAATGTTTAAAATGTCAAGTTTAGGAAGTAAATAATCCATTAAACCTCAGGAGTTAACTGGTAACTTTTTTTGATTCAAGCTAAATTGGCCTGTTTGTAGTTCACCTTCTTAATATCCATAATGAAAGATCAATTTTTGGAAACTCAAAGAAATCAAATACAGTGGACCCTTGAACAACATGTGTTTGAACTGCTTGGGTTCACTTATACATGGACTTTTTTCACTAAATATGCACTACAGTACTACATGATCTGTGGCTGGTTGAATCCTTGGATGTGGAACCACGGATATGAGGATTTTCGATTTTTGACTGTGCAGAGGGCCGGCACCCCTAACCCCAGCTTTGTTCAAGGGACTAGCTACACAGCACTTAGATTGTACTTAACAATTATTTACATGGCATTTACACTGTATTAGGTATCACAAGTAATCTAAAGATGATTTAAAGTACAGTTGACCCTGTAGTATTTAGTGAAAAAAAACTGGCATTTAAGTGGGCCTGCAAAGTCCATACTGTTCAAGGGTCAACTGTAATTTCAAAACTCACAAGCTTCTATAAGAATTAGTGTTAGCCATTCCTCAAAATACAGATATGAAAAGCTGCATAAACATTTTTTTGCATTGGCTCACAAATTTAAATGAACTCAGTTTTAGAACAGTAATTGAAAGCATAGCTTCCAATGGTATGGGAGGTACAATCTGGGTCTTCTCTAGCCCTTAGTAGCTGTCTGGCCTTGATCAAGTCACTTCTTCACAACTCTATCATCTGAAGCGGGGGACTGGGACAGTTCATTCATATTCTGAAATTCAGACTCCCACAGAACCCCTAAAACTGTATGTATATGCATTTTGGAAGGAAGCCGGTGCAAAGTTCTCAATAGATTCTCACAGGTAAACTTCATCTAAAAATAAGTTTGCAATATATTACTGATCACTTCTAAACTGCTCCAGCTCTAAATACTAGTATTTCTTTGTGGTATAGGAACTCTAAGATGGCTCTCAAGATTCCCTGGTGTACATACCCTTTATAATCCCCTTTACTCAAGTGTTGGCAGGATATGTGAATATGATGGATATCATTCTGTGATTAGGCTATGGTATAAGGCAAAGAGAAAGGGATGTTGCAGGTATAATTAAGGTACTAATCAGTTTGGCTTTGGGTCAATCAAAAGGGAGATTACAGGGCTTCCCTGGTGGCGCAGTGGTTGAGAGTCCGCCTGCCAATGCAGGGGACACGGGTTCGTGCCCCGGTCCAGGAAGATCCCACATGCCGCGAAACGGCCAGGCCCATGAGCAGTGGCTGCTGAGCCTGCGCGTCCGGAGCCTGTGCTCCGCAACGGGAGAGGCCACAACAGTGAGAGGTCCGCATACCGCAAAAAAAAAAAGGGAGATTATAATGGGTGGGCCTGATTTAATCAGGCGAGCCCTTTAAAAGAGAGCTTAGGGCCTTCTCTGAGATCAGATTCTCCTGCAGGCCTTGAATAAGCAAGCTGCCATGAGTCCTGCATCTGTAAGAAAATTATTCTATAAAATCACTTGGCCTATTATAACCTCACTGGCTTACTTTGAACCAGGTTTTTGTTTACTAAGAAACATGAATTATGCAAAGTACTATTATGTTCACCTTCTGGTAACTTAAGCCATTTGTAAAAACCATGCTTTGTATGCAATCTATTTGGAACCATATGTTGTAGTTACAGAAATACTTAAAATATAGCTCAAGTTGTCTCTCTCAGTCCATTTTGCTGGAGGGGTGAAGGAAGGTCAAAAGCTTGGTTTGGACAGGGAGAAAGTAGAAGCAAAGATGGTGTCACCTGAACAAATTCAGTCAGTTAGAATATTAATACGTCTATACCGAAATTAAATAACTTAAGAAATTTCTTCTGTAATGTTGGGTCTATATCAAAAGCTTATGAAAGACAAGCAAACATAAGCCACTGAGTTACTCTAACTTTACACTAATATATGAAAAAATCCACACAGCACACACACACGCCCCATGTAAAACATTGCTTTGAGTTTTAATGTTTATCTCCCCAAGACAGCCTAGCCTGCACTCTACTTGGATAAATTTTACAAGCTAGTTTTCTGCTGCTTCTAGTTTTAAACTTTAACCATGTTTCTGATGACAAGGAATGCTGCAAAAATACTCTAGTTCAACAAAGAGTTATGATCACAAAATAATTTTTATCCATTCTACAGTGTTTCAGAATTACCAGTTGATTTTTAAACACAAAGTAGATATAGATGCTAATGGTGGCTAATCTGGTATGTTTCTTATAGCAAACTGTTGTTCATGCAACACTTGTGCTCAAAGGGGAAGGCACAGGATTTCCTACAATGAGCCACCTTATAAAGAGTTCTTTTTGTACAAATTAATTTATGTCACATTTAATTTAGTGTGCATAACCTCGAAACTGAGGCATTATTCCAATTTATAAAAACCACTTGCATAACTTTTATGCAAGTTTTAAAAATACAAAGTTTTCTCCCTAAAGTGGCTCAAAATAGATTGTTCATGGCTGCCTACATCTAAGATAAAAAGATTCTAAAACAATTGAACAGATTAGGCATATTATTAAAGGTGTTCAAACCATTACTTGATTTGTACATCTACTCAAACCTCTTCATCGGTCTTTATTCAGCAGTACATATGCACCAAATTCCATTTTAGAAGTTTCCATATCATTTTCATAGAAAACAAAGTTTGAAAACAAGTAACATTTAAACACAGCACGGTATTCTACCACAACTGAAACTTTTTTCTTCTTCTTCTTTACAGGACTCAACAAAATCTAAAAATGAACTAGGCTGTAGATTTACCTCATGCAAAGATCTTTATGTTATCTCTGAAAATGAAAAGGATGGCTTTTTAAAGCACATTTTACTGTTTTATACTATTATGGTAACTTGTGTACTGCAACACAGTCTATTTTGAGGGAAATTTATGGTTTTTTTCATGCAAAAATCTACACAAATTAGTTTTGATGATATGGAAAGCTTTTCATAGCATCAAACATTCATCTGGTGCAAATGCACAGGGAAACCTTCCTGAAAGTTTTCTGACTTGAGAAGCAACTAAAAAGCCATACTAGGTAAAGTAAATAAAAACTAAAAACAAAACAAAAACCCCACAAAAAAAAAACAAAAAAACAAACAAAAAAAAAAAACTAAAAAAAAAAAAAAAAACCCACAAAAAAAAAAAAGAGGGGGAAAAAAAAGGAGGGGTGGGAAAAGGGAAGAAGGGAAATAGAAAACACAGGCTGCAGAGTACACCAATGTCTGCTGCTGAACTGGTCTTTGTTTTCATGTCCAGTGTACAGTAACACTTATGATCTCACTTTGATGATTTACTAGGTTTGTTATCAGCCCCCTGAAGGCAAATCAAGCTTGCATGCGTTCACATACAGCACCACAACCATACTCTCGTACACAGTCACTCCAGGACTAGGAGTCTGCTTCATGAATGAAGAGCCCTAGATTTCAAAGATGAACCTGGCTCTCTATCACTGAGCCAGACATTCATTCAACATTGTCCATTCACACACTGCTTCATAGCAAGGCCTGGGCTCATTTTCCTTTGACTTATATGGGCATCCTATTCTCTTTTATGCTTATAAGGCTTGAAGATGACATTACTGCACTTTCCCCTCAGCGGATATAATGTCAATGTTCCTCCTCAGGCACTGAATATCTGTGACCTGTAGCCCTTTTACTCTGAACAACCTAAATAAGCATTCATGTAAAGTTTTCATTACATTTTGCCACTCATTCTCACTCGCACCCACTCGCCATCTTGACCTCATTTGGGCATTTTCCGTGATTCCAAATGAAATCTTCACATTTTCTTTCCCGATTTAATGCAGCAGCAGATCCCATGAGCCAAGCTTGATGGATCAAACCTTTTTATATATATGTGTATATATATATATATCTCAGTGCTGCATTGTACCTAACTTCCACAACATCTTTCTAAAACTGGAACCCTTCTGTTGGTACATTGGCAGATGAATTGAAACCAAATGTTCCACCTTGTATTGCCTCTGGAACAAGACTAGGATCTTCATCAATCTAAGGGAAAAAAGGAAAAAGAAGGTGATAATTAGTTTAAAAAAAAATAGCATTGTAGTACTATTTCCATTTAAAAAGCATGGGAGGGCTTCCCTGGTGACGCAGTGGCTAAGAATCCACCTGCCAATGCAGGGGACACGGGTTCGAGCCCTGGTCCCGGAAGATCCCACATGCCGCAGAGCAACTAAGCCCATGCGCCACAACTACTGAGCCTGCGCTCTAGAGCCCGTGCTCCACAACAAGAGAAGCCACCGCAATGAGAAGCCCCCACACCGTAACAAAGACCCAACACAGCCAAAAATAAATAAATTAATAAATTAAAAAAAAAAAAAGTATGGGAGATGATGGGTGCCAACACTGTCCTACCACCCCTTTAGAAACCTGAAACACTTTATAAAGGCTTTTTCTTAAGAGATGCCAAAAAGAGAGGAAACTTAAGAGAATATGCAAAACGTATATCTTCTGAAAGAATGAAAGAAATGGTCCTACATCTCAGAGTATACTCACTGTAATGCTACCACTTTTGGAGAGTAAGTGTATTCTTTGGTTTATCTTTTAATAGCAATTGGAGACAAATGACTTTTGAGCTTAAAGTAGTAAAATAATAGCTCTGCTAAAAATGTATAATATTCTTTCTATATGCTTTATATCTAAACGTTGAAATTCCACAAAATTATGCACCTATAGTGTAGTTCCTATAAATAGGCACATCATCTTTATTATTCTTTTCATGATGCAACAGAGTAAACAAGACCTGCACGTTGAAGTATCAGAAATCATAAGGCTTTATGTATACCTAATTATCAATTAGGACTTCTAAAAACCCAACTTTAAGACATGTGACAAAAACTACCTTTAAAAAAGTATACTTTTCAACTACTATTATATTTTAAATAGGACTTAGCTTGATAATCTGTAATTCTTCTTTAGTATTGTCCTTGTCAAGTTAATGTTCAAATCATGCATGCTTAACAAAATATTTAATAACATTCCATTTTTTTTTTGAAGAGTTGAGAAAATAATTCAAGAGATCCACTGGTGGTTCTATCTATAATCACTATAATTTTCTAAGAAACAACTGCTTTAATTTTAGATTTAACTTTCCCAAAGAGGTGATACTAAAAATAATTCTTTAATTTCAATTACCATATACTGACAATCTGAAGATACTCTTCTGGACTATACCTTACATTATATAGTAATATATATATTATTATAAGAAATAATTATATTTCTTGATAATTTTTTTCATTTTATCTATTTATCTTTGTATTAGTTTTTGGTGACCAACTAAAAATAACAGTGACAATATATTCAAATACAGATTAATTATTGTCATAATGGATTTATTATAGGATATACTAGGCTTCACTGTTTTGTTTATAAAGACATCAAGGGAAAATAAAGCCTGATTTATCCACTGTCAAAGATTCTTTTTTTTTTTTTTTTTTGCCATTACAGCTAGTACTACTTTTTAATACCTTGAAGGACTTTAAAATACTGAAATATTTGTACTTCTGAAATAAGTAACATTACTGTCATATATCTATTTCAATTCCATTCCCCCCGAATACATACATATATGTCCTAGCTTACATTTCATCCAGACTTATGCTTATACATAAAACTAAGAAAATTATAAAATTATTAATACATCATCTGAAGAGAAGAACTGATCAATGATCTCATAGGCCAATTTGTAGATGTCTTCATTTTCATGATTTTGAAGTTGTTCAATTTTCTCCAGTCCTGTAAGAAATTTTATGAAGTGAAATAATGGTAATATTTAAAAAGCAGTGACAAAAAAAGTTACAATAATCTTGGGAACACAAAATCCAATTTTGAGGAATTTATTCTAAAGGTGAATCTTATAAATAAAAAGGTTTTATGCACAAAAATATAGCATATTTATCTTTTAAAAATTATCTGAGTATCTAATTACATATAAACATAAGCAATGGGACATCTACTCAGCAGAATAACTATACACATCAGTGTTTATAAAGAGTAATAACATGTAAAATTGCTTTGTTAAAAGTTAAAAGCTGGGAGATCCCTGGTGGCCAGGTGGTTAGGACTCTGGGCTTTCACTGCTGTGTGGGCCCGGATTCAATCCCTGGTCGGGGAACTGAGATCCCACAAGCCATGTGGCATGGCCAAAAACACACACACACACACACACACACACACACACACACACATCCCCAAAGATGCAAGGAAAAAAAAAGTTAAAAGCAAATTCCTTCTACTTTGTAGCATCTGCCAAGTTTTTCTAGTGAGCATTTAGGAAAAGAACTTTTAAGTACTCGTGATTAATAAATATGAATGTTAAGACAGCTATTCAAGTATAATGAAAAATGATCAAGATCAACCACAGTATTTCAGGGGAAAAGGGAATTTTCCCTGTAAATATTAATAAATTTATTAAATCATAGGCAGAATGTATTAACTTAACCTATTGATATGCAAACTGGATATTGTTTTGCTTTACAGGAGTAATAATTACTTTTAAGGCCTCTGAATTAAAGTGAAATTGCCCTTTCATGAGTGTTCTTCCTTTATCTATTCTTTAAGTGGAGGAAGTTGTTATGGGCATGTTTCTCACTTTTCACATTCTCTTTATGGGGCCCTTCCATGAAAAAGTTTAACTACTACATATAGGCTGAGGACTTATAACTCTATGGCTTCATTTCTTTTCTGAGCTTCAGATGTTGAAAATCTTAAACATGTATGATAATTCCACAAGGATATTTCAACAGGTATCTAAAACTCAAACTATCCAAAACACAATTTGTTCTTTGCCATTCTTCATTTACGCTGTTTATTATACTGTATTCTTATTGGTGATAATCAACAACAGTTTGAAATCTGAGAGACAGACTAATAAATTCCCCTTACCCTCAATACTCTATAATCAAATCTCAAAAACCTTAAAGTCTATCCATTTCTTGAATCTTGTCATCTCCCCCTTTTCTCTATTATCACTGCCTTCATTTATTGTGGCCTCAACACAATACATAGAAACCACCTAGGTGGTTTCCTGCTTGTCTCTAAATGGTTCCATTCCCCTCATATCCATGGCTCCATTTAAATACATCAATTCACTAGGTAAAATCTTCCAATGGCTTGTCATACCCTACAGCAGAATCCTTTGGGAAGTTTATAAGATACATATTCCTAGGGCTCGCCTCCAGTGAAGTAGGCAATGCTCAAGATCTATATTTTTATTTTAATATATAAAAATAAATTTTTAATAATTAAAATGTTTATATGGTAAAAGAAAAAAACATACAAGTAGGAAAAATTTTTAACAATTCCTGCTTTTAATTTTTCTGGTACTCCCTTTCTAATTATTTCCCTAACAGTATTTCCCCATGTCCTGTTCCCAACTTGATAGTTATGCATTTTTTGTTGCTGTTCTATTTGTCACTTTAATAACTTTAAAAATACTTACTTCTTATTAATTTTCAAGCCTCTGAACTCTACTAAGGAAGCTGAAGATACTGGTTCTCCTACTCCTAGTTACCTCTCCCTCCTTTCATTTACTTCTCAACTTCCATCAGAAAGATCTTTACTTTTATGCTTATTCAGGTTGATAACATTTACATGTTATTCCACAGCCATATCTGAGACTTCCATGTTCTGTCTACATGTTAATCCTAAGGGTTGAAAGCTAAGACATGTTGTTTATCTTCCTGGTGGCTCTGGTACACTGCCAGATTTGGGAACTACTGCCCTAAAGTATCTGCTGTGCTACAAAGCTTCTAAGACTGCAGGGGCCTGGTCAATGGCTAAGTCTGCAGCCTTGTCTTTTGGCAGTTTCTACCTCATATTTTGTGATTCAGCAACACTAAACTACTTATAATTTGCTGAATGCTATTTCTCACCTCAGACTTTGCTCATGGTGTTATTTCTGCCTGGAACACCTTTCATCCCTTTTTACTTTATTAATCCTTATTCATCTCTCAAAATCCAGCTCAGGTGTCATTTCCTGCTTCTTCCAGGATGGATTAGGGTATTTCCTTTTGTTGTACATTTCTATTAGGGTAATTAGCACATTAAATCAGTTCATATTTATCTCCACGACTAGACTACATGCCTTGAGGGAAAGGACTGTGTCTTGTTTACCACCGTCTTCCCAGTACCTTAGCACAGTGCCTGTTCAATATATGGCAACAATTCAGTTACCTAAGCATATGCAAGAAGCTGAGCAGCACTGTACATATAGAATACACTATTTACTTTATTCTATTACTTGATTATCTAAGACAGAAAAATACAGAAGTGCTGTATTAGTTAGAAAATAAAAGTAGTTACAAAAAGAACATTAAAATGTGGAATAATATCAATAGCTTATAATAAACTTACCCCCACATTCTTCTATAAGATTGGCTATGGTTTCTGCCTCATCTTCAGCCATTTTTAATATATTACTTAGTCCATCGAGTACTACTTGCACAACTTGTGCATCTTTTACAGTCAGCAAATTGCAAAAAGGTGGGATAACATTTTGTTGGATTAGGTAGGCCACCTGAAGAATGAAAATACCATGATATGATAAGTGTTAAGTGAACTTCATGCGTGCACCCTATTATCTCACTGGAATAATTTTTTTTTTTTTAATTTTCATTACTATCTATCTATCTAGCTAGCTGCGTTGGGTCTTCGTTGCTGCATGCAGGCTTTCTCTAGTTGCGGTGTGTGGGCTTCTCTTGTTGTGGAGCATGGGCTCTAGGCACGTGGGCTTCAGTAGTTGTAGCACCCGGACTCAGTAGTTGTGGCTCATGGGCTCTAGAGCACAGGCTCAGTAGTTGTGGCGCACGGGCTTAGCTGCTCCGTGGTATGTGGGATCTTCCCGGACCAGGGCTCGAATCCATGTCCCCTGCATTGGCAGGCGGATTCTTAACCACAGCACCACCAGGGAAGTCCTCACTGTAATAATTTTGACTTTAAAATCTTGAATATGGAAATATGACCTCACCTCTCACATGATAAGTTAGACTACATTAATCTAACCTTTTCTTTTTAATGTAGTATGTTAATTTTACATGAACTTAGAAAAAAAACTAAAGTGAAAATGAAGGAATCACTCAAGTTCATATGACACATTTCTTTGCCATAAGGAGTACTTCCTTCAGAGATCCTTTCTAACATTAAGAAATTATGAAATCAGTTGAGAGGCTGGATGATTATTTTTTTAAAACTATAATTGTTCAATTTGAGAGCATCCTCTCTTTGCTATAACATTTAGCACTCATATATACCTGGCCACCTCTCAATCTGCTATTCTATTGGTTCCATAAAATTTGCAAAATATTATTCTATCATTTTTCTATTTAGTTATTTCCATGTATTGTATTTATATTCTACTCTGTATTCATATTTGAGTGGATTCACTGGTCACCACCAGCCTATACCTTATTTGTGACAATTATCAGCTCCAAATTCATCCTTTTTCACTTGTCTGTGAAACATATCTGGGACTTTTTTTTTTTTTTTAATTTAGTTTTGGCTGCGCGGGTCTTAGCTGCAGTATGTGGGTTTTCTCTTCTCTAGTTGTGGCGCACGCGTTCCAGAGCGCGCGGGCTCAGAGTTTGCAGCAGGCTCTCTAATTGAGGTACATGAGCTCAGTAGTTGTAGTGCAACTACATCGTGTAGCTGTAGTGCATCGAACACATGTCCCCTACATTGTAAGGAGGATTCTTTACCACTGGACCACCAGGGAAGTCCCCCATATCTGGGACCTTTAAAACTCATTTTCTTTCGCCAGTTGGCATAATGTTAAGCTTTGTCACCTGCACAACCGTGAGAGTAAGTGCCTCTTTATATTTTATGCCCTAGGCACCTCACATTGTTCACCCTAGTTCTTAGTCCCAGCTTTTTGGCTGAGTTTAGTTCCTTGTTTGATTTGCTGCCAGATAATTTTTGTTGTTGTTCATTTGTAAGGAGAATCTGTGAGGCAGTTTCATTCTGCCCTATTAACCTAAAAAGTCTTGTTTTTTTCTTAACACTGTTAAAAAACAAAAAAAACAACCCTGACCGTAAGTGCTTCATCTTACCACGGATTAGAAAATTCTTGTAGGCCAAGAAAGAAAACACTTCACATCTACGAAATATAACTAAAGGAAGTCAAGGTGACACTTTTATGTATCACAGAATGCCTGTTATCTTGCTATTATCTTAAATTATGATTTACTAAAATCTAAATCTTAGAATTATTGGTACTGTTATTTTATCAGTTTTGAGAAATAAATAAGAGCTGAACTTACTTGATCTTTCCTTCCGCTAATTGTTAAGTTACTTATGGCCCATGCAGCTTCTTTCTGAGTGCCAAAATCTCCCTGTAAAAGCAAAGTAAAGAATACAAATTGCAATATAGGGTAAACTGGAAAAGGTGTTTTCTGAAATGATTTTTCAACTGCTTATTCCCCTAGGTTTTCTTCTAGCCTTTCTATATACATATAATAAAGATAAGGCTTTGAACTCAAATTACCCTAAACAAATGGAGATTCCTTTTTGTGAACTTTACCGGCAACAAATTGACTTGATATTGCTGTTCAGTAATATCAGATTAAATGAAGTCAATGATAAAATAAAATCAGTCAAAAAAAAAAGGAAATATACAATTGTACTTTAATCAAAGAAATGTCAGGGTAAGGTATCCTTTTAAACACATAAAGTTTTAAAAATGAAAATACCCACCATTAATGAGACTGTCATAAAGCCATTACCCTCATATATTGTCTTTCAAATATAAATTGATAAAATAAATTTAAAATTCATTTAAAAAGTCATATATATGATTTAGTAATCTCACCTTTCAGAATTTACCAAGCAAATAATTCAAAACAAAGTAATATGTATCTTTCCATATAATGTCTTAGCAGCACATAAGAGTCAGAAAGTAAAAGCAACTTAAACAACAGAGGAATAACTAATTATAGCAAATCTAAATAATAAAATAATAACCAGCCACTAATGTTAAGATGACTAGCAACTTGGAAAAATGCTTAGGATGTATTAAGAAAAGAATATGTAAATAAGAATGAAAATTAAAACTGAAGTGGATTAACACAACATTGTAAATCAATTATACTTCAAAAAAAGAAAAACTGCAGTGGGATATCTACTCTTATTTATCAGATTGAGAAATCCCAAATATGTGTTGGTGAGACTGGCAGGAGTGTAAAACGGGACAATCTTTCTAGAGGTGGATGGGCATTATATAGCAAATTTACATATGTGTCTATTTGTAGATCCAGTAATCCTAAATACAACCTGAAAAAAAACATGGAAAAAAACTTTACATAGGCATTTCCTTATATTTAAAGTATAAACAATAGACGAATAAACCAAACACTAATAAAAATGATCATCTGTAAAGGAAGGGAAAGAACAGGGAGGAATGGACAGAAACAGAAGTTAGACCTCGGTGTACATACCTTGAAAACAAAGTACATATTTTTTACTTGGAAACTATAAATGCTTCATATAACCACAACAAAATAAAAAACAAGGGAATTCCCTGGTGGTCCAGTGGTTAGGACTCCGTGCTCTCACTGCTGAGGGCCCAGGTTCTATCCCTGGTTGGCGAACTAAGATCCCACAAGCCACACAGTGTGGCCAAAAATAACAAAATAAAAAACAAAACCTAAAGTAATTCCCCCAAATAAAAAACAAACAGAAATAACCTAACTGTATATCAAGCTGTATATGTTAACCACACATAACAGGAGTTATTTCAAGTGACATTATTTTTAAGTACACCATTGATGGAATACATCCTAAAGACAAAGAAGTCCTCAAGGAAATCTCAAAAGTGGAGTAATCATGTTGTTAGTGTCAATGTAGTCTTGTTATTTTGATAGATTTTATATTATATATCTCAATATATAACTCAAATAATTATGTTCATGTTTTTGGAAGATTTCTAGCATAAAAGAGATAAAAATATAAAATCGAAGAAGTAAAAATAAAAACACTGCTATCTTAAATACCCAGTAATATCTGATAGCTTCCTTTCATTCATGATTTGTTTTTTATGAATCTCATGTTCATAAAATTACAATATGCATATTTTTCACTTTCTTAAAAAAAAAAAGGTCACCTATTTTGTTCATTCAAGCCTACATACCACGACAACCTTATAGCAATGATTATCCTTAGTACCTGAACTATGATCTTTAAATACCATTTGTTACAAAAAGGAACCACGACACCCTGGAAAATAGTTAATTCCAGGCGTAGATCAGGAAATATACAAGGTAAGCCTGGGAATCATATCACATCCAAAAGGTAGGAAGCTCTCAAAAACTACTGCAGTGATGTAAAAAAGACATAGGCACCAAATTTAAGAGGTTCCCATTGGTCAGGGACAACCTGAACGTCAGAAAGAATAGCTACAAAGGACTAAAACTTATATAAAAAATATACACATATGTAAATCCATAATTTCCTTAATGACACTAAAAACTTTACACTTGTCTCCTTTTGAGGTCATTAGGGAACCATGTCATTCTAAAAACAGTGATAATGAGCAGGGATCAAACATTTGTCTTGCCTTTCCTATATGAAATATGTTTTAGAGTAAACCAACAGTTGATAGGGAAAAGCTCTTTTTTCTTCTTTATTGAAGAATCATGGCTAATACATAAAGAATGGCAGAATTACAAAGTCATCATTTTGCAGTTCCTAGTATAATAAGTGATCTAGGTAATGATCATCATGACCGCCGAAAAACCATTATGTGAAAGAATGATGAATAACTTTATAATAATTGGCTGGAACAGGCTGATAACATCTGAGCTGACTTAATCTAAATATCACTAAATGTAGGACAAACAGATAGAATGTTTCTCCTCATGTGAATCATTAGTGCATGATTGAACCCGATCTACCAGTTTATAGGAAATTAGCCTCTACTACCAGTTTGTAGGAAACATGGAAGAAAAGAAGATCGAGATATCCTCTCTTTAATTAACAGATCAGTGTTGAGAAAAAAATCCTCATGCTGTGAGTGGACACTTTAAACTGTCTCTTTCCCAAACATTAATGTAAGCATGCAATGATATGGCGTATGATTAAATAGCACACTGTTTGATCTTGGGCAATTTATTTGTCTATACCATAGTTTCTTCATCTGTCAAATGGGAATAATTCTTAACCTCACAGAGTTACAGTAATAAAGAAATAAAGTAATATATGTAAAGTGCTTGGTACAATATGTAAGCATTTATAGTCAGTAGTAGTAATATGAATTTTTAATAAACTTCAGGATAATGGTAATTTTGACAAAAGAATGATATAGAAAAAGGGCCAGGGGTTTCTAAAAGGAACTATCTCTTGTATATAAAAAATGCTTGAACGTTTTAATATTAATACTATTTTACTGTACTACTCATGCCATTGTATAGGTTGTAATTAAACAGAAAAATATATATTCATATAATTCTTTTCCTCTTACACAGAACATACAATATGACTTTCTTACCTTATCCAAAAGGTGTATTATCATTGGTACAAGATTGGCATCAATTACTGCCTGAACCTGCTGCTGATTTCCTGCGGTGATGTTAGAGAGGAACCACACTGCTTCCTGTAGAACAAGATCCTTTCAATATTTCTCATTAAAAAATAAAATCTGCAGCTGAACTAGGAAAAAGCACATTCACTACAACGTCCAAATGATTTTATGGAGTATGTTCCATAATAAAAAATTTAGGAATATGAATTCCTCTATCCCCTTTCCATATTTTTCTTTGGACAAATTGCTAATGACCCTAGTCTAAGTTATAATGAACTAACCCTTCTAAAAAATTCTTGAAAGCAATGTTCCCAAACACTAAGACTCAAAAGAAGCTTGGCTGAACAACTACTAAGGAACTGATGAGCTGCAATACAAATACAAATCCTAAAACAATTGTAAAGGAGATTCAGCATCCTCCTCACATAGCGTGCTTTATTTATTCTCTCTTCTGTTCTGATTGAGTCGTAGCCAAAGTAGATAAATCTCTCAATTATTCATGATAATGGAGACACAAAAACTGAAATAGTGGATTGTTTTAGTATACTTATTTGTAATAGTCATTCATTGCACCATCTCTCTCAAGAGTTAAAGTGGAACCAGATGTTTGACAGCTTTATTGGTCTACCTTAATGATCTTTTTATGCTACCCTTTACACCACAATGTGCTACTTCTACCAAGTTGATTACAAATCTTTTTTTTCATAGACAATAAATGCATACTAAAAACACAGAATGAAATAAGACAAAATATCTGCCTAATGTCCTATGTAGGATATTGCTATAATTTACCAAAGTTAATAAACTTATTAAACATATGAATTTACTAAAGGGAAACATTTTCTCTATTTTAAAAAAGTAGTAAACAAGTTTTACTCCTAGTGTGCAGTAGGCTCTTTTGGATCAGATCACAGGATCACGTTTAATGAACCTGTTAGAGATTTTAGGGTGCTAGGCTACTTAGGTGAGCTGTTCTTGGGTTATAATCATCGGCAATGTTGTAATCAACAACCCATGTATTTCTACAACAGCCTCAGATGCACTCCAACGTCAGCATCACCAGTCAGTGCCCCCTTTTCATAGCCTCCACAAGCACACACACATGCACACACACTCTATCAAATAGCTAAAAAATACTAAACTTAGATTACTTAACTTACGTATTAAAATCTTCCAATCATACAACATTCAACACCCAATTATCTCTATTTCATCATTTCCAAGAGAGCCAAATGTGCACTGTTTACAATCGGTTTTATATATGGAAAATCATGTACCAATCCATGTCATAAAGAGTAAAATACTTTCTCTTAATGTCTAAATGACAGTTTATGTTAATAAACGGTATTAAAGACACTTGAGTCTTTAATTTTGCAAATGAAAATGGCTACTTTATATGCTAATTATTAAATAGTATTTAAAAATACTTACTTTATTAATTTTCTCTTTGGGATGTGTCAGAAGTGCGGGGAAGTGTGAAAGAGCATCACAGTTCAAAACTACTTGTGTTTGCTCATCAGTTCCAGTAACAATGTTGCCCACAGCTCGAAGTGCTGCTGTCTGAAACATAAAAAGATTTAATGAGATGTTGTTCTATATGAATCACTTATTACCACAAAGGTATGTCAGGCAGGTTATGAAAGATATATATATATATTTTATATAAATTTGTTTTATTTATTTTTGGCTGCATTGGGTCTTCACTGCTGTGCGCGGGCTTTCTCTAGTTGCAGGGAGCGGGGGCTACTCTTCATTGCTGCGTGGGCTTCTCACTCCCGTGGCTTCTCTTGTCCGGAGGGCAGGCTCTAGGTGCATGGGCTTCAGTAGTTGTGTCATGTGGGCTCAGCAGTTGTGGCTCATGGGCTCTAGAGCGCAGGCTCAGCAGTTGTGGCGCACGGGCTTAGTTGCTCTGCGGCATGTGGGATCTTCCCGCACCAGGGCTCGAACTCATGTGCCCTGCATTGGCAGGCGGATTCTTAACCACTGCGCCACCAGGGAAGCCCCAGGTTATGAAAGATATCTTTATGCATTCATGCCTACCTATCCTTTTTGAGCAAGTTGTGTCAGACACTGATTTAGGAACAGAGGAGTGAATAGGACAGACATAAACCCATCTCCTATGGAGCTTCCATTATTGTAAGAGGAAACAGCCAATAAACAAGAAAGTATGAAGGATAATTTTAGATAGTAATTATGGCCATAAAGAAAATAAGATAATACAAAAGCTTTTGTGGGAATATGTTTTCAGTTCCCTTGGGTATATACCTGGAAATGGAATTGCTGGGTCATATAATAACTCTACGTCTAACTTTTCCAGGTACTGTCAAACTATATTCCAAAGAGGCCGTACCATTTTACATTCCTACCAGCAATGTATGAGGATTATACTTTCTCTACATCCTTGCCAACACTTGTTACTGTCTTTTTGATTATACCATCCTGGTGGGTATAAAATGGTACTTCACTGTGGCTTTGATTTGCTTTGCCTTAATGACTAAGGATGTTGAACATCTTCGTATGTGCTTATGGACCATCTGTATGCCTTCTTTGGAGAACATTAAAATTTTTAAACCATTTAAAATTAGGTTGCTGGGACCTCCCTGGTGGTGCAGTGGTTAAGACTCCACGCTCCCAATGCAGGGGGCCTGGGTTTGATCCCTGGTCAGGAACTAGACCCCACACGCATGCCACAACTAAGGAGCCCTCGAGCCGCAACTAAGAGCCCACATGCCACAACTAAGGAGCCCACTTGCTGCAACTAAGACCCAGCACAACCAAATAAATAAATATTAAAATTGGGTTGTCATTTTTTTTTGTTGAGTTTTAAGAGTTCTTTATGTATTTTGGACACTAATACCTTTTCATATATATGATTTGCAAACACTCTCTTCCATTCTGTAGGTTGTCTTTTCACTTTCTTGATTCCTTAGAAGTTTTTAATTTTGGAAGTCCAATTTATCTATTTTTTCCTTAGTTGCTTGTGGTGTCGTATCTAAGAAACTACTGCCTAATCTGAGGTTATGAAGATTTATGCCTGTGTTTTCTTCTAAGAGGTTTATACTTCTGAATGTGACATTAAGCTGTTTGATTCATTTTGAGTTAATTTTTTAAAAATATGGTGTGAAGTAGGGTTCCAACTTCATTCTTTTACATATGGATATCCAGTAGCCTCAGCACCATTTGCTGAAAAGACTATTCTTTGCTCACTGAATTTTCTTGGCACCCTTGTTGAAAATCAATTGATCAAAAATGTGTAAGTTTATTTCTAGACTCTTGATTCTATTTCACTGATCAATATGTCTATCCTTATGCTAGAATCACAAAGTTTTGTTTTCTCTAGCTTTGTAGTCAAGTTTTGAAGTGAGAAGTCCCCAAACTTGGTTCTTTTTCAAGATTGTTTTGGTTATTTCTGGGTCCATTGCATTTCCATATGGATTTTAACAGGAATTGCATTTAATCTGTAGATAAATTTGGGAAGCACTGCCATCCTAATAATACTGAATCTTCCAATCCACGAACATGGATGTCTTTCCACTAATTTAGGTCTTGTTCAACTTCTTTCAAAAACGTTTTGTTGTGGCCTAGCTTCTTTAACAAGTAAATTTAACATGGGAAAGAAAAAAAGGAGAAGAAAGTTGTAGAGTAACAGAAACATAAAGACATAGCTACCACATGCAATGTGTTGACCTTGTTTGAATACTGATTTGGTCAAATTGTGAAAAAAAAAATGAGGCAATAAGTAAAATTCAGATACTGATTGGATTTTAACATTACGGTTTCCTAAAGTGCTCTAATTATTGGTATGGTGGATATGTTAAAAAAAATAGCCTTACTTTTTAGAGATGCAACCTGAGTGAAATTAGATATCTGGAATATGTATCAAAATAATTTGGTGGGGAAGTAGAGATATAGAGGAAATCTACATAGTTCATTACATTATTCTTTCTATGTTCCTAAATTATGGCATGAAAGTTGAAAAAGTTTTTAAAAATCTCTATTAGTTACCAGGTAAAGTACAGAACATAACTTTCCTTGAGAGCTGGCTCAAGTGAAAGTCCAAGCCCTATTTTCTCAATAAAGTCCAGTATTAAAACTGAAGATGCATTCTGAAAAAAACAAAAACAAAATGCAAACCAAAAACCTATACCAAGACATAAGTACCACACTTAAGAAATGCAAACTTCATAAGAATCTAGTAGGAATATTTAAAATAAACCACAAATAACCCTAAATGACAACTTATTCTATAATCAATTCTTCTGAATTTAGCTAAGTGTTCCCTCTTTTCTTTAAAGTGCTTTAAATTTTATAGCAGTGAGTCTCCATTTTGACAGTACATGAATATAACCTAAAGAGCTTTTTAAAGCCCAGGTTTCTAGGAAATATCCAGATTTACTGAAACAGTATTTCTAGGAGTAGAGCAAGGGAAATACACTAATTTTTTTCTTTAGGCTTCCCACTGCTGATTTTATTGTCCAGCCATGGTTGAGAAATAGTGAATCAGGTTAACAGTTTTCCTTATGCTATTATTGTGCTTTATAGGCTCTTAGTCATTCTAAGATTAAAGCATGCTATTTACCTCAGAAGGACAGGGAGAGCTTGCTGCTTGCTGCATCTCCCTTTACCACCGTAGTTTGACAGCTACTGCTTATAATATTTGTGTGAACTTCTCACCTTCTCTTTTTTGGCTCTTTCTAGATGCAGATTCTTTGGGATAAATATTTACATGGAAGGATTTTAAAATAATAAAACAAAACAAAATTAAAGAAAAAAATTTTAAATAACTGAGAGAAGACAATTTAGGAAACCCCTAAGCAGCACATTTCAGTACAAAGCCTTTATCACAGTGCCAGTGAAGCTAAGCATTAACTAAACTTGCCAGGTGCAGTGAAGGAGAATAAAAAAGGACAGCTGTTGGGGGGAGGGGGGTGGGGGAAGGAGCAGGAGAGTGGAAGAAGAAAAATAGGAAAAGTAGGAAAAATAATCAGTACTTGTTTCAGATGCTATCCAAGTTGCTATATGAACTGCCCTGGTCTGCGTTAGAAATCAGTAATTTACAAAGAAGTCAACTTGGCTTTTTTGGGGGGGTTTGGGGGGTGGGGAGGAGGAGGTTCTTGTAGTAATCTATCTCATTTTCTCCATCTTTAAAATGGGGATATAATAACTCACTCTTTTCATCACAGATATGTTGTTATTAGGCTAAAAAAATACTTTACACTATTGACATTACCCATGTTCAAATGTCACACTTAAAGCACACAGTGACATGCTTTTATCAATAAAAAACTCACCTGAACCTTAACTTCCTGGTGGCTGAGCAGAGGAACCAAATGAGGGACTATTCCAGAGTCTATTACCATCTGTATCTGTTCGTTGCCAGCATCAGTAAGGTAAGAGAGGGCCCAGACCGTATCTACCAATATCTAATGAATAAAAAGAATTCAAATAGTCTTTGAATATTTTCTCATTTCAAAAATTCTTAACCATATGGACTAACCTATGATTGTTCTACTATCTTCTTTCTTCCCTTTTCTCTCACCTAAATTCACTGGAATCAATCTTCTCTATTATATTAAGCATCATCATCTATGAACGTCTATATCAAGTGTGTGCATCTTATCTTCTAGCCATATTTAGGATATTTAGGTTAATTATGATCTTGTTCACAGATTGGTATCCACTCTTAACTCACAAAGATACAAACACACTACATAGCACATAAAATATGAGAAAAAGACATTCTCTTTCCCGAATGCTCAGATTGAGGGATACTAGGTCCAAGGACATTGTGATAAATGCATGCAGTTGGAAAGAGTATATGTATCCAACATACAAGGTGGTTCAAAGCATCTGGGCTGGATGAATATATTCAAGGTGTTCTCGCACCAATACCATGTTGCTAGGTCTAAAGCCAATACTCCAGTATTAGGATTATAGTACTTTCATCTTTTCCAACCAGTATGCTTTGCCTTATAAAACCAGAGGCAACTTCCCAAATAGGAATCTCCCACAGCTGCAGATCAAGACATTAAAAGCAACCATAGGTCAACTTGTGAGATCTATAATCAAAAAACATGTTCTAGTTTAAAAAACAAAAAAAAAAACAAACAAAAAACCCCCAAAAAACCAACCAAACAAACAAAACTATAATTTACATCAGGTGCCAAAAGTACTTAAAAAAAAAAAAAGCCTCTGTAATTAACTTATAATGATTATATTTCAAAGTGCAACAGGCCATTGTGTTTCTTCTTTCTTTGTATGTGAAGTCCTAATTAGAAGTTATGGTCAAAACGAAGAATGACAAACAACTGTTAAACTGCTAAATAATACAATTATTGACAAAGACACAGTATTAAATAATTGTGCCTGAAACTTTACTTCCGAAAGCTTTTCTGGAATATGAACTCTGTGTCAAAAGACAAACCAGAGAAGTCTGAAACCTTTAAATTCTAAATCAATGATATGTTTAAAACATCCAAGAAGCTCCTAGAAGAAAATAGCACTTTGCCATTTTTCCTTTCAGAAATCCAAGAAAGCACTATGGATATTTTTAACGTAAAAAGAAGACACCAAATGAAAAATTCACACACATAAAGTGGTATCAAAATATGTGAGACAACTAAATTTCAACTTACAAAAGTAACTTTTTTTTTGCCAAAATTTGCTGACATAGGCAAAAAAACTTCAAGTTACTTTGTGCATGACTGTATGTAAAATCCAGATATACTTTTTTAAAAAGGCCCAATACTAAACATGTCATTAGTATGCTCACATCAAAATCATAATTTAAGTCAGACCTGATCTCATATGCACTTTTTATGTCAGCAAAGTCTATGATAAGTTTACTAATTACAACCAGAGTGTAATTTCAATGTTTCACTTATGGTTTGTGGAAGCAGTTTCGTTATTTTATTTTTTTTATTTCTTTGATGGCCTGATTTAAGAACTTGCTCCTAAGTGTTAACCTAAGAAGATTTCATTTTTAGTAAACATTATTGTTTAGTAAACAATATTATTACTAATGCTACTAAAAAAGAACAATGCAAACTGGCTTGAGAAATTCAAGATATATCAAGAGCAAGAAAAACAGTTACAATCTCAAATGGATTGGGGTAAACAAGTGGAAAGAACACAATACATCTCTGAATAAGGTCAACCAAGATGTCTAGTTTTCCAGAAGAGTTGTAAACTTTGAGATTAATCTTTCTTGGAAATCTTTTAATAAAAGTAAAATACAAAAA
Organism: Delphinus delphis; assembly: GCF_949987515.2. Lineage (NCBI taxonomy): Eukaryota > Metazoa > Chordata > Mammalia > Artiodactyla > Delphinidae > Delphinus > Delphinus delphis. The sequence goes on along the minus strand of NC_082686.1, from coordinate 103,986,052 downwards.
ACTGTAATTTAATCAAAGAATTTGTGAGCCATGGCCGCTGAGCCTGCGCATCCAGAGCCTGTGCTCCGCAATGGGAGAGGCCAAAACAGTGAGAGGCCCGCATACCGCAAAAAAAAAAAAAAAAAAAAAAGAATTTGGCTATAATAAGCCAAAACCAAAATTTGTTTACATGTGTGGTTTTTTTGCTTGTTTGTTTTTTAAACACCCTAGACTATCTGGAGCTAGAAAAAATATCTTTAGGACAAAGATCATGTTCATCTAATGAATAAATCAAGCACATTATGTCACTGCTTGATGTAGTATAATTCTAACTTTAATTTGCTCCATGTCTTTACAGAGATCCTGGCAAAAGGGTATTAATACCCTAGAAACTGTGAAGGAATGAAGCAGCTTGTCAGACAGTGATCATACCAAACTGTGTTTTTAAAGAACTACACAAGGTTCTGATTGTTACTATGAGTTTTATCCATGTGATTTTCTTTTACCCATTATATTCCTAGCTCTTCTAACACAATAAAGGCTAGACTGAATTTATAAGCAGTTATGGCAGTTTCCCACTCATTCATACTTCCTGAGTTGCTTTCTCCTTTGCTCTCTGTGTTAGTATGAGTAGGATATATTTATTATGTTTAAAATCTAGTCTGCACTGATTTGTTTCCTTTTTGTTTGTATACTCAATTATCTCTACACCAAGTGAAGCCATTACCAAAGTCATTATAAATGAATTAATAGAGTAAAAATGAAATTAAAGAGCAACTGATATTCATGGTTTGGTGTAAGAATGGTATATGAATACAAACCCATGCATAAAGGCACAAATATTTCTCTTTTTTACCTTTCGAAAAATAATACCACTAGGTGTAAGTGTTCTCTCAATGGCCAGCTGTCAAAATGAGCTTTCATAAGAAGCTCATGAACAATCAAAGATAAAATCTTAGTGAGAGAGATTACTAACTGGCAACTTTAAGAACTTCCAATGCCAGTTTTCACAACACTAATATATAATATATGCACATACATTACTGCCCAGACCAAAATAACAGGCTTGATTTCTTCACTGAAATTACATACTGTGATATGGGTAAACACAGAGAAAATATAAAATACCAAACTATGTATTGCAGCTTCTGAAATGAAAAAATTTGATAGAGTGCACTGACATAATGTCATTTTCTCCCCTGTGTCATAGGGATAAGCCCTAACCATATATACATATAAAAATATATGACGGGAAGCATTTACTCACATTTACGTCTGTGTGATGAATTAAAACACAAAGAGCTGGAAGAATCTGAAGAGAGAAATATATAGATTTTAAAATATACACAGATAAAAACATACACATAATGGTATCTACTTTACTTTAAAGGAAAACAAAAACAAAAATACTTGTTACCTCCTGAATGGTTTCCATTGGGGGTGGTGGGTCTTTGTGGCGACATAAGTTGACCATAACCCAAGTAACATTTCTTAAGAATGTTATAGGAATAGATGGACTTATGAAGGAAAGTAAAGGTTTCACAACTCCAAGACTTATGACATAATCTCTACACTGTGGCCCATCACCTGTAGGAAGAAGGATTTATTAATTCAATACAATAAGCAACTCAGAAAACGTAAAGCACTGGGTTCAATATGCTACTTCCTGTATTTGAACCAAGTACACTATTTTGTTTTATGTGAAAGTTTTAGACAATAATAACCTAGTTCTTTGAGTCAAGAGAAGCAAGATAAGGTACTAAGATTTTTTTGCGCATTATTCACGTATTCAGGTTTATATGCTGTTCACCCTAAAATGTTTTTATGCCATCTAAAATGTTTTTATGCCATAAGCCTCAGTAAGGCTTTAAAGTACTTTGTGAACACAGAATTCTTGCTTTTTCTCTTCTCTCTCAATGGTACTCTAAGTTTAAGAAACTTTCACGTTATAAAAAGAGATATATTGAAATACCATTACAGAGAAAATATTTGTAGAATTTATACTGATGATCTAATATCAAAGCATAGAGAGTATTAACTATAAATTACTCTATACACTTAGAAACTATGTCTCAAAAAGGCAGGGGAGAGGGAACCAATACCCCTAGATCAGTGGTTCCCATAGTGATTTTGGGGCCCTATCCCAAATCTGTTGAAACAGAAACTCTGTGGGTCCAGGATTCTGTTTTAACAAGCCCTTAATATAATTTTGATAACAGGCTAGAGTTTGAGAATCACTGCCCTAGAGAAAAGTGCCAAATTTAATTTCCTCTATCTAGAGTATCACTATAATTTGTAGTATGAAAGCCACACTGAAGTATTACATTCCGTAAGTGAAAACACTTTGCCCTGCACTGTGGTATCTGAAGATAAAATGCTTGTTCTTTTTGCAACCATGTATTCTAATTAATTCTAAAATGTCACTGGAATTAAAAGCCAAAGATCAAGATGTTGTACTAATAGTTCTAAATCTACAATTTGGTATAAAAGTGAGGGACTCTGGATATACAAACGATAGCATTCCTAACAGTAATATACCATATGCCAAGAACAGTTTATAGGGAAATTCTCCCATTTGAAAACTCGCAATTGTGGAGCACTAACCATACCTTACCTTCCATCTTGGCCCCCAAAAGGGTAATAAAGAGGAGGTATATCAGAGCAAAACTGATTACTTCTACGCAAAAATAAAAAAATCTGTGGCAAAAATAACTTTTAACATCATGGTACACAATACAGTTCAGACTGCAGATTTTTTCCATTCTCCACTGGAGGTCAGATTTTTGAATTTTTGAGTTTGGGTGAAGTTAGGTTGTAGTTAAAAAACAAATTCTTGAAATACTGGAATTGTCTTTAATTATTCTTCCTACAATTATTTATCAGAAAAAACCTGAAGGTATGGCAATCATGGTGGTCAACATTTAATGAGACTGCCTATAAGGTACAGATACCACATGTATGATGATGACCTCATGATGACAGTGGATAACATTACTATACTTCATTGCACTAAAATCCACAAGAGATATAAAAAATTTCAATTTAGATTCTTCTCAGAACTGCTATTAGAGAAAAATTTTGGTTTATGTTTTGCCTCCTCCTTTTTTCTTATTATTTCCTAGGATAGTAAGAGAGCTGAGGAATAAAATGGACCAACATAATAAAGGAGAAAGAGGAAAATATCTAAATCACATACATATTTCATAATTATTCAAATAATTAAGAGTTGACTATATACAAAGAGATATACTGGTATCACAAGCAACAAAAATGTTCATTCTGTTTACTATGGGTTTATACTTTAAACAGCTGTAATTTCTGTAAACTAGTTCATAAAAACTAGTACTAAAAAAGGCAAATTGCTTTTTCTTTTCAACTACTAGTAGTCAGTTTTATTACACAGTACATGATAACAATGATTGTTGGACTAGTATTACAAGTTTTAGACAAACCTATGATATTTCCCAATGCCCACACTGCTTGCTCACAGACATTTTGATGGGGTGAATGGAGAAGCCTCAGGAAAAGTGGAACAGCATCTGAAGGAGGAAAACATAAGCTATCATTTAAATTTGAAGATACTGTTATATATCAATTATATTTCAATAAAATTGAAAGGAAAAAGGTTGAAAACACTATAATCTAAACCAAAAATCAAACTTGTTTCTTTGCGGAAATCCCAAAAGAAAGAAACCTATCAAAAATATATTTAAGGGCTTCCCTGGTGGCGTAGTGGTTGAGAGTCCGCCTGCCGACACAGGGGACACGGGTTCGTGCCCCGGTCTGGGAAGATCCCACATGCCGCGGAGCGGCTGGGCCCGTGAGCCATGGCCGCTGAGTCTGCGCATCCAGAGCCTGTGCTCCGCAACGGGAGAGGCCACAGCAGTGAGAGGCCCCGCGTACAGCAAAAAAAAAAATATATATATATATATATATATTATATATATATATATATTTAAAATATATCTTCATTAAATGATTTTCATTAGAATAATGGTAGTGGAAAATTTCCAGCTAGCAGACTATTCATCATCAAAGTGACAGTTTTAACACACAGACAACAAATGTCAAATTAAGCTGATAAAATTTCATTCACAGTTAAAACCGGATTTAATTCCAATTTTAAGAAATTAATTCCTTATAGATTAGCATTAGTTTCAAATTTGAAAAAAAACTCCAATTATTAAAATAACTTTTGAATATAGAAATTTAAAATAACATCATATGGGTCTTTAGCCAGGCCAGTGATTCCTGTGCCACGTGAGACCTTTTGAATCAGAAAATGATTCTGTTGCTTAACACAAGGAAAAACAAAGAGATGTTTAACAGAATAATACTGCACTGAACAAATGATTCTTCTATTTCTTTTCTTCCCTCTGATATTGCTCTGAAAAATGCTATTTGAGTACATGTAGATCAATCATGCTTACTTATAGTAAAAAGTAATTCATTTATCCATTACTTTTGGTATATTAAGACAGACTAGCAGTGTTAAAACAAATTCTAAGCCTCTTTCTAATCTTTAAGGAACACAAAAGAGAAAAGAAGAGGGATTAAGACATTGTCTTGAGATCATAAAATTAACTAAACAGTCAACTATACAAAGCAAAACCAAAAAAACCAAACCCCAAAATCACCTGAACCCAAAATTAATCAGTTTTATTATAATTTAAGGAAATTATCTTTTCTATGTAATATTATAATACAAGTGTCTATATAATAAAATCCTCACTGGATAACACTTTTGTTCCCTTTCAAAATCTTGACAGTGCTTAAGATTTTAACAGGCTTATTAGACAAGTATACTGCTTACATATTTGAAGGGGACTCTGAAAGTACCTTCTTTAAAATTATTAATTTCTTTGTTTAGTAGAAGAATCAAATAGTACTAATGAAAATAATTCAAGTTATTACTTTCAATAATTATTTCCCACTTACATTTCTTGGAACATAAAAAACAACCAATCCTATAATAACAATGAAAAAAAATTTTCAAGCCATTCTCTAAAGTAGGACCACTTTATAAAAGAAGATTTCTTTAAAATGTATAATGGACATCTCATTAACAGTGTCCAACAGGTAGTATGCCAACAGGAAAAACACCTTTATTTCTGTAATGTCCTATAAACACAATAATGTAACTACTACTATAATTACAAAATGTTTTCAGATTTAGAATCAAATGAATTTTTGGAAATAGAAAATGTCAGTCAATGGGACAAGGTGATCAAAGTAACATACCTGAGTTGGCCTATTTCAACTACCTTATTTGTTACTGAATTCAAAATACTTAATTACTTTATAAAATAAATAGCTCTATTCTTTTAGGAAAAGCATTGAGTTTTTTAATTAACTTTTTTTGAAAATCACAATTTTGTCTCTTAATAACCAACTTACTGGACTGAACTACTGCTTGAGTTTGTTCAGAGGTTCCAGACGCAATGTTTGTCAAAGCCCATGCAGCTTCAAACTGTAAAGAAGGACTACAAAAAACAAATAATTTTAAACAGCAGGAATTTCTACATTGGCCCAAATATCCACCAACCACTCCTCCCCCTAGCATTTCAAAAGTATTACATATTTTTATTCAAAAGATCTATGCACCCAGTACTTTTTTTTAAACTTCCAATGACTATTTAAAATATCTCTTCAGTATAAAAAGCATACAACCTCCTCAGGTGTCCTTATTTTTAGTAAGAACTCTTTATTAAGATACCTGCACATTATTACCCGAATAGTTTTCTCAAGTACCTATCTGGCTAAACTAGTTCTTGCCAATTTTCAAAGCTTAAAAGTTAAATATATCATTCGCAAGTTCCCGTTTGGTCTTTACTTTCCTCTCTTGGTGTAAACATTCCTTACACTGTTTTTTACTTTGGCTTCTCAACTCCACCTTATAGCCCCCTTTTTTTTCTTTAAAGACCAAACTAACTACGAGAAAATCTTATCTTCTGCAAAGGATACATCCTAAATTATTTCTTAAAATAATGTACTTACTTGTCATCTCTTTCAAGACAATGGACTAAAATAGGCAATATTCCAGATTTTATTAAGTCATCAATTGGTGGATTTCGATCACTGGACAAAAGCTTCCTATAAGAGATATAAACATACCCCTTGTGAACTTAATGACATATAATTAAATTCAAATTCACATTTGATATATTACAATAAACTGAATATTTGGCACAAATACTCTCCCTGCAAGCTACTTTTTAAATTTACATAATGCAACCTTTTCTCTATTATAAATTAATTTATAAATTTACAGAGATTAGTAATAATTAGGAAAAAATGGTAAGACATGAACCACTTTTTTTTAAGTTAGGACAAAAGCAGATAGGATGCTGGTACAAGTTTATAGCTGATACTAGTGTCCAGTTCTTCATCCTACTCTATATACCAAATCAAAGGTCATAAAAGCTCAACAACATTCTCATCTCAACAACTAAAGGAAATGAAATAAACACAGCAATACATAGGAAAATATCCAGAGAGATATTGGAGATACTAAGGTGAATAAGACAGACACATCCTTGCTCTCATGGAGCTTAGAGAGTAAAACAATACCTAGTGCCCATTTACACATATGGCAGACTGCAATTTTAGCTGACAAATCCTAAATGTGGCCTAACACAAATCTTCACCCATTGAATCCCCTGCACTACTATATGAAGACAATGTTTAAGCAACTTTAATCAGATTATTCCCCTATATAAACCAAGTGATGGCTGCTAATTTACTACCCTATCAGTGTAAACTCCTTGACTGAGTTTTTTATAACACTCCACAAACTAGCTCCATCTTATTTATCTACTAATCTTATTCTCTGTAATTCAACAACAGGTCAGTTGTCTGTCCGACCATTTCAGTCTAATTTCTAGGCCCTTCAAATCCTATTCCCCACACTTGGAATGCTCTCTTTTTTGCCTATTCAAACTCTACCTTTTCAAGTTAAATGTTTTCAAAATACCCTCTCTGAATTCCGAGAATATATACACGGCATATGGCTACATTCGCTGTTGAGCATCACTATTTTTAATATAGTTTTGCCTTCCCGATTAGGTTCTAAACTTCTTACAAAGCAAGAATTATTCCACATGCTTCTTCACAGTATTTTCTGTAATAAATGGTACGATTCTTTGCACAACACAGGAAATAAACCCAGTCTTTCTTTTTCTTTTTCTTTTTTTTTTTTTTGCGGTACGCAGGCCTCTCACTGTTGTGGCCTCTCCCGTTGCAGAGCACAGGCTCCGGATGCGCAGGCTCAGCGGCCATGGCTCACGGGCCCAGCCGCTCCACGGCATGTGGGATCTTCCCGGACCGGGGCACGAACTCGTGTCCCCTGCATCGGCAGGCGGACTCTCAACCACTGCGCCACCAGGGAAGCCCAACCCAGTCTTTCTTAATCAAGGTTTCAAATTTAATAAAAGAAATTATTTTTTATTACTTCACTGAGGACATTCTTAAAGAGAAATGTCCCTCTTTCTTTGTAAAATGGCGCATATAATATCTACAATGTATCATCAGTTTGGTGACACTGTCTTGCTCTGTGCTAAGGTGCCAGTAGTTTACCCACAGTTGCTTTTGCAACATCCATGTGAATGTTAACACAGTAAAAACAACAACAAAAAAGGCAAATAAAGTCTTATTATTATTGTGAAAATAATACCTCCTTAAGTTATCCCAGGCTCTCCTAGGGATCCACACACTATATTTTGAGATCCCCTGCCTTAGGGCTTTAATTATCTTACAGAACTCATGTTGAGAAGAGCTGCTCCAATACTATAATCAACTCTGACAATGGTGAGCATAATGTACCAATTTCTTAATCATTCTTCCTATTACATTAATTTGCCATTCTGAGATGTGAAAACTTCTGTGATTTTCTTCCTACATAGCAAAGTTCTCTCTAAGAAGTTCTTCTACCTGTGGTGGGCAACATTTAATTCTATAATTTCCGTATGTGTTCTAGGCCATTTAAAGTGAATATGCAAAAGAAAGAAAGTCTAATAAACATAAAAGGGACTCATGCACTGGATAAGATATTACATAAAACTGTGAAGTTTTTTTTTTCACTTTAAAATTCTGTAACTAGAATCAATTTCTTGCTTAAGTGTCTCTTTCCTACAATTACAACATAGGGTGGTATTCTTTTATTTATAAAAAAACAAAGGGCTTCCCTGATGGTGCAGTGGTTAAGAATCCGCCTGCCAATGCAGGAGGCACGGGTTCGAGCCCTGGTCCAGGAAGATCTCACATGCTGCGGAGCAACTAAGCCCATGCGCCACAACTACTGAGCCTGTGCTCTAGAGCCCACGAGCCACAACTACTGAGCCCATGTGCCACAACTACTGAAGCCCACGCGCCCTAGAGCCTGTGCTCTGCAACAAGAGAAGCCACCGTGATGAGAAGCCTTAGCACTGCAATGAAGAGTAGCCCCTGCTCACCGCAACTAGAGAAAGCCCGCACGCAGCAACAAAGACCCAATGCAGCCAAAAATAAATAAAATTTAAAAAAAAAGAAACCACTATATTGTACTATGATACAACCATGTCTTCCCCGAGCTATGTATTAATACAAATGTCTCAGTAAAAAGTTTTTGGTTTTCCCTTAAAATATGAGTGCATAGGTTTTATAAGAATGTGCAAAAATAACTAAATATTCTTACATTGACTGAGAAGTGGGAGTCTCTGTAGCCCTAAATCTTAATGTGTACTTCCCTGTACACTGCTACAGTAAGCTTTAATTCAATTCATTGTTTGATCAATATGAGGACTGTGAGAAGAATTAGCTACCTGAGTAGGATTTGATGAATCTGAATTTTAATAAAATTAAATACCTATTAATCAGTAAAAGGTAAAAAGCTTTATAAATAATGTTTTTCTATTAGTCTATAGCAATACCCTGTCAAATCAACTTTTCCCTGGCATTTGTACCTATTAGCCACACTAACGCCTCAATGTATTAGTGAGTTTAGAAAACTGCTAATTTTAATACTCTAAATCAGAGAATAATTTTGAAAATAAATTCAGTTGGTCTATGACTGTTCTTTATTGTCATCAAAGTTAATATAAGAAACAGGACTACTATATAGTGAAAACCCAAAAGAGAACTCCTGTGTAAGTTACAAAATATGTCCTTAAAATTTAACTTACCTAGCAGCTTGAACTGCACTTAACTGAATTCCTTGGTTATCACTTGAAGCATTCTACAAAAAACAAAACAATTTTTGATGCAGATACACAGTAATTAGTTGTTAAGTCCAAGAAATACAAATGAAAAGGGGGGGAAACTCAACTTACTTGAACAATAGCTTCTAGAGAGGTATTTTGCTGGGAAAAAAGTTAGAGAAAACTAAGTTAAAAAATCACCTTGTAATTCTATATTTATGTAAAAATTTTTCACTGGTATTTTTAAATTACCAGAATAACAATTACTTACCACTCTATAATCACCATCTATGTCAGAGTCTTCACAGATATCTTCATGTGGTACATTCCTTCTCTTTAAGAGATGTTCATCTCTTTTATTCTTTAAAAAAAAAAAAAACTTCAGTTAATTTTTAAAAAGCTAAATACTTTCATACAAAGGTTAGGCAGTCCTGTGCCTACAAAAAAACATGAAGTGACTTTTAAAAGTAAAATGCAAACGCAGAAAATTAAACCAAATTGTGAATTAAACACTTAAGCAACACTAATTTGAGCCCCAAACCCCAAATATTACATTTTTAATGAACCGTGAACAATGTAAAAATAAACTAAAAAACAAAATAATTTGATTTAAAAAGATAGTGTATAGTTTAAGCCAGAACCAAACATACATATTTATTTAAAAGTACTAAACCATTTTATACATCATCTGGGAGCTTCTCTTTATCACCTAAAAACAAAGTCAAAGCAAAAGTTGCGCAGTTCAAAATCAGACAAAAATCAACAATACCTTACAAAACTGAAGGGCCACTTGAATTTCACTAAAAATGTTTGTGACAAACTTAAAAATATATTCTCAACTAACCTACTTTAATACTTGAAAAGTTGATGAAATTTTTAAGTACCAAGTTCCTTTTATGGAGTAATTACTACTGTAAATAGCAGAACTATTTAGTATGACATATATTTTATATAAATCATTTAAAATTACATAAGAAAAAATCATTTGATAATGTGTTTATCTCTATATTTGGATAGTGGACAAACTGTATCTTGTCAACTTCAATAGCTTGTCAAATTTAGTCAATCTTTCCATTTTCAAAAGAAAAAGAAATGCCAATTAAGCACCTGAGATTAATATACATTTGCTAATTTCTCTATATGCTGTAAGGTTGTTAGAATTATGCTTGAAAGTACCCAATATTAATCAGGCTCACCTTCCTTAATTCAACTACAACTTCATTTCGTTGTCTTCTCATAGTCTACAAGAAATTAAAGAAAATTATTTTTAAAAAAATCACCTCAAATTCCATCAGCCAGAGAAAACTGATATTAACATTTTGATGTACATCCCCTTATCTTTTCTTCTACTCATATATATACATAGTCATATTTTACTCATAATAAAGGTTATATTATATAGATGATTTCCTATCTTCATTTCATATTCACATTCTCAAATACTGAACATCACTGAAATTATTAATGGAGCTATAATATTGGATATATCATAAAAATTTTAAACTGTAACATAAGAATTATAACACAAAGGTACAAAGAATAAAAGAACCCATAATCTCACCCCCTATATGAACTTCCTATTTAAAAAGTAATATATATACAAGGTAATCTCACCCCCCATATGAACTCCCTATTTAAAAACTAATATATGTATAAGGTTAGTAAATGCAACTGCTTTAAAAAAGGGGGGATGGGGGAAGGGGAGAGAACCTTCCTGCCCATTCATAGTTTCTTTCTCTAAAGGTAAACATTGTTAGATTTACTATGATTTTGACACACTTATCTATTTATTCTGATCTTCACCTTATTTTTGTTTATTTAATTAAAGATCTTAAAGATCTTCCATGGTGGTATAGGCAGATCTATTTCATTCTTCCTAAGAAGCACATTAATTATTCTACCACATACTGTAACCATTCTGTTTTTTAAAGTGTTTTTCTCATTTTAAAGTTACCTAACATAGAGGACTTCCCTGGTGGTGCAGTGGTTAAGAACCCGCCTGACAATGCAGTGGACACGGGTTCGAGCCCTGGTCTGGGAAGATCCCATATGCCGTGGAACAACTAAGCCCGTGTGCCACAACTACTATGCCTGCATTCTAGAGCCCACGTGCCACAACTACTGAACCCTGTGAGCCTAGAGCCTGTACTCCGCAACAAGAGAAGCCACCACAATGAAGAGTAGCCCTCGCTCGCTGCAACTAGAGAAAGCCCATTGCACTGGATATTAGATGAAACATATTTTGCAACTATAATCTGATTTTTATTGGTGGTGACAAAAATCACAGGTAACTTTAATAACTACTGAGGTTTATTGGCTACATTATTAACTGAAGGGAATACTGTTTCAGTTAGAAGTTAGTGAAAACAAAGATGTAATTAATTTTTTTCTAAGTTCCCAGGACCTCCTGAATTCCACCCATAGACTCCATGGGAATAAGGACTCTGCAAAGAACTCCTTTCTCCTTTTTAGAACTCCTTTCTAAAAAGTCAATCAGGTCATGTTACTCCCCTCTTCAAAACCATCCACTGGCTCTCCACTCTGGAGTAAATGCCCAGTCATTATAATGGCTTAAGTCTTCCTACCTCACCCCCTCACCCCCGCCCCCACCCCCGGTTACCACCTCTAAGATCTCAGCTCCTATCACTCTCTCAATTCATTCTGCTGTATCCTCACTAACTTTGCTATTCCTCTAATGCACTGGAAATTCTCTCTTCAAGGCCTCTTCTAATACACTATACAGCAACTGCTAAGAAAATGGACTCCAAACTCCCAATGCAGGGGGCCAGGGTTCGATCCCTGGTCAGGGAACTAGATCCTGCATGCATTCTGCAACTAAGAAGCCTGCATGCTGCAACTAAGAAGGCTGATGTTGCAACTAAGACCCGGTGCAGCCTAAATAAATAAATAATATTAAAATAAAATAAAAATAGCAAGACAATTAAAAAATACTAATAAGATAGGCTGCAAAATGAATAAAAATAAGTAGACAAGTATTACAACAAGAGTTTCAATATTCACCATAGTTTAATCATTACAGCCTTTAAGAAGTAAGAAGAAATATTTTTACTTTTACAAGTGAGGACACTGAGGTTTAGAGAAGTTAAACTACTTGGCCAAGGCTACATGGCTAGAAGTGGGACAGCCAGGATTAGAATTCAGAGTCTCATACAAAGCCAATTAACCACTATGCCATATTGTCTCCCACAAGTCTTAAAGTCAAATAGAGTTCAAGCCAATTTTAGAGCCTATGGTTCATTCCAAAGCAAAAGTACTATTATCAAGACAATGCGCTTTCGCTGTATCACAATACAAAAACAATAAATAACTCAAATAAACAATAACATAAAACTATGTCCTGTTTCTCACAGAAAATAAAATCTGCAAAATGTACTACTTAAAAGATTTGTTCAGTAAAAAGGTAGACTTTTGAGGGACAGAGATTATTTCTAGTCTAGTCTGTAATCCCATCTAAAGAAGTAGGATTAATGTACAATGAATGGGCTTTAACTTCTTAATAAAGCAAACTATTAATAAATCCTAAACAACTGCTATATATTGACCTAAATATTTATTTACACACATTTTCCCCCATTTTTGTACATCTTGCTTATTAAATTAGTTTCTGATAATTTGAAACTCTTAATAAAGGATTTGTCAAAACAATTTAGCACTGTAGTTGCTGTGACATAAGCTTTGGGCTATTACTCTCCACAGAAACATTTGCAAAATAAAAGAACTGACAACCTCTTTACAACAGAGCAAGAAAGAGTTTTCTTCTCTTGAGAGAAAGCTGTTACCTCCAAGGTAAAGAGAAGATTGAATGAAATAGTTAGATAGAAAGATATCCTACACAACAACCTGGCAGCATTTACCCATGTTTTTTATTGCAAAAAACAAAGTGTCTTAAAAGTGGTATTAGATATTTAGACATTTTCAAATCACAACCCCATCTCGAATCAAGAAGGACTTTTATTTCTCTGAGGTCTCATGAAAGGGATACACAAGGCTTCTTTTTCTAAATCTTAACTTATCTTAAAGAGCTGGGTTTTTACATACTACATACAAATATAATAGTTCTGGATTCGCATGACTTAACTGATACAGTAAGCTGTCAATCAGAATTCCAAAAGGCTGCCAAACTAGCCAAAGGCTTATTTATAGGCCAAAGACTATCTAAAAAACAAAGGCTATAGAGGGTGCCCGCCTCCAGCCCCCCACCCCCAATAAACAGTAGAGTTCAGGCTGCTCTGATCATCCAGAATTTTTACATTTCTTTGCTTGTGATACAGCTTCAAAGTTCTAAACTCAGGCAAAAGGGAACAAGAAATTGTCAAAAAATTCAAACAAGTGAATCTTACAGAACACAGAATGGCATTTCCATTTAATAGTTATGTAGTTTTTAAAATTAACAAATA